>NC_089208.1:12025126-12332626 GCF_963930695.1 Labrus bergylta
GCTTTGGAGAAATGCTCAGGGTAGAAAGTAAACATATTTACTCACCTCTCACGTGTGTGCTTCTGTTACCATTACTCAGGACACTTAAACAGTAATAACTGACAAAGACAGAATGTATTTATGTTTAACTGTTAAGTCTGCTTTAATTGTTATGGCATTAAATGTTTTTTCTTTGTTTGAATAGAATAAAACCAGAAATACAGAAGCTTCTAATATGCCTGTACCCCCCTTTTAAATGGGTTTAGAGGACCTGTTCTAAGTCTCTGACCCTCCATCCAACTCTGTGCTTCTTTCCTTTTAAAGGCCACTATGACTACCACTACGGCTACAAGTCCTACGACGTGAAAGACAGCGCGTACGGCCAGAAGTTCGGCAACACGGTGACCTATTACTACGACAACATGAGCAGCAATGACATGTACTCTGTGGACCAGGACCTGCTGAAGGACTACATCAAGAGGCAGATGTGAGTACAGTTCTTCCTTACATACTAAAAAAAAAATACCACAGGAGGGGTTTTCTCAGCAGCAGGTCAGACGTTCTGTAGATATGATGAGCTCCTCATGTCTCTTCTCTGACTCAAACACAATGGAGAGAACTTTTACAGCTCTGATCTCAGAAATAACTAAAAAAAGATGAACTATTCACTACACTGTTGGACACACAGAGGAGGACAGCTTATTCAAATATTTCCTTTTACAGTTCCTCTTCTGAGTTTTTGGCACAGACACTATGAGCCTTAAAAGGTGTTAAAGTCTTCAACTGAATTTTCTCCATAGACCAGGGATCAGATTTTTACTGGGACACATTGTCTGTCATTGTGTTTGTAGATTCTCCATTATGCTGCCATACAACATGATTTAGAGGTATAAATACAATTCTAGTAGAAGCTCTAATTTGCTTTTAAAAAAAATAAAAAATAAAGCTAACATAATTCTAGTCATTTGATTAAAAACTATTGATGAACGGTAAAAAGCTACTGATATGGCTATTTGTGTTCACACATGCAGCTCATCCCAAACATTGAAGGAAGTTCTCAGGAATGCAGTGCTTTTATGAAAAGGCTAAATTAGGCTCTCGCTCTCTTTTTTTGTAGGCAGACGCTGTGGGTGGAATGGTAGTTTTTTGTGGCACCCAATTGAGGGAACCAAACCCAGTTTCCTGATTGTGTGCGCAAGAGCCACCTTCAGTTTAAACTACTCAGACACTTTCTCTGACAAATACTTTGTTTTAGATTAGGGGTTCCAGAGAATGTATATGGAACTTTATTAGGGATAGTTTTTTTTTATATAATGCAGCAGTTTCTAGCAGCAGCTTCTCTTTTGTCTTCATTGTCTTTTCTTTTTCCCCCATTTGTGTTTTGGTCCCCCCAAACTTAGACCAGAGGGTGCTGATTTGTTAAGTAGCAGTTATTTTGATCACTCTCCCGCTTCTGTCTTATGACTGTTTCTCTTCCCTCTAGTGAGTACTACTTCAGCTTGGACAATTTGGAGAGAGACTTCTTCCTGAGGAGGAAGATGGATGCAGAGGGCTTCCTACCTGTCGCACTTGTTGCCAGTTTCCACAGAGTGCAGGCCCTCACCACTGACGTCAACGTCATTCTAGAGGTCAGCATGCTTTCTTTGACTCTCTGATTTGATCTCAACCAAGTGACCAGTGAAAAAAAGAAATATAATTCAACCATTATTTCTATAGCAGAGTCAGACAAAAAATGTTCTACATAAAATTGAATTGAGTTAAATTAAGGGAATAGTTGTCTGTTTAACAGAAATGATGAGATGCTTAAATCCTGTCTGCACAGTCTGTATCTCATGTAAACATTGAAGAGCTACTACTTTTTTAACAAGGATGAGGATTTAATTTATAAGCAAGTCTGTCTCAGTCTAACTTTAAATAAAGAAATGTCCCATTTTCAAGTCAAAGATGATTTCAATGTAATTTATTTGAAAACAATTTGAATACTAAAACTTAATAAATTAATTTCTTTGTGTCTTTTTTGAATAGAGAGTGTGTTGTAATGTTATTCCGTTATTATGGTCGTTGAATTAAACCTTCATTCCTTTTGTTCAGGCTTTGAAGGACAGTAAAGAAGTGGAAGTGATCGACATGAAGATCCGTCGGAAAGTGGATCCAGAGAAGTGGCCTCTGCCTGGCCTGGCCATGCTGAACCAAACACACACTGACTTCTCCCAACTCATCAACTGCCCCGAGTTTGTTCCCAGGCAGTCTACAGAGGAGCCCAGAGGTAAGAGACGAGTCAAACTGAAAACTGTCCTCTCTAAAGATGATAGTCGAAGTCAATCATTTATCTGTCGTAGGTGTTTGACAGCTCTGTGTTTGCTCATTTGATCCAGTTTAAATATGTTTTAGTGTTATTTGTGAAATTCAAACTTATTTGACTCCTTTTTTCTCACTGGGCTAGAAGTTTTAAACAATCTCTTTGGACAATGTTCAAACATTACCATGGCCACTACATCATTTTCATATATCATTGACAACAACTGCCATAATCCCAGGGTACTGTCCAGTGCTTTCCACTCGGTCACCTCTGCCCCCTCCACCTCCTGCTTGGATGCATTTGTTTTGAAATGTCTGGAATTTCTGTAGTTCTTCAGTAAGAAGATGTCTGGCTTCAGAGCTAGCATAAGTCCAACTGTTAATTCAAATTCAAATTCAAAAAACTTTATTTGCAATTCAAAGGCACACAGAGCAGTAAATTAACAACAGTGCAAGTAAACAAAACATTTTAACCTAAATATAAAGTGTCAATTTAAATACAACTTAAAGCTTAAACTTAACTTAAAAATACAAAATATAAAAGAGTAGATATTAAGTGGACAGTGATAGGACTAACAGATGTAAACAGATGTAACCATAACTATGTGCAGTAAACAAGAAATAAATAAATATATATATATATACACACACAGAGCTATGTGCAAGTAGGCAAATACTGAATGATAAGTTATTAAGGTGCATGGTGAATAATGGAACAACAGAACTAATATATACAATATAACTGTAAGGTAAGAATTAGATAAAGTGACCGTAGTGCAATGATGGATAAGAAACAACAGGAGTAAATTAACCAGAACTGTATGAATACTGATATAAAATGGATAGAATAAAGTGATGAAATGAAGTATAAAGTGATGAATGAAGTTAATTATCTCTCTCTCTCTCTCTCTCTCTCTCTCTCTCTCTCTCTCTCTCTCTCTCTCTCTCTCTCTCTCTCTATATATATATATATATAATAAAGTGATGAATGAAGTTAATTATCTATCCATTCGAACACGTCAGTGCTAAATTATTTCCCCAAGATCACATAATAGAACTTCATCATATAATATCTGCTGTTCAGACATAATTCGTACCAATCTCCTTGAGGAAATTACAGATGCTATTGGCCCCTGCATTCTCTCAATTATCACTAGTTCTCTGGAAAGCAGTCATTATCCCCATTCATTGTAACTGCAGTTTTCCAGCCACGAATGTAGAACCAAAAGTTCTCAATATTTATAGACTGATCTCCAAACTCCCTTTAACTTCAAAAGTCCTTGAAAAAAGTATTCTTCAACCAACTATTGTCCTAATCCCCTGTGGTGTCCCCAAAGGTTCCCTACTTGGTCCAATCCTCATTTCTGTTTACTTACTCCCGCTAGTTCACATTTAGCAAAATATAGCGTATCTTAACTCTGTTACACAGAAGATACACAGATCTGGTAAAACTATAAATGGACTTGAGCTTATATAGCACTTTTCTAGTCTTCTGACTACTCAAAGTGCTTTACCACCACAGGCCACACCTACCCATTCACACACTGATGAAATCAAACCTTTGCCATACGTACTGTTATATCAGTTGTTCCCTCTGACCCTGTGTCTTTGCTTCAGGCTCCCCCAGGATGTCCACGCCGAAGAAGCACCAGAACAAGACTGAATCAGACATCTCCAACCTCAAGACGATGCCCAAGGGCCTCTCCGCTAGCCTCCCAGACCTGGACTCTGAGTCCTGGATTGAGGTGAAGAAGAGGCCCAGACCCTCCCCGGCCAGACCAAAGGCCAGCGCAGAGAAGGTGAAATTCAGAGCCTCTCGTTGATGCCATCATGGGTGACCTTTGATGCCTTGTGAACGTCTGCAAACAGAAACAAAAGTTGCTTTAAAGACATAGATTGATGTCATTTAATTTAATAACTGTTGAAAAAAATGAAATCCCTTTGATGACATTCTTACCTATAGGAGAGATGGAAGGGATTTCCCACATTTGTCTGGTTATCATGTAGTTGTGATAACAATTATAATACCGACATTTTCTATGCGTTCGCCAACGACCTGCTTCTAGACTGTTTGATATGGTGTAGATTACAATACTGAGCTAATCAACTGTATATGTCTTATATGACTCTTCAAAATGTGGGACTTTTTATATTTAAGTAACATGACAAGTGGACAAGTGATTTAAAAAAAAGTTCAACTCAAAGTGTACAAATTTAAACTGGAGTAGACTTTGGGTTGATGTTGAAACACTCACCACCCTATAACAAACAAAAACAAGTGAATCATTTTACTGTTCACTTGTTTAATTCTTGAATTCTTTTTGGCATCCATTCATTCATTCTATACTGACTATTTCCTTCTACTCCTTCGTTTGCTCCTCCTCCTCCTCCTGTGTTGGTGTTGATTGACTGATGAAGGCACCCTCGTTGCAGCAGAAGGATAAAGAGGAATCTGCTCGTTCCCCAGTCCCCAAGTCGGGCCCCTCGCCTTCCCCTGCTACGCCAGGAAATAAGGTGAGTGAGAAAGATGTGACAAGACTTCTCTTTGAACTACAAGTCTGTCTGTGCTCTTTTTAGAACTGCAGCTACTGATTCTCAACTCTTTTCAGGATGTTAAAGACTATTTTGGCTGATAGCTATGTGAACAGCAGACAGAACCCCAATACCTGATTTTTACATTTATAGAGAAAAGCAGCATTTTTATACATCGGAAATGCCCGAACCAGATTATATTTGGTGGTTTTTGTGTTTTTCTTGAAAATATGTTGCACATTTGGCTTCAATTTTAGTCTTCATATTTTTTTCAACTTAAACTTTGTCATTCCAGGTTCTCAAAAGTGAAATATGTAATCCATCTAAAATGTATTTTTCTTTAATGTTGCATTTTTTCTCTTCAGGGAGGAGCAGAGCCGGACGAGCCAGAGGAGCTCGACTTCATGTTCGACGAGGAGATGGAGCAGATGGACGGGCGTCGTAACACCTTCACAGATTGGTCAGATGAGGAAACAGACGGAGAGATCGATGACCACGACGTCAACAAGATCCTGATCGTGACGCAGACGCCACCCTACCTGAGGAAGCACCCAGGGGGCGACCGCACGGGACACCACACATCACGCTCTAAGCTGAGCACTGAGCTGGTCAAAGTGATCAACGATGGGCTCTTCTACTATGAACAGGACCTGTGGGATGACACGTATGAGCCAGAGTATGCCACCATCAAGGTGAGGGCATTTGTCAGGGTTTATCTACAGATGATTATTTATAATAAGGTTCTGTTTGCATTGAAAAGTACTGCTGCGGTTATAGCACACCCAATATATAGCTCTCTGTAGGCCACACTGCTGCCCGGTCGGAGTCAAACGGTTTTGGTTTTTCTTACTGTCTTCATTTCAGTGTGACGAAAAGCTGTATTGGCTGTTACTGTGGTTCTCAAAATATAAATTAAAGAATTCACTAGCAGCCCCCTTTGCATCCTTAAAATGTCAGATTTGAAGGATGCTCTGAACTCATTAAAGAAAATCAGCAAGCTTTCAGCTAAATCATTGTGTGATTTGGTTTGAAGAGAAAGTCTTTATTAAGATCCATCCTAAATGAATCGCAAGCTAACAAATATGTGCGTGTAGTCACTGACCCAAAGTTGTAAACACCTCAAACACGTTAAACACAAAAAAGCAAGATTGGCTACTGTTGCCCTAAAGGAGAGGATTTTTCAAACACCAATATCGACCAAGGTGGTTTATTTTAGTCCATACATTTTTGAAGTAAGGTTGTCTTTCTCAATTTAACAAAATGACCTTAATCTTCAGTGGTGAGTTCTTCTTACTCAAAGAATATGGTTAATTTTCAACTTCATCTTACTCATAAATTTACTGATGGGCACATCCTGTTTTTGTATGTCATCAAGTTGGCCTTTGCCTTAAAAAAAGAAAGAAAAAAACTATTTGTACCCATCTAAGTTAAGGGAGATCAAAGTTCACATAGTTTTTAGTACAATTCACTCCTATTGTTTACTGAAGTTCTAAGGTTAAGCCCCTCAAAATCTAAGACAATCAAACAAATCATATAATTTGCTAGCAAAGGGGGATGTGATCATCATCTGTATTATCGGTCCCAACTCCGCAATCATTATTTTTGTTGCTTCAGGTAGAACGTTCCTCTTTCTGTTTTATAATACCTCAAAAAATGCAGATTTGAGCTGTGAACAATGTGAGTCATGTGCGCTCACCTGTGAATAAAACAAGGAGTCAACAGGGCTGTCTACAAGTGTATTGCAGAGTTTTAAGCTCACATTAGTCTGGAAATGAACCTGACAGTAACAAAAAGAATCAAACATGGTCGTACACAACTCACAACTCTTCTAACAACTTCCACATTAGATGCGGGTCTCACACTGGAGCTTTTTCTGCCTAAGGCCAGATGATGTTTGGATTTATTCTTCAGTTAGAGTTGTTTCTGGATATGGAAACAAAGTTTGTTTTGTTTTTGTTGTCACTGCTGTCCATTGTAGCATTGTTGAGGTCATTGTGAGACCTTCACGTGCTCACCAGCACACATCCAGTTGTGTGTGGAACAGGGTGTGCTCTTTTTCTGTTTTTTTTTTATAAATAAACCTCACACACACAGCCCCGACCTGAGGGGTTGAAGTGACGGGCTGCAGGGGGAGACAAAGATGGACGCTCACAGATCTGAGGAGACTTGGAGGAGTGAGGGGAAGAGTGTGAGTCACTAAACAGGGTCTATAGGAAACCATTTTGAGCATTTTACACTGCACTTATTTTGTGTTTGGAGCTAAATTTCCAATTGAGTAGCTGCTGTTTTAGGAGGAGCAGGAGCTGTTTTGTTATCAGAAGGTGGTCACTGGTAGAAAATTCAGGGTTTGTGTGTTGATGTAAGCCAGCTGGTCGCTGTGTCGCTGTCACAACAGTAAAGGAGACGTCAACATGAGGGTGAAAAAAGTGTTTCTGGCAGCCATGTTTTGCTGCTGCATCTCAATCTCCAGATTACTGCAGATAAGGTCTGTTGTTTATATTCCAGGCGATTTTTATTGACTTTTTACTGCCAATGTATTCATTCAGGAGAAGAGTGTACATTTTTTATTACGCGACTTGTCTCATGTCGGAAATTCTTGGTTTTCAGTAAGTGCGCTGTTTTGACATGTTTACAGGTAGCTTGTGTCGTCAACAAATCTTCCGGCTCCCCTTTTTGAAATTCTCCCATCTCTGTCCTCATGTTAACACCCGTGTTTCTCCTGTTTACAGCAAGAGGTGGAGAACTTCAAGAAGGTCCACCTGATCAGCCGTGAAGAGTTTGACTGCCTCACCCCTGAACCCCCTGTGGACCCTAACCAGGAAGTCCCCCCAGGCCCCCCTCGACCCCAACAAAGTAAGGATACAAAAACACTAAGAGCAGACTTGTGAAGTTTTTATATAACAGACCTTTTTTTATCAGCTATCTGATTTAAAAAAAAAAAAAAAAAAAAAAAAAAAAAGGAAGACAGAATTCTCAGAAATGTTACGAGTTCATAAAACAAGAACTATTGTAGTCGAAGTATACACTCACAATGAAGAGGGGTTTTCTGATAACCCTTCGAACAAGTATTAGACGACGTGCCATTTTTTTTTTCAACATTGGTTGTCAAAACAAGAAGTTTGAAATAAAAATCAATCACTGAGTGTTAGTTCTATATCATGACACACTCTCTCTTTTAGCAATCTTGTTAATTTTTAAATTACAGCTGACATCAGATGCATCTTTAAAAAGTAGATTAAAGATGTTGATTATACTGACGAGCAGCACGCTGCTTCAGCTGTTCTGTTGAAATGGTAATGTTTTAACTGCTCACTTTAATCATCATCAGCCGAGAGACTTCCTGCCTCTGTTTGCACACTTAGAAATATATGATGCTGTTAGAGCACTGACAGCGTTTTTATTTCAGGATCAAAAGTGAAGCGTGCCTTTTTTTTAAGTCTCTGGGTTTGAGGAGTCAAAGACATTTTTCTTCTTCTCAGCTAATAAATCCTCTCTCCTCTTCAGTCCCCACAGACGCTCTGGCGAACAAACTCTTCGGTGCCCCCGAGCCGTCATCGATAGCACGCTCGCTCCCAACTACCGTGCCTGACTCACCCAACTACCGCAGTGCCCGGACGCCCCGCACGCCTCGCACACCTCACCGAAAGGACTCCACCATGACGCCGCGCTTCTACCCGGTGGTGAAGGAAAGCCGGCCTGTAGATGCCAAGGTAAGATTGTCTGCTGTGAGGCCTGAAGCACATTTTGAAGGAAATGTCTCTTTTTGTGATACTTCTTTTAAGAACGGAATCATTTAAAAAAACACAAAAAACTTGACATGATGTATCAAACTAATTTTCTTTGTTACCTATCAGACGCCCAGAAAGAGGAAGACCAGACACAGCTCCAATCCCCCCATGGAGTGTCACGTCGGCTGGGTGATGGACTCCAGAGAGCATCGATCCCGCACGGCCTCTGTCAGGTGAGACTCGCTGCTCTGCTCGCCTCCTTCAGAGGAGGACAACACTGCTTTTTGTTGGACAGCATCACAAGTTTTCTAAATCAAATATTGTAACAGCTAATTTCTTATATCTATTAAAAAAATATATATTTCTGTGTGAATGTATCGGTTAGTTCTACAAACAGAAAAACATTGAATATGCTTTTGTGGACTATAAAGCGTCATTTTGACTTTCTAATATTTAATGTTGATTTCTCTCTGTTCCCTCTCAGCTCAAACGCCAGCCCTTCAGAGGGCACTCCTGTCCTTGGAAACATCGGATGCACGCCTCAGTCCCTCCCTAAGTTCCAGCACCCGTCACACGAGCTGCTCAAGGAGAACGGCTTCACGCAACATGTTTACCACAAGTACCGCCGACGCTGCCTAAACGGTACACACACCATGTTTTTAAAAATCATCCTTTTCATGACTTGTGTCTGTTGACCGTATTGCTTTGCTGATCTGAGACTGCAGTATCAAACAGTTTTTTTTAGATAACCCTGTTGTCCTTTTTAACCAATCACAGAGAGGAAGCGGCTGGGAATCGGCCAATCACAGGAGATGAACACACTCTTCCGCTTCTGGTCGTTTTTCCTGCGAGATCACTTTAACAGAAAGATGTACGAAGAGTTCAGACAGCTCGTGGTCGAGGACGGGAAAGAAGGATACAGGTAAGAGATGGCAGAGTGTTTGATCAGATCATTTAGTTATGATTATCAGAGGATAAAAATCTATGGCCAATCGATGGGAACATACCTAGTTTTAGGCCTAATTATTGTTAGAATATATTAACTGGGGTGTTACAACGTGTACTATGTTCCTCAGAGCTTTATTCTCTGATTTGTCAACATGTTTTTGTTGCAGGTACGGTCTGGAGTGCCTGTTCAGGTACTACAGCTACGGTCTAGAGAGGAAGTTCAGGCCAGACATCTTTAAGGACTTCCAGGAGGAGACCATGAAAGACTACGAGGCTGGTGAGAAAACAGAAGACCCCACAGATACTTATCTGAGCTGAGAGGAAGCACCTTCATCCTCACCACTTTCTACATGTAACCCCTCTCTCTCTACTCAGGTCAACTTTATGGACTAGAGAAGTTCTGGGCCTACCTCAAATACTCCAAAGCCAAGACTCTGGAGATCGACCCCAAACTGCAGGAGTACCTGAGCAAGTTTAAACGTCTGGAAGATTTCAGAATTGATGTGAGTCACTGAAGTTGGTCAATGAGTTTTTCACTCCACCGAATGTATTCCAAGCTGTCTTTAATAGTTTGGAAAACTATTGTGCTTTGAAATCATCTCATCTCCTCCGTTTTTGTGTGTTTTGTGCTTCCAGCCCCCAATGGAGGAAGGAGGTCGCAGGAGACACTCATCCAGCGGGGACGGTCGCCGCCGGCATCCCTCTCAGAACTCCAGCCGGCCCCACAGCCAGGCCAGCTCCGGCCCCAGCCCTGCCCCCCTCGCAGCCAAGGATGATGCCAAACCCACCAGCCAGAAAACCCTCGCCCCAGCTGCTGACCCCGCACCAGATGCCAAGACACTAAAGTAACTCAACAAACATGCAGACCAACACGGATTGACTCAACATCATCTGCAAGTCGCTGGCTCTCTCTGCAGCAGGAGGGGGAGGGGGCGTCCCGCTCGTCATCAAAGCATGAAAAATACATTTTCCCCACAATTTTGATTTAGATGAAGACAAATAATTAAGGTTTTCAATAAGTTTAATTCTTTTTTTCTTTTTGAGAAAAAATGACCTTTTTGTCTTTGAGGCAAAGAACGGAGGAGGTGTCAAACACTTTTTTTTCTTTTACAAATCATCTCAGTTCACACAGTGGACCATTGAGTAATGATTTCCTCTCCTTTTTTATTTTTTTATTTTTAAATTTTCATGTCGACCCCCCTCTCTATCACTTTGGCCCCCTGTTTGATCTTCAGTGTCCTGCTGGCTGAAAGATTTCCGCCTCCTCGCCCAGATCTCAGTTTAATGATTATCATTTTTTCAGCATGTGGTGCGTTTAAAGGCCTGAAAATAGTTTGAAGGACACTGAGCTTCTTAAAGTCTGCCCTGGAGGTCGAGCTGCTCCTGACATCCAACCGGACCAAAGCGGTTTGAACCGAGCGACTGGCATTTCCATCCTCAGAGCCCGCAACGCTCTCAGTTATGGGGCTGAAAATTGAAAATATTTGATTTACTGGACTTTGAGGGGGAGAACAATAAAGAGCCAAATGAAAAAACATATAGAAAAAAAAAAAGACTCGTACACACCCCTCAGTACGGACACGCTGATTGAAAGTTGCCTTATTTTAATGGTTTTACTGCTTCTAACTTGTGCCGCCACCTTGTCCAGTGTACAGCATTGAGATCACCCATATATCTGCTCTCCATGCCCACCGGGGGCCTCTAAGTGGTGATCTGTCTGCCAAACTGCCCCCCCCTCCAATTCCCCTCACTCCCTCCGTCACATTTTCTGAACTGTCTTCCAAGTGTCATCAGTCTGTTACAAGTCCTGTAATTCTTCCCTGTTTTTTGCAAGTTGTGGCTTTTTGTGCTGAAACACATAACTTTTTGATGAAGTTTGTCATCTTTTCCCCCCTGGAAAAAAAAGACGAAGCTTAAGTGGGGTTCATTTAGGAAGGGAGAATCCCCCCCCCCCCCCCCCCCCCCCCCCCCCCGATGATCTCCCCTTTGGGCTTCCTGACTTTCTCTCTCCCCTCTGCGCCTCCCTCCTGTCTGAAAGCTGCATCCATCCGTGCATCCATCCGTTCATCCATCCGTTCCACATCCATCCATCAGTTGACGACAGTGGAGATCAGTACTGGAATCATCAATCTGGATTACTTGAAGAAGCGTCGTTCTCAATTGTGGGTGCTCTGGGTGGAGACGCCGGCGAGGACCAGACATTTGGCCTTCGACTTCACCGTTAAACTGAAGATGTGTTTGAGGCCCAGGCTGACCTTGCCACCTCTTCCTTATTCACACACATCAGTAACAGGCACGGACACTGACAGCTGTAGTGGCACGCAGGTACGGATGTAGCAGCATGAGCAAGCTCAACACAAAACACAAATACATTTCATGCCTCTTGGCTGGATTGTTTGTTTCCACTCTTTCCCGTTCAGATGTCCTTCTGTCAACCATGCGGATGATTTCAATCTTGATCATTCTGGTGATATCAGACAGAAGTGATTCCTTTTCCTCCACTGATGTTAATGTGAATTTGACAGATGAAGAGACATGATTACAGCTCCCTGCTACTTGTTTTTGTTTATAGACCAGATTATATATTTGCCTTACATGTGTATGTACTCTAACTTTTTTTTTCATGATCTCATGATTATCTTTAAATGCTTTTAATTTCAATTTGCAGTGTTTCTAGCATTGTTGTTGTTGTTACAATGGAGGTCAGGTTTGTGTCAGGCTGTTTGAAAAACCCTCTGTGGATTTCAGAAACAGGGGACACGATTCACAACACAAAAGGGAAAGTCGACATCAGGGCGTCAAAATACTAATCTGTGTTTCACTTTGAAATCACAGCTCAATTTCTCCTTTTTCTGTTTTCAAAGAATGTTTTTTTTTTTTCCCAAGATGAGAGCAGCATTTCCAACCAACTCTTGACATCGACTGAAATTTTAGTTTCATCTAAATCGTCAAGGTTTTCTGTTGACACTACAACTGCAAATGTAAGAATGCATAGAAATTACGATTTGGGGTTTAAATTGAACTAAAGTTCACAATATTCTGAAACAAAAGTCTTAATACACATCCACTACTTTCTGTTGTCATACAAGGATGTTTGTTGCCTCTGAGTGATGAGTTTTACTGTGAAATAGCACAGTCACATGACATGAAGCCTGACAGTTTTTTGAGGTGAAACTGTTTCTCTTTCTCCCCCCCCCCCCCCTCCCCATTTTTCTGTAAAAAAAGTTCAGCCTGTTGGTTGATGTTCCAGCAGAGTGTCCTGTCAGTGTTTTTCAGTTTTTCTCTAAATCCAGAATAGTTGGAAACATGAAAATGCAAAGCTGTACTTCTTTTCTGTTATGTTCTGTTGGTTTTATCTTCAGGGAGATTTGGATCATTAACAGAGGCTAACTGATGATGCATCAAACGTGTTTACTGGAGGATTAAAGATGGACAAATAAGAGCTACAAAATATCCAGAAAAGAAAAACTTGTTCATTTCCCAAAAACCAGCGAAGCCTTCGAATGGGTGAGCTGTTGTGTGTGTGTGCGTGCGCGTGTGTGTGTGTGTGTGTGGCTGCAGATATGGCAGGCTGCCTCTTGGGGGTCGTCTTCCTGTGACAGTCACATGATCCCTCCCTCTAATGTGATCACAACCTGTCACTGGACGTATGGGGGTGTTCAGGTGTTGTGGGAGTTTTCAGCCTTCTCTATCAGCGAAGAATTGCTGCTAGCTGTCCAAACAAACTCTGGGGGGCGTCGTCTCCGTTTGTCAGTTTAACACAGACTTGGGCAGCAGGCCGGACACCAGAGTGAAGAGTGATGAGTGATGGACGAGGAAATGGAGGGAGGAGCATAAAAAGTCAAGAGGAAGAGAAACGGAGAAAGAGCCCTGCTGGGATTTGTGATGTTGTGTAGAGGAATATGGCTGGTTATGATGTCTGGAGACTGAAAAAAAAAGGACAAAATTCCATAAAGCCATATGAATAAGATATAACTGTATATGAACCATTACAATAGTTCATTGCATTACAATATCCTAGGCTTGTCATGAGGAAAAAAAGATGAAAATGAGGAAAAAAGGAACAAAAAAATATATAAAATGGAAAAATGTAAAATACTTGAATGAGATCTTGTATTATAACATTTAATATTCATAATATCTGCTTTGTAGGCTGATGTGATTCGCTATTAGTGTTATTTGTAATTTGTAGTAATTATGCTTTTCCTTAATAAAGAAAAAAACCACAAAACGGACAAAAAAACCTCAAACAACGGTGTGTGATGATTATTTCTGTTGTGTATGTAAGAGATTTAACTCAAGTACTAATGTATTCAGTTAAAGGATAATGAAGTAGTATACATGTGGCAGTAAGAGACATAAAAAGGTCTCTTCTTATTTGTGTGCAGACATAAAAAATATTAAACTATGCACGTTTATTCTTCAAATGTTTTTATTATTAAACAGTCCAGTCCGAGCATTACATCAATCACAGTAGGACAATTCTTTCTCAACATTCATGTCTTATTTTACAACACTCTCAGAGGCCTCCTCTAATATATATTCTCATACATTCACTCATAAGTGCAAGAGTCTCTTCTGCATGAGCAGAGAGTGAACGCATCAGAAGAGTCTGTACTGTTGAGCTTTTGAAGTGCTGTTACTACACGATGTAAAATACAGAATGTGTAAAAATTATGACAACAAAAAGACTCCACCTACATTAAAGCTTAGAGTAAGAAAAGTGAGAACATGTGATTTAGTGGTTATCAAATTACACATCTGTCGGATCTCGTAGATGATCAACATCAACATCTGCATCATAAATATGAATTTACCATAAGAACATATATCTGAATAAATCAGATGTGGCGCTGCTGTTCAGAATTGTCAGAAGCTGTAAAGCATTAATACCTTCTCTCGCACAAATCTCCCTACATTTCAGATGCTACAAATGCCCCCCCCATTCTTTTTACCTTCATCATTCACCAATTGTTACTACAAACGGAGTCCTTGTGTCTTTCCTGAAATTTGATTTGCCTAAAATCTAAAATTAGAATTCTTGTAATCAAAGACATAAAATGATCTAAAAAATAAAATCCCTTTTAATACCAACACCTTGTAAATATTTAGAATAACCATCCACAGACTTATTACTTAATATATCCGGAGTAAATATGTGATGGTCAATTTTGTATTAAATGTAGCTTCCATAAACGCCACACTAACTAAGGCCACATCATTAAGTGTTACTGGAGAATAACCTTCAACTACTACCACTTCAACGATTGTGTATCTGACCATCCATGAAATGATGGGAGGAAACTTGGTTAAAAAGAACCTCAGTGGCAGACACTCTGTGAACATGAAGGCCAAACAAACCAACAGCAAAACAACTCCCATGAAATCTGAATGTTTGATAAAGTGCAAAAACAAGATGTGGATCTAAAATATTCAAACTCTTTCAGACACTCTCAGTCTGAAACTCTCAGTCTGGATTAAAATATTAAGAGTCATTGATGATTGAACACAAACTGATCCCAGACGGGAGGAGGTGTGGGCCTGTTGTCAAAGGTACTCATTGGCCCTTCTTGGGTGTGTCAGGGACGCTCTCGTTCAGAGGGGTGAGGCTGGTGAGGAGGGTGTGGCGTTCATACTGCTTGGTCTGCCTGAATTTGGTGTCGGTGCCATGAAGCCGATCCAACACGCCAAAGACCCCGAAACACTGATTAAACCTGAAACCAGGACGGCATAATGGTTACAATTATTGACAAACTGGAATTTTAAATCACAATGATTAATTATATCATTTAGAATGAACAGAGGTCACATGGTCCCTTAAAGTAATCAAGACTAAATGTTCTCTTACTCCTCAGTAGAATCCCATTCATTTATTAGAATATTTTTATTGTCAATTAAATTAAAAGACCAACAACAATGAATCCTAGTATTGTCAAGTATTCTCTGTGAAATGTCTTTTCTCTATTATTTTCTAAATACACATTTGTATTAATCTGCAGCTGAAAAAAGTCTTCCAGCACATTAATTATTTTCTATGTGAGTAACATTTGCCAATGACTACAGACAACTGTGTTGAGAAATTATTTTAAAAAAAAACCTTAGTTCAAATGAAATGATATACATATGACTTTTAAATTATTTACATTTGAATAAAAGACGGAAAGCCAGAGATAAATGAAATGTTGTTTTTGGTCTTTTGCGATATCTGTCCAGCCTTATAATTTCCCTTTTGTAGAATATGTTTTCTTGATGATGAGCTCAAACTCATATTAATCAGAATTGTGTTGCAACTAAATATTCAATATTGAATATGTTTCATGTATACAGGAAATGATTTATCACTGTAGGCAAGGCCAGTTCATTTGTACAGCACATACAGGATCAAGGCTGTTCAAAGTTCTTCACACAAGACATCAAAAGCATCATAGTTATTTTACCGTGAACAAGAAAAAGAGGAGAAAATGTACTGAATTCACACACTAACAAAAACAGGTTTAAATAAACTAACTGACACAATCCTGGGGTTTTAATAATAAAAGACAAGTTCACAAGTTGAATAAGAACTCCATTAAATCAAATTAAAAACACATTTTGGTCGAGTGGACAGAGATACACTCACTTTAGGTGGTGGAAGTCATGGAACTCGGGCGAGGGCAGGAAGGGGAGGTGGTATCCACAGTGGGAGATGGTGGTGCTGATAAAAGCCAGACAGTACCACATGGAGGTGGTGGAGAGGTGGGAGCCCAGGATCACTGGACCCAACACCACTGGAAGCATGTTGGAGATCTGACAGCAAAGAGGAGAATTAAAACAGGCTCTCATGGACAAAGGAAAACATGTTGAGGGATGACAGTAAGAAACAGAGAAGATTAGAAGAGTAATCCTGGTATTATTCAAAGTTTGCACTTTCATTCTTTTTACATTGTTTGAGGTCTTTATGGTCTATTCTTGTGAAAGATTTGAGTTGCTTCAGTCAATTGTCCCAGCAAATGCCCTCATGGCTTCATGAATTCTTTAATGTATTCACAAATGGACTCTGAGAATAAGACAACAAGGTTCAAATTCAGCTGAACACTAAATGTAAGGAAGTGTAAGAGGTTACTCACCACATGCTCCAGAGGATGAGCATAGATGGAGACGATTCCGATGGGAGCGGTCCACTCGTGGTGCTGTTTGTGGAAATGCTTATAGAGGCTGGGACTGTGGAACAGCCTGAGAGCAAAGACGAAAAGGGTAAAAAGAAAACAGTCACTATCCAGTCATTCATTGATCTGTTTTAATCAATTAATGTAAAAACACTGAAAGTCTGCCAGGCTGAATTTAGGCACATAGGTGCATCTACCTTAATGCTAGCATTAGCAAGCTAAAATGCTGAGACTTATCAAGTTCATTTATTTTATTTTAGCATCTTAACATGTTAACGATTAATAGCATGATAATGTGTGCATGCAACCTAATCATCGACACACAGTCAGGTATTCTCTTTTACTTAGCATTCAAACATTGAGTTTCAAAATAACTTTGGAATGCTGACTACAATTCAAACATTTTAGCAGGTACAAATATTTATCCTTTTGATATGGTACTTTGGATCTTATAAAAACAACATTTGCTGATTAGCCCTTTCGCAAAGTGCAGCTGAGGGTCTTTATAATTGATGAATAAACTGTTGAATGTGTAGCATTTCCATACATCCCTACTCTCTCCACTAGATGGCAGTATAATGTGTAGATTGATGCCTAGGACTGACTGAACAGAATTCTTTCTCGTGAGACATTAAAAAAAGAAAAAGCAGAGTTATTTAATTTTACCTGTGTGAATAATAAAACATAATTTCCTCCAAGATGGAGAACATGGCCAGCTCCATCAGGGCCCAGTGAAAGGTGGGCAGCTCAGGACCACAGGGGTTTCCTCTCAGGCTCATCAGGTAGTAAACTGCTACCACCATGGGCATCGAGATGAACACCTGGTTGAAGATGACATTCCTCACCGCATGGCTCAGCTTAGCTGGATCCACCTGAGTGATAAGGATGGAGATGGGCAGGAGTCTTTATTGAATGTATCAAAGTCATACAGTCATTTGAACAGAGTTCCTCCAGGTGGAGCCGAGATATAGACTTCCCAGGAATGGTCCAGACATTGTGGCGTTCTACTCCTGGTTTATGACATCTGAACCTGATTTACACTTATATATATATATATATACACACTTATATATTTTTAAAATCACATGTCATTAAAAAGAAGGATGCAGACTCGGCTTTATTGTCCAGGTGTCTTTACACATTTAAGTTATTTGCCTTTAGTCAACTTTGCTTCATTCACAGAACACTTCTATTCACACTTTTATGAATAAAAAGACTAAATGATGAAATAACTGACTTCACTTAAAGTATCAGTACACTCTGAACATGCTATGAGTGAAGTCCAGACCATCAATAGTTTAAGTACTTAGTGTGAAGAAAATGGTGGCCCTCAGTGTTTAACTACTGTATGTGATTAATATTACAGTTTGTTAATGTGCAGCTTTGTGATGAACTATAACAAAGTTTATCCACAAAGAGTTTTCAACCGTTTATTTAGCTTACGTAGCAAAGAGTTTTCTCGACCATAAAATGAACATTAAAGAAGGAATAATCAAAAAATTATTAAACTTATATTAGAGAGACATCATTTTCCACATGGACTGTGCCTATGAACAGCACAACATGTCGTGACATTTCAAATATATATTTTTTTAAGAATTATATTTAATTTTTTGTGCTTTGGATAACTCCCATAATAAGGGCAGAAAGCCTCTATATATTGTTGGTTTCATTTTCTGAAAATGTCTTTTAATTCTTGAAAATAAAACGCTGTTTGAAGAATGGTGAAGGGTTTTGACACGTTTCTCAAATCAGTCACATAGAAGAGAGACTGTTTGTTAAGTCTAAGGCCAGTGTTTCCTTCATTGTCTCGTTGCTCGACAGCAGCGTCACACCCTTTCATTTGTTTATGACCAAGAGCACACACAATTATTCTTGGTCACAGGGCCTGGCTATCTCGCCTCAAAGTGACAGACCAACCGGACAAGCAGCAGATTAGATCATCATTGGTGGTATAAAGATTTATTGTGTCTGATAGAAGATCATGGGCATAACACAAGGACAATGTTATTTCACTGCTTAAATGTGATAAACCCAGTAAAGGTCATGGTTTCAGGATGATCCAGGATATGTGCATTACTGAAATCTAGCAATCTAACGCTGACCTGAGATATTTTGATTCCATCCATGAGCATGAACTTCCTGTGCACTGTGTCCTCTTTTAAATAACTTCAAAAGGATCATCAATAACATGATTGCACATATAGAGGGACCTTCTAAGTTATCAGTAATGTCAGCATTTATCTCTCTGCCGTCCATCAACACGAGTTTATCAGACACAGGTAGAGGACTTTGGTTAGACGGACAGGTGGACATGTCAGATCAGCCTCTCTGAGCAACATCATGCATGTGTGAGCCTGTATTCACAATCATACATCAGTAACACGTTCAGCCCTGCAGACACTGCAGCCCCCCCCCCCCCCCCCCCCAAAAAAAGTCCCTAGACCGTTGAAAGGTGCATGACCTCGCTTATCAGGGGTAGATTGTCCACCCCAGAGCTAACCGAGTAGATTGGCTCAAAACGCACGTAGTTCTTTAAAAAGACCACAGTTCTGGGGGAAAGTTCCTCCGCTCTAAACTGGGCTTATGTCATTAGTTACAAAGAGATTTGAAGAACAGCAGTGCTTTGGTTTATTAGGGCAGACTGATGTCGACATGAAAATCTTTTTTACAGACGGTTAAGGACTAAAGGTTTGTTGCTGATTTAAAGGAATAGATGAAAGAATATACAAATAAATAAAAACAAATAGGACAGAAAACTATTCAAAATGAGCAAATAATGTGGGAAGAATAGAAGGAATAGGATGAATGAATAATCTATATAAAGAAATCAATAAATTGGGCTACAAACATTAAAATACACCACAGTATCGGTTCGCGCCTTCTTCAGGGTCTGCCCCGAGTGCCTGGACCTGGACTATTTATACATATATATATTTTTTTGGGTCTTAAGTTTTCCACTCCTTCTTTATGCAAAAATATTTGCTGATACTAACTTTGGGTTAAGAAAAAAATAACAAAAGCTTGGCCAAATCACATACCGGGCTGTTCTTGTCCACCTGGATGCGGTATCGAGCGATGAAGGAGGGTTTACCGGTGGTGTCCACCAGCAGCAGCAGACCGTTGGACCCCCAGAATGCCAGAGTGGGGAGCAACATGGTCCCTGTGGAAGATAAACACGACTACTGTCAGAGATTTGATCACTTTGTCTCAAACTTGACTTTTACCAAAAAGTAAAACTAGAGTGAGCTCTAAATGACTTAATCACTGATTCAAAAAAGTTGACAGGACTTTTAAGGGGTTACTGGCCTTTAGTTTATTTAACTGCTGACTATTAGACCTGATCAGATTTTAGTTTTGTGCAATCTGAGGTTAATGACACTACAACAGATATGAAACATGATAACAGATTTATATTGCACTTTGTTCGACTTGCTGTATGACTTCAATTTTCATTGATACATAAAAATATAATTACTTTGGAAAAAAGCCCAAACTGTTACTTGCACCATCTTGTTATTCTGTCTTATCATGTGATTTTGGACTGGCAGCAGATAACAAACTACTCTGATTATCTCATATTACGATAAACTTTCACATGTCCAAAACAGCAAAAAACATTTGACCATTCATGACACAAAACAAACCAGTTTTTATTTCTTACCCAAATAGAACAGAGTAGCGTCGTGACCCTCAAACGTCACAAACAGCTTCGTCCACAAGTTCTGCCAGAAATCTCCAGACGCGCCCCAAAATCTCTGAAGATGCCTGGAGGAAAAAATTATTGACTAGTGTCAATCTCACAGAAACATATTCTTACACAGTAACAGCAGATTGTTATCATCATGTGTATTATTCATTATGTCCTCTGTTGTAACAAATCAAACAATTATCCACTTTTGCATCAGAGTTCAAAAAAACATTTTTTTTCGGCTTTTGTGCTTTATTGGAGAGACAGGACTGTGGATAGAGTCTGAAATTGGGGGAAAAGAAAGTGGGGAATGCCATGCGGGAAAGGAGCAACAGGTCTGATTCGAACCCCGAGCCACCCAATCAGAGAACTACAGCCTCTGTGCATGGGCCAGGTGAACTAAGGCCCCTTAATAGAAATTCTTAAAGAATCATTAAACCTATTACTAAACCTAATAATGCCAAACTAACTTCCTAAAAAACAATGAAGTCACTATCTAGCAAGACCCTCTTCTTACCCCAACCATCAAACTGAACACTCAGCAAATAGCCAACTACATCCCGACCAACAGATCGCCCAAAACAAAACAAAATCCCCTGTGAATGACTTAATGACACCCTGGATAAATACCTCAACATGTCATATGCCTATTCTGTGTCATAGCATGAAATTTTATATAATGTCAAACCCACTTCTACAAAGTCTTGTTACCTCATGTGCTGTTAGATTATTGTTTGATCCTATATGCTTTAAATTTGGGGTCAGCATTGACTGACTTAAGTAAAGCACACCAGTTCAAGCCTGACCCAAAAGGAAAATTTGAGCTAATAGAGAATGTGTTCAACCCGTTTACACAGATAGAAAGCCATCCTAAAGCAGCTACATAATGGGCCTATCACTAGGAATGCTTGTTTTATGTTTTTTGTATTATGACGTTTGTTTTCACATATCTGAGACTCAGATTCCAAAAAGTAATTTTCATTCAATAGCATATTATTTCAGGCTACTTATTCATGATTCTTTGTTGTTTTTTTCCAGCAGCAATTACAATGATGTGAGACCTGAGAAGAAATAATAGTGGGTGTTGGGTTTACGACACCTTGACTCACACACATGTGGCTGTAAAACAAGAGCCTTCATGATCTGAATAGACTAGAATTTAACCCTGATCAGACCATCTGTTCATAACCCTGCTTCACCAGTCTGTTGTTACTGTGTATTGTTGAAATAACCGTTGATACTATCCTATCCCTTGTGTCCTCTAAGGTTCTTTTTATGATGGGCATTTGCTTTGTTGCACTGTTCAACTGTATCTTCTAAGAAAAACCTACCATGTCAGTGAGTTGCTGAAAGCGGCCAAGAATAAGATTCCAGATCCTATGACAACCACAGTTTTCTTCACAGAGTCCCAAAGCCCTCCAGGGCCCTCCTGTGTGGAAAAAAAAAAACAACAACTGTGCATGAAGGTCTCTGTTTCTGTGAGGATGCTGTGCAATCTCATGATATTTTGCTAAATAAGCATTTCCCACAGAAACATCTCATGGTGTAGAAATATCCCTGAAACAACAGAGAGACTGTGAGCGTCTTTTCAAGAGGATGACAGACCTCTGGCTTTTTACATCTATTTAGTTCTGAATGGCTCCTGTGTTGATCAGAGGCATCCAGCACAATGGGACTGCATTGATATGATCAAGCGTGAAGTGGAGAGAGAGACTGAAGAGTAGAGTACATGAGGCAGCAGGAGAAAAACAGAAAAGCCTCTCAATCTGTTCCTGTGTTTCTTAGGCAATATCCACAATGAAAAAAATATTAGGCTGGAATGTGTTTCAGTGTTCAAATTCTTCATAAGAATTCTTAAAAATGGATTTAAAGACCAAAAATGAGTTGTATGGTTGTTTGCAGGCTGGATGCCTGGCCTAATTTGTGAATGTGAATTTGGCTAATATGGAAATGTCCAACATAGTAAACAGAAGATCAGCATGTCCATGTCAAACATTGGCTTGTTAGAGCTTATTATATGATGATTTGCTGAGTATTTGCTGTGTCCCAAATGTCCAACATTTTATCAATGGATCCTGGAAATAATCAGCATGTTTATCGGTAACATAAATAATTGTTACTTGCGGCCCTTGTTTTTGACAGGATGACAGGATTTGGTGGTTTACTCACTATATAAGAAACATCAACTACCATACAGCTTGTTCAATAATCAAAGGATATTGGATTAACTTGTCACCTTGACCCATCCCATATCAGAAAAATGACTGTGATTGACCAGACCCGAAACCAGGCGGATTGAATTCTGTTAGAGCGAGGAGGTGAATGACATTTTACATTAAATCACTTTATTTTTAACTAGTTTTGTCTTGTTCCAAAGTTAGTATTCTTCTATAATTACTGAATCAATATAATTTGATCTATAATGATAACCCTATTCAAATCTCGCTTGGATATTAAGCTTTAGTGTAATATGTTGTTTTATTGCAGTGTTCCTGTTTGTTGTTCATACAGGGCTGATACAGTCAGATTCAAATCTAATCATACACCTTTGTGATATAAAATGTGTCATCAAGAAAATGTATGTTTCTAGACTGACTTAGAGAGCTGAATTAGAATCACTTAGATGATCCAGATGTATATATTTCTAATATCTAATAACACTAAAACATACGGATACCAAAGTCTGTGAAGTCCACTGCATTTAGGGAAAGGCTAAATGTGAGGCAGCCACACTGAGAAAAAACTGGATCAGTTCACTCAGCGGGAATTAAATCCAGGGATTGATGTCACATTCACCAAACCTTCTAAAAATGCCAGATTTTACCCAGGCTGACCCTCTGCAACGCCATGGCAACAGAGGGAACAATGTGGGACAAATGTCACGCTGCTCTCAGAACTCAGTTGTTCATTTAAAAGAAAAAAAAAACATTTTCACACCATCAAACTATCAGAGCTCACAGGAAAATACACCAACGCATACTTGTATATCCAAACTGATGAGAATTTTTACTCATGTACTTATGTCACTTATTGATACGCTTGTCTCTTAAAACAGAGAAAATGCTAAAATGTAACCTCAGTCTACCTCATCAAAATCCTCCTCTTCATGCCTGATGCTCACTTGCATAATCCATAATTGCCATCCCTCTTTTGTTCCCTGCAGGGCTCTATACTGTACATCTGTGTTAGGATAAAAAAAATGTAACCTGTCAGGTCAGGCTTGTCCCAGAGAACAATACGGCAATCAGTACACTTGTCACTGACAGCCAATGTCAAAACAAAGAAGTCAGGGTGTGGGTGAGACAAGTTCAATCACAGCAGGTTTATATAACAGGTTCTCTGAGGTTAAAGGGAATCACTTTTAAAGTTAGAGGTTTGATCCATGCAGTTTTTCACATCATGTGTCAAATAGTCTGTGTTTAAGAAAGATTGTTTGGGCTTTTGATAAAGTGATTTCAAATTCTCCAGAGGTACTGAAAATAATCAGAGTGATTTATAAAAAGGATCCAATGATCTTAGGTCTGATTGCAGGTCACCAGGAGGCATTTTTTAATGTAAATAGATATGACAATAAAATATATTGTTTTTATATATATATCAGTTAAAAGTGTGTGTGTGTGTGTGTGTGTGTGTGTGTGTGTGTGGGGATAGTCTACCTTGTACTATCTAATCATGAGTAAGGTTGTTCTTACCTGTCTGCTGCTTGTTTTGGCAGCTCCCCTTGGGTCTGTAAATACAACAAAAAAATAGACTTGGGTAGTGAGACATTTTCAGTTTTATAAAACAAGAATGAATTCATGTGTTGAAAAAGTCCTTGCTTTTGAACAGTAAAGAACATATTTGAACCAAAGACAAAGACAGATGTTGTGTTATGAGCTTTAGGTGTCTGATACATACATATATAGTTAGATATAGTTAGATATAGATATAGTTACAGCAATATTTAAATGGATGATGACATCAGAAGATGAGTCATTGTTTGTGTAATTTTAAAGACCGCTAGCCTGGCCCTAGCTGGTTTGCGAAAATAAAAACAGGATTAAAAACATTTTTTATCATCATACGCATGAAGATCAAGTTTAAAATATCCCAAAGTGTATGACAATTACTCAAATGTCTCACTTATAAGGCTTACACAGACACACACACTTTGTAACATTTGATAACAAACAAATAAAACTCTGCCTGAGATTTTCAAAGTGGCATTTATCACAAGATGTGAAGTAGCCTAATGAAACAGTCTAAAGTTCCTGCACCTTTGATTCCCACAGTAAAATAATCATCACAGTGCTGTGAAGCCCAGAGCAAAATTTACAGCTGCAGGATTATGTATAATCCTATTGCAATCCGTTGCTTTTCATAGTGAGCACTTTTTCAGTTGAATACTTGGGGATACAAATCTGACCTACATCGACTGTGTCTCTGACTTTGTAGAGGGTTAAGGGAAAGAACACAACAAACAGAATATAGAAGAACACCAAATTGATATTAAAGCCCTCCTGCTCTCAAAAATGGGATTGGCTTATTAGTTGGATATTTTAACTTTGCACTGCAAAATAATGTAATTGAGGCATGTTTAAATTATCCTCTTGAGTGGAGCTCACCTTTAAATGGAGGTTAAGAAATCGTTGTACGAATTGAGCTTTCTTTTCTTTTGCGGGGTGGGGGGGGGGGGGGGGGGTGAATGGATAGATGGATGGCCGGATAACCCATATCAGACAGACATAGCATAAAGAAGAGTATTTTTAAAGGTCATGCTGTAAATCCTCTCACATCATAAAAAGAGGAAATTAACAAACAAACAAAAATCTTGATCAGTAAAGTAAAGTAAAATACACCGATTTTAATGTTTTCATACGATTTTTTAAAAACTTACATAGTCCTAAATTTTCTTTAGGCTAAATGTTTTTAGACTTGGTATGACCAACACTAGTTATCTCAGTCAATGCGTTATATAAAATATATATATATATATATATATATATATATATATATATATATATATATATATATATATAACGTTTCAGACTCAAAGTTAATTAAATTATTGTTGTTTTTGTTGATGAAATATAGCCTAATTAAATTATCTGTCAATCAATGCACAGTGAAAGCAATCATTTGGTCACATTAATGTTCCACGTGTTGATATAGAAATATTATATGGAAATCATCAAGAAGTTACTTTTTCTGAAGGTAAAGCATTGAGCAACTATTCTTCCCTCCAGTGAAAATATCACCTGCACAAATGTCCACTGCTTTGTTTTTAGGTCGTTGGTTCAGTCATTCAGAAATATGTCAAACTACATATTTATTATTATCAGAAACTGACTATTATCGACGTGTTAACAGTTCGATAAATCACGGACTTACCGCTGACTCTGGTCTCGACCGTCATCTCTTCTCACGGCTTTCTTTGCTCTGTCGGCGCTGCTGACTTTTGGACAGACACGCACATGAACGGGCTGAGTATTTACAACAGTGAACGACTTCTGATTGGATGATTCATCGTCAGCTGACCATAGACTGTAACTATTAAGCTGACTCAAGCCGTATCCGGAAGCAGCGGTTGCTGAGCTCTGATGTGAGGATGTTGTTTTTCTCTCCAGTCCACATGTATCCAGGTGAAGGTTGAAACTCAGCGAGGGTGGTCGCTGCAGTGGTTTTAACAAGACTTGATAGAGGGGGTAAAGAACATCTGGGTAATAAATGAGCTTAGAATACTTTGGACCCTCCTCTATTGCAGAATATAAATCCTGATTTTGAGGGTTTAATTAGGCCTCTATAGGAAAGGATCTTACATTTATTTTAAACAATGACGTTTTTGCAAACAAAGTGAAGTAAACAGTGCGCAGGTTTTTTTTTTTTTAATTTGCACTTTTTAAATTTCATTTGTAGCTTTGAACTCTTGGTTGCTGTGCTGTTTTCTACCTCCTGTCATCCTTATTATTCACACTTAAGAGTGTTCCAACCATATAGCCAAAGGTTACAATCAGTCAAACTAGGAAAACTGTATTTTTTCAACCCTTAAGGCTAATTTTGGAAAACATATTCATAAAAATTTCATGAACAAATCAAAACCAACAATGGCTTCTGACCCCAGCCTGTCTGTGTCACATGGTGCCAAAACAGCAGGGCAGTGCAATTTTTAGTAAACATTACTCTGAAAGGAGTCAATAATGTGTTGGTCAGCTTAACTGAAAACATGATGAAATAAATCTAAATGCACTCTGTTAAAGCTACCAAACAAACATAAATAGGCCATAACATAAAGTAAACCAGAAACCCACCGGGAATTTAAAAATAAAATAATAATTCATCAGCCTATATTATATTCATGATTTAAATGTATCTGGACAGCACATAACAGAAGTATTTATCATATTGATATGTTGGCCATTTCTCTGACATCACACTAGCCCAAATGCAGTCATAATTTTGGCTTGCTGAAAGGCATCTTTCAGAATGTAGTTATAATGATCTACATAAGGTGATCTTATAATAGCTTCTGGATTTTACAACTGAAAATATATTCTCAATAGACTGGAGGAAAAATCCTTTATGCCCTCTTGTATGACAGCTCCAAAAGCCTGGCTCTGGGAAAACACTCCTCTCCTCTGGGAAGGATGGCCCTCAATTTCAAGCACTTGGACCTCAGGCTCCCCTACATGCCATGCATGCATCGTTCTGCAGGCTCACCTGGATCTATACGGTCTTACAAAAACTCCACCACTTCAGGGGAGTGCAGGGACAGATTATTACGTCAGAAGAACAGCACATCCTGCTTTCATGCTGGTAAGTGAAAGTATTGAGCTGTCTGTTCTCTAAAGGCTTGACTGGAGGTGTTGAGATTAATGATTCACAGGTGAGACGAGCCAATGAGCATCTGGGGATGATCACCCTACACACCTTGGTAACCTTTATCAGGAAGCCCCAAGATTAAGGGAGCCATTCATCAGGTATCAGCAGCAGCTTCGACTGGACATCCAATCTTATATACCAATGTTCGCTGTCCAAGAACTTGGACTTGCTGCCTTTATCATTTCAGATCGAACTTGAAAACACTACACACCTTAAGTCCTCAGTGAGATCACATGTCTCATCCAATGCCTCCCTATGAGGGTTGCAATCCTGAATCCTGGATCCAAGCATTGCTAATGCCTTAGCGGCTGCTGCATTTTGATTTGCCAATGTCACAGTGCAGTCTGTTGTGACCAGGCTAGAACCTGGATACACAACTGACTCCCAACATGCCCTGTTGCCTCTTCATCACTTACTGTTCGCTTCTTGCAGGGTTGTTAATAATAAATAACAATGCTATCATGCAGTACACTGTAATTGCTTACATATTTCTATTTTTTGTTTGTGTTTGTCTCTTTGTGTGTCAGGTTGTATAGACCTCTGCTGAGCGGCCTTCTGATGTCTTCAGCCAAACTGCAGACAGATGATGGTTGAGGAACTGATAGAAAGAATGTTTCAGGTACAAGGCGGCATGCCTCTGTACCTCAGGGCCCTTAACAGAGGGGGTGGCGATCATGGCCTACAAGGTACTATTCTTCTTACTGTGATTAGTGTTACTGTTACAATTTAAACTGAAGATTGTCTGCTGACTACAACAAGAGCGTTTTCATTTATCATCTAGCCATCTGTTATCTCTAAAGAACTCTTTAGAACTCGCTTAAAATTGACCTAAAGAGTTTAACTCACCTATGGTCTTACAATGCTGGATGCCCAATATTGGCAAAGTTTCAGATCACGAGGTAAGCACTAAACACGCAATAGTTCTCGGATATTAAAGCGAGACTTTCAGGAGATGGCTTTAAGTCTCTACGTAAGTTTATTAGCTTTTCTACCAGCACATGGGAGCAGTTGTCCTCTGGCAACCCTCAACGTGCTATTACAAAGCATGTCACACCCACTCATTCACACACTAATGGCAGAGGTTGCTATGTAAAGTGTCCATCAGTATAAACTAAGCCATTCGTACGCCAGCAACTTGGCAACTAAGTGTCTTGCCCAAGGACACATCGGACATGTGACCTTCTGGTTAAGAGACGACAGACTCGAACAACTGAGGCACTGCTACTCTAGGTGATGAAATTATTTTATTATGGGATCATTAGAGGTAGAAGGACAGACATGGTCTTCACTTTTCTTTCTCTGACCTCACCTCCTTCCTTACTCACAGTAATAGTGGGACTGCAGAAGATGATAGGTTGGCCCTCTTTCAGAGTTGATAAGCAAATTAGGACTGTACAACAAGTCATCATCAACAATACTTATACATCAGCTAATCATATTCTTAATTTATTATTTATTTATTTAGTGAAGAAATAGATATAGAGCACATTGCAAAAGTTAAAACGAAAAAATGACCAAGAAAAAAAACAAGAATATAAATATCGCTGAAAAATCCATTTGTGTGTGTCACTCATTTCGACTGTAGCATGTATTGGATATGAATTGAAGTTTTTCTTAGGGGTGTTTTCCTTCTAATCAGAGTAATGACGTGGACAAATAGTCTATCAGTCAGTCTGAGACCGAGACAAGGCAGAGTTAAAATGCTTTCGATTCTGAGGCGAGACCTTCAAAAGGTGAGACCAAGACCGATTTTTAGTAGGCTACTGTAACATTACCGCATTTTGCAACAGAAAACTAATCAGGTTCCCCAAATTCGAAAAGACGTTACCCCTCAGAAGCGTATTTTCCGACAGAAGACTAATCAGGTTCACCCAATTCAAAACGACATCACCCCTAAACAGCCCTTTTTCCAACTAAAAAGAAATAAGGTCCCCCCAATTCAAGTGGACGTTACGCCTGAAAAGTCCTGCCCGGCCACTCCACACCAGGAGGTGACGATGGAGATCAAAACCTCCGAAGAAAAGAAGGGGAAAAAAACAGATGAGGGTAAAAAAATTATACAAGCCATGAAAACGCACATCGAAGAAGCCCCTTCTGCCATGATCACCAAGTTCCTTAGACATGACCACTTCCAGTGTCTTGGGTAAGTACATCTACACATGTTCACACAAGAAACAAGTTTGAAGGAACATGAATCTATTAAAGTTATATTTAAGTTCTGACAATACAGACATGTTTTTTTTCTTCTGTTTGTTTGTCAGGCTCCCAAACCCAGCTCAGAACTGTTACATGAACTCCTGCCTGCAAAGTTTGCTGACACTCGAGGACTTTGTCAACACGATCAGCTGCCAGGAGCAGGTTTGGGGTTCAATCCCAGAGGCAGCACTTCTAAGGTACAGCAGCCATCACATACAACCAATCATTGTTAACCTAAGTTGTACATTCACTTCCTTAATATTTTAAATGCAAATACAATACAGTGCCTCTTAAGCTTTTCCTCTCCTTTTTCAGATCATTTCTTCGAGTAAAGAAGGCATACACTTCCCCAGACCTTCGCCAGAAGATCCCACTCCTCTCCGCCTTCAAAGGAGCAGTATCGGTCCACGCTCCAGAGTTCAAAGATTTCAACCAGAAAGTATGTAAACTGGGTTTATTTTACGTTGTTTCATTAATTAACTGGCAGTTTCTGCTCTGTACTAACTCCTCTGTTTGATTGTGTTTGGGTATCTGCAGGACGCACATGAGTTCCTGACCTCCATTTTTCAACAAATTATTGATTTGGCTCCACTGCTGCACATGATGGCAGCCAGCATGGACAAAACCTACACTTGTCCAGTGGAAAGGCAAATGATGTTCAAGATGGAGAACACCAGGATCTGCAGAAGGTACGACTTCACAGATACAGACCACACGGGGTGTATTGTCTTTAAGAGACAGTTCCCCCGTTTAAAAAAAACAACAACCTCCGAACATGAAACTAGCACAGGTATCAGGCCATGAAGATAGTAGAACGTATGTTATGGGGTTATGCTGAACTGATATTTTATAATTTAAGGTCAACAGAGAGCTCCACATTATGTCCTGGTATAAAGTCTGTTGTTCTATTTTAACTCATTGTGCTTTTATTTTGCAGATGTGCTGCAGGATCAAACAGACAGGAAGTGTTCACCAACCTGTCCCTTGACCTGATCCCTGGATGTGGGACAGTCGATGAGTTGCTGATGAGCTACCTTAAGGTATTTATATACTTCTCCTAATTCATACAATATGACACTACTACACAACATGTCAAAGCACAACATGTCACTGCATGACCCAACACACATATAGCTTTATAATACACATTAGAACTTTAAAAAAAATGTAAAGGTACATTTTTGGGTGTTTTATGCCTTTAATTAGAGCTAGGACAGTTGATAGAGAGAGAAATCAGGGAGAGAGAAAGAGAGTGGGGGGTGACATGCAGGTCAGATTCGAAACGTGGACCACCAGCTCAGACTACTATAGCCTTCATACATGGGGTTCACTCACTAACCACTAGGAAACCTGCACCCCATTAGGTTCAATGTGAACTAGAATTTAAATTCCACATTTCAATGATATCGTTGTGACTTGTATAAGTATTTTTTTTAAATCCAGTACAAACTGAAAACACGTTTTTTCTTTGCTGTTTTACAGGAAACAGATTTGGAGTATAGATGCGAGGGCGGTTCCATCTTATCAGGCCAGCGCTCTTCATTCGCCACCCTGCCAAGGTAATTAACAAAGTCCATCAAAAATAGTCACAATCTTACAGTAGTAAGTACTTTAACATTGGTTAACCAAGTTGTATCAAAGTAGGGTCCACTGACCTTAAAGACTAAGACTGTGTCTAAAACTGTGTCCCCACTAACCTAATACTTGTGTCATACTCAAACAATACGGCATACTAACCGGATGTTAAGTATTCCATTTGAAACACACTAACATATGTCCTCTATGCTTCAAACCATTATTTCAATCACAAATTTGCAGTCTGAGCAATACTAGCTAGCTTGACCAACTGGTTGAATAGAGAATTAAAAAATATATACATTAATTGAACAGCTCTGCAGTACCTTGAATATTATTGCATCACATTTAAAATGTGTTATAAATGGGTTAACTGTATTCGTATGTTGCTTGTTGGCTTGCTGCTGAGCTCAGCCAATGGATAGTCTGAAGAGCTGAGTAAGCTCCCCTATCATACTTAAAAATTTATTATCAAAAACCAAGTGTATATATTCAGGGATTTTACATAAAAATGCATTCTATGAATTCAGAACGAACTACACACAAAATTTGACTTCAAACTTAAGTTTTAAACAAAGTTACATCACCTGGTCCTTAGATATATCTGTCTTTCTTTCTTTCTATAAGAGTGCTGGTCCTGCACATGAAACGCTTCAGGTATACTTCATTTTACACGCTGAAAAAGGCCTGTCAACCCATCCACCTCAACAAAGATCTGGTGGTTTCAACAAAACAGGTGAGTAAAAACTAAATAACAAGCCTGTAACAAATTATTCAGAGTAGTGATATAAGTCAGTGTGCAGACTGTGTGAACTAACTTTAACTAACCTTTTCAGGATGCTTGCGTCTACAGCCTGGTTAGCATTATCAACCACATTGGCAAAAATGCAGGAAGAGGAGAGATAATTCATAATTTTTCCCTTTAAACACATACAATATAAGCAAAAATCTTGGATAGCAGCCACAATATTCTGCTTCTACCAATTTTTGTTTATCACTGTTGTCAATTTACCCTCATATCTGCAGTTGAATCTTTTGACAGCCCAAGTAACAATGATGTGTAATCTGTTAGGACACTACACCAGTGACGGGGTGGACCCAGATGTGAATGTGGAGAATCCAGACCGCTGGTTCACCTATGACGATGTAAGGGTCACCAAAACCAGTGGTGCCTATGTGTGCAAAAAGCGGAAAGGAAGCGCCTACATCCTGTTTTACAAAAGACACGTAAGAGCAATATACCATCTCATGTTTTAAAATATATATATATTTAGATAACACTGATAACAGTTTAAAAAGGTGGCTAAGAAATACCTTAATACTGAATTTGCTGAATGATTTATTCTCAGGATTAGGTGAGGGGCGGCTCCGTTGCAACTTTGGCTGGAAGATGACCAGGGACATGGTCACATGGACATGGTTCCTCCCACAACCAAATACAGGCACGTTAGGTTAATTGGGGACTCTAAATTGCCCATAGATGTATATATGATAGTAATTTGTTAATATGTAATATATATGAATTGATGTAGTAAATATGTAAATACATTTTGAATTGCCATAATTTTTACAAAAATAAATCGTCACGCAGGAAATAAATCCGGTATATAAGACGCACTTTTAATACCTATTTTTTCGTCTTAAAAGTTGGCTGCGTCTATACCCTATATCAAGATAATCCATTATTTGGTTTGCATGATGAACTAAAGTTAAAATGATGCCGGTTAATTCTGAATTGCGAGAGTGAACAGTTTTGTTTTTTTTTAAATATACTTTTTTAGGTTTTTTTAAAAACCTTCTTGCTGTGAGCTGACAGTGCTAGCCACAGCACCTATATACAAAATACTGAAACACGCGCCGTCATTACCGCGGGTGCAGCAGCCACTAACTGCGACCTGCCGTGACCCATCCCCATTCATTGTGTATTGAAAGCTGAGTGCACGCTGTGCTGGGAAAGACGGCGACACAGACCAGTCTGGCTGCGCAACTTTTTTCACATCTTTTCTCCGTCACGAGGTCATAATCATGCATTTACAGAAACAGTGGTATATTGTTCCGTAAATAAACCTTGTGGAGTCCTCTTTTGATTTAAAGAGTCCTATATTAAAGTTAAAGAGTGACCAGCGGAGTCAGGCAGCGCGACTTGCAAGTTAGGAGTCTGTACCTCTCAACTTTCCCTGCAGGCTGAGAGCTGAACTACCGTACTGTAACTAGTAGGAGCGCAAACTCCCGAAAGTGAAAACAGACAGAACTAAAGAGCGACACAGCTGTACAGAAACTGCACGTTGTAGACATCGCTGAACACAATATAAATCATCACGCAGGAAAACAGTTTAAAGTTTGTTTTTTCTCTCAAAGAGACCTTAAAAACAGGGTGCGTCTTATACACCGGATTTTACGTGTGGCCTTTTTGTTTAAACAAAAACAAAAAGGCCACACTAACAAACAAAAGTGTGTGATCGGCCAATCACAAAAACAAAAAGGCCACACTAACAAAAAATAAACCTTCAGTTCCAATAAATAAATAAATATTTTAAAACCTAGGGTTAGGGTTAGGGTGATGTTTGAGGGTTAGGGTGATGTTTGTTTTTTAAATAGGGTAAGGGTTAGGGTTAGGGTTAGGGTGATGTTTAAGCTTTAACAGGAGGAGTTCTGTGATGAATAATGGAAAGACATGTTCGGATTGTTGGCTTGAAAAATTCAGATGTGATTCAGATTCAGACTCATTAGAATTTGAGTTTCTTGGTTTGTTTGTAATTATTAATTTACTGCTTCAGTGTGTAGTTGCATTAATTTCATTCACTTGACTTATCATTGCAATGGAAATACAAGTTCTCTTATCAAGGCTATGTGTTACTTAAAATTAAATGGATAAAATATTCACCTTTTCTGATCCAATAGATGATCTTAATAATCTAAAACAATGTAAGTATTTCCTTAAAAACAATTAAAAAGTAATCATGTAAAATTGTATATTTTTGTGTAAAAAAACCCCAATACAAAAACCAACATAAACCATTTCCTTAAGTTACATAAAAAGTAAACTAATGTGTAACAAACATTAAAACTGTAAGTTTGCACATGACAACAACAATGTAGGTGTCTGCTACTCTTTATACATAAAGATGCCCACACCTGTGTATATTTATTAAGTTTGTATGTCCACTGTGCTAGTGCTAAAGTGCTATACATGGAAATAACTTGTATTCTGCTGCTAGCCTTTCTTTGAATAAATAACTTTATAAAATTAGTTTATGGTTTTAAGGCTTTTGTATTCTCATTAATTGTTCTGCTGTGTTACCAGTGTTTGGATTGGCCTGGGCATGGCTGTGCTCTACCTTATAGACTATAGGCTAACCACCTTCAGGGACAGAGGGGGTCCCCATTCTCTGGCACTCTTATTTTGGGGCTTGCAAGCTGAAAAGTTTGGGAAACCCTGCACTACAGCTATGTTAGCATTCAGCCCCTACGAAGCTGCTATTTACCATAACCAGAAAGATACTGGATACTAACATTAGCTTATCATATGGTTATGCTGGTTATACATTAAAACAGCTGTGACGGACCTGGCCATTTGTGTTTTGCTCGTTACTGTTGTTCTTTTCTGTTTCAGAGCTTTGGCTTCCTCTGGTGGTTGGTCATGGTTTGGCTAATGCTCGCTTAATCTTAGTGGACGGGCATAAAACCAGGCTTTCACAGCTTTCTTTCTCTCTCTCCTTCTGGGCAGCCAAGACAGAAAACCTTCTGCCATGGTTTTAAGTTTGTTTGTGATTAAAATTATAAACTGAAAAGCAAGTTCACTGTGTGGACCTCCCTTGATTGTTATGGGCTCGAGGAGCTGGTCAGAACACAGTGATGGGGTACATTTTTAGCTAATTGTAAAGTTAGTTAAGAAGTGGCTGTTCTAACATTATCTGCTGCCTTTAGCTAATGAATTAGCAGGTATGTTGATTTATATTTTATAATATGTCTTTTAGTTCATAGACCTGTCAGCATTTCCACCACTGTCTGAAGTCTCGGGAAGATTATGCAAATCAGGCTTGGCTAAGACTCACCCTTGGCACACCTTTTTTTGTCTTACACTGTAAAGAAACACAAGTTCAGATGAATTTTAGATAGGAAAAATGAGCCTATGGAAGTAGCTTATCGTCCTCAGGACACTTGGACTCGGGCTGGCCTACAGATAACAGATAGCCTATTCAAAGGATAGGCTATGTTTATTTTTTACAATATAAAAGTAATTTCTGGTTGAACATTTGCATACACCTAAGTTTAAATCTACTTGATGAAGTTTATACATTCAAACTTTTTGTTGTTTTAAAGGGTCAATGTTGTGGTCAATAGTAGTGTCTATATGGACAGAGAATTGGATGTGTCATAGACAAACACAAACTGGGATTCTCTTGTTACACCTGATACAAATGCAAATTATCCCTAATTCAGGTTTAGCTCTCTCTTTAGACCTGTAGCACCTTGCTCTATCTCAATAAATTGAGTCCATACCTGCGTGAATATTAGAGGCAATCAGAGAACGGGCAGGTAATTGAATCAACCCTACGAGAGGAAAAAGGTATAGACTCCATAATGCTTGATAGTTTCAGATCAGAATGAAGAGGGAAATGTCTTCCTCTGAAAAAAACCCCAAATGAACACATAAAGCTCTGGCTGCAGTTATCCAGGTTATGTTTGGTGAGATAATTAAATAAGACAGGCTTTATAACTTCACATACATGTAATGTAAGTGGTGGAAAAAAGATACAGATATCTAATTGAACAGTAATACTACATGTTGTAGAGGTACAGTATTAAAAGTAAAAGTCCTGCATTCAAAACATGATACGTAATAATATTAAAATTGCATTAGCCAGATAAAATGCCATACCATTAAAGAATGGCTCATAACAGGATTAAATGCTGTATACTATTGCCCTAAAGTAACTGATGAATACATGTAGTCAGCACTTTTGGTGGTACAGTAAAAAACAAAACTATACTACAGATATATTTTCTGCTGCTGGGTATTAGGCCCACCCAAAACGAACTAAGGAATTCAAGCTCAATTGGCTATTATATTTGCTATTACTTATCTGGAAAGTAAGTATGCAACTATGACCTAGGAACTATTCCCAGACGTAATACTACTACTTGGAGAAGGATTTATCACTTCTAACAGGATAAAACAAAGGAGAATGTGATATCTTTAATAGATTTCATGTGAACTTGTATTTTGCTTGGTTCTTTTCAGAGAAACGTGTATCTACAACCACTGCAGCTTTACATAATGACAGTAGTGATGTAGGACACACATATTGTCCTCTGCCTTCCCCTCATTAGTAATGTCCTCTACAGCTATCACTTAACTCCACCTGACCCTGATAACCTGCAGGCCTTTCTACTGCTGCAATGTGAGGCTCAACAATCACTAATTATTATCGAGCTGTGGCTCAGTCCACCAAAATCATTATGTAAAACTAGTCTGACTTTGTACAGTGTAGATCAGAAGTCTTCACTTCACTCATGAAATAATATTATCCATATGAGACACATTACTGTATGAAACAAGGGTTATAAGACATTTAATGACACATGCTACAAAATGACATGAAATTTACTTGATAAATCATATCAAAGAATCTTGGAAAAAACTCTCCTATTATGAAAGACATGTTATGTAATTCCAAGCCAGCAAAAAATCACAAAGGTTGTACTGCTTGTGTCTTCATTGCCACAATATCAGCAAACGATGAATGTCTGTTGGTATACTAGTTTTATTTAGGGTTATCTCTGTTTTAGTTTCTTCAGTTACAACAGATTTGTACAATCAGGATCTAGACTTCAAATCTGTATCCAACACGGATCAAATAAATACCTCTGCGTGAGCAAAACACAGGCGCACTTTGAATGTGACAAGAGTTCTTTGGTTAGTAATCGAGCAGAAGCTTGTGAGTCTTTGGTTTTAATGCACAGCTCAGGTCTGACCTCTGGTGCTGAGCATTGGCCACTACATCAGTGAGTTTTTGGATTTTGACTCACGTTCAATGACACACTGAAGGGCTGGAAGTCTGGACTGGAATCATGACTTTTCTTTGTCATGTGGATGCTTCTGTGTTGGAATAAATGACCAACTCCACTGACATTTTATAAATTAATAATACAAATAATAATAATAATAGTTTGTTATAAAACACATTTTTAAAGTAATGTTACAAAGTGCTTCGCGTGAGTATGTCTCTTTTAGATTGTCTGTTAGAGTTCTAAAGCACAGCCCCATAGGTGCTCTCAAAAAAACAGTTCAGTAGCACAAATAACTTTTGGTTTCAGTTACAGAATAAATTCATTAAAGACACTTTCCCTGAAGACATACTGACATCTTTAAGCACAGTCGTGTTGTGCAAGCTTGCAGAGTCACACTGAGACTCAGTGGGACACAATAAGAGAGACTTGTAAACGTTATAACACCTGTGTTTTTTACACATCCATCTTGTGACTCTTGGCAAACACGAGTTGGTAAATCACACAATATTTCATTGCCATAAATACTCTGCAAAAAGAGTCATGTTTTAAGCACAGACTGTATAACATAGACGTATAGTCTAAGGTCCCGTTCAGATTTGAAGCTCACCAGACTTGGCGCAATTCAGGGGTGAAGTTGCAACACTGTTGCATTTTCCATTTGGTTCGGTTTGCTTTCACACTGCACTTCGTCAAAAGCCTGTCAAATGTTGTGTACCATGTCCACCCACCACTAGTTGGGGCTGTAGTTCCTGTCAGTGGTTACTGCCATCTGGCCTAATGCAGCAATATTACCCCAAACTAAACAGCAGGACAGTGGAAAACAGGCCTCCTGTAGCATGGCTCAGTTTGGCAGTATTTAGAGCTAAATGAATTGAGATGAATTTACATGTTGGTTGGACTGTGCCAGGAAAAACTGGCATATTTACTAGACTAGAGCAATGTGTAACCACATTAAGTACAGGCCATGGTACACAAGCATGCGGACATTCACCTGCAGGAAGGACTGCACGCTTGGCAAGCCTATTTGACATTTGCTGTTTATTCTGAAAAATCTGGTCAAATTCAACCCACAATGCATTGCTTTTTTGTTAACTTCCCTTGTTTGATTTGGATTGCATTCTCATCTACGGAGATCAAAACTCTGGTGCATCTGGAAGTGTGAGGACCCCTGTTTTCAAGTGGACCAAAGTTTGGTTCTCTGGTCTGCACCAGAGTTAGTTTTTGTATTCACACCAAACCAAAGCACACCATAGTTCATTTCAAACCCATTAGTCACCAAAGGGAAGATTTGGAGATTTTTCACTAGCACATTGGCTTCCTTTTTCAATGCCTGCGATTGCCGCTTTGATTAAATCAAAAAGACAGAAGCTCAAAGTGTCTCCACACAATGACCAGACTATTCTCCAACACTGCTGAACACTGCTATACCTGTGGATGTTTCTCAGAAGCATATGCTGCTTTTGATCAAATAGCATCTGCGATTGGGTCACTTTTAGGCTTAAGGTTAAACCAAGAACTTAATGGAAAACCGATAAACTGTACTTGATAGTGAAGTTTACCCCCTAAAAGACATTCATGCAATGTCAGTCAGTCGGTCAGTCAGTCAACCTGTAAGTCTAAATAGAATAAAATAATTCCCATGTAATATTGGTGGCTAAAATAGCCATGAACTTAGCCCTTATACTTTGCTGTTCCCCAGACCTTTCTTTCAGTGGCATTTTATGCTTTTACAGAACTATTACTGCTATTATATTATCGATAGTTTCATCAAAACAAATTGCATTCTCTTCATCATCTTTATTTAGCATAATTAGCTAATGTTAGTGTGTTAACATGCTTAACCAGTGGCTCCCAAACTTAACTGCTTGTGCGCCCAAGATACGTTGAGCATTGAAGAAATGCCTTCGAGCTCAGTTTAGTTTGCCTTCACCAATATTTGCCTAAAACAACATTTTGTGACACAGCTGTAACTCTATGTGTTGTGATGGAATAAAACATATTTTCCTTTTCTGTGTTAGTTTGCCTCATGCAGGTGTACCAAATGTATGTTAGCTCACTCACACCAGGGATACCTGGTAATATTTTCTTGAGTTAAAACATTTATGCATGTGGTTCCAAAGATACTGCTTGTGTAGGCTAAATGTGTGTAAGTGCACCTTTCTGTATGCTTATGCACGATAGCTGCATACTCAAAATTTTGCTTTTACCTCTGAACTCACAATTAGTGCATAGTGATAAAAATTGCACTTATATTATACACTAATATTGATTGTACATTTTTTGATTAATAGCCTACATTTAAAGGGGACACTAATGTAAAATGTTGTAATTAGCTTATCAAACATTGGGAATTTACCAGGGGTTTACCAGGCATATATTTTATATAAGAGTGTCCAGAATTGTTGACGGCCCTGGTCAAAGTAGCTCGACCAAACGCTGAATAATGTGTAAAATGCACAATGTAAGACTTAGCATCGATATGCTCGGTAAACAGTCTGCATATCAGTTCAAAACACGTGTTTTCTTTTGACAAAAGTAAAGCTGCAAAGGGTTAAAGATCATCAGCTCGGTAGCAGATCAGCAGGTTTTGCTCTCTGCTCTCCAGCAGTTTGCATCGCTCCACGGGCAGCGCTGGCTCGCTGCAATATTTCAGCTCGCTGTGGATTGTGGGAGTCGAGGACTGTGCCCAGGCTTGTTACCGGAGAACGGGAGACATTTTCCGCTGTGCCCTGTCTTGTGAGTAATCCACCGGGTTTGCACACATGCTTATCCAGTCGAGTAAGGCAGCTTCCTGTCAGTAAAGCAGGGTTTCTCTCGCTAACCTGAGCTGTTAACGTTGCCATTTCGTTTATTTTTCTGGTATGGAGGCCGACAGCGGAGACCGTGTGCTGGAGCTGACAGGCGGGGAAGGGGAGGGGAGGGAGGAGCGGGCAGCGGCCGCCACTGTGCCGGGGTTATTCCCACCCCAAAGCTCGTTGACCTTAACGCAGAAATGTCCGCTGGTCGTTTGACAGCTCCATTTTTGCATTTGTCCAGTCGCTTAGTCTGTGGACATGTAAGACATTTACCGGTGGGAGATATCAAGGCGGGCTGCTGGCATGCGGAAATCGCTGTCTTGTCTGTCAGTGGCCAACAGGAAGAAATGCCCAGTGTGGCGCTTAAACCCACCTACGTTACCTGACTGGAGCAGACAAATTCTGCATGTAGCATCTGCTGTCTGTTTATCAATAACATTGTTATTTCTCGGTGACATTAACGTGTGTTTTTTTTTTTTAAATATGTTTGGCTCATTAGCCCATGTTCAGGTAACAGCCTGGCCTTTGTTGTTGCTAATTGATTCCGTAACAGAAAGCTAATTGATGTCGACATCTGGTGAAATAAGAAATAGGCTACTTAAATCACAATCATTGCTTGTCATACCTCTGGTTTAACTCGAAGGATCATTGTTTTTTTTTACTGAAGTTTAACCTAAAACAATTATACCGGTAGTCTTTTGCTTAATTACATTTAATAAATTACGACTCAGGATGCTAATGGCATATTTTATTAATTAAATACTCGTGTGATCAGACAGTAGCATAGGCCTACAGTAGGCCAGAGTAAAAAAAATCAGTGCCCTCCCATTGATTTGTCCTCATGGTGATTTGAAAATATATGAAATCTTAATTACAAGTGTGAAATACATTCACTCATATAAAAAGGGTTGACATAAATACAATGATTTTGTTTTCTTTTTGTGGGTTTGGGTGGGGGGGGAGTGTAAATGTTGGGATTTAAAACCCATGGGGACTGAAGCAGCATGTTTTTTCGCTTCAGCAATTTTAAGCTGTCAAAAGTTATCAACCTTAAGATGAGTGTTTAAAATCTATGGGTACGCTGTCCTATTGAGGAGCTGAATAAAGTTTGTTGTAAAAAAGTTTGCAAAACAGATCACAGCTGCTGCAACCTGTCAGTCTGTACATGTAGCAAAGAAAGTCTGTATTAAAGCATGTTATTATATTTTCAGTGTCCAAATTCAAGTGTTGATCATGTGGAGTAATACAGATCTGTAAATGTACTATGTTGATTTGTTCTTCTAGAGCCAAACACTGGTAGCAGACTCAGCACCATGTCCAGCCGAGGAGCAAAGAAGAAGTCAACTAAGACGTCCCGGTCCACCAAGGCCGGGGTCATCTTCCCTGTGGGGCGCATGCTGCGCTACATTAAGAGAGGCCTGCCCAAATATCGCATAGGGGTGGGGGCACCCGTCTACCTGGCTGCTGTCCTCGAATATCTTACTGGTGAGATTTAGTGTTTGAGGATCACACAATTTCTAAGGTTAAACATGTGGATGAAAATACAGAAGACAGCTTATCAACTTTTGCTAGGGTTTTCTTAGTTGTTACTAGAATAGTTTGTACGATGCATGCAGACGCGGATGATACTGCTTTGATGCAGTAACAGAACTTTATCGATTGTTGCATATTGACGGTGCGTGTAGAGTTTTAGGCTGCTTCTGGAACTATATCATTTATTTATTTTTGTTTACAATGTAAATACATTTGTTGACATTGACTTCTAAAGTAATTTCAAATAATAAACAGGGATTTTATATTTATCTGCTGCTTTTTTCATTAATGAAAAAGTAGCCATGTGCAGTGATGTAGAAAGTTGAGGATGCAGCCCGTCAGGATGCCTCGTCATATCGTATCAAATCGTTAACAGAATAATCGAATTGGGAGATCAGTGAAGATGCACAGCTCTGTTAAATACACATTAAGTCCTTTTCTGTTGTTGTGTTGATTCATTTAACTTTATACTGATATTTAAAATAAAAAGAACACATGGAATTTATTCAGTAAACATTAACTGAGTTTCCCTCAGAATCATTAGACATTAATAGATTCCTTTCACAATACGTGCACTACAGCAGTTATAGATGAGCTGCTCTGATTGTTTATTCATTTATGTTTTTATCCATGTAGCTGAGATTTTGGAGTTGGCAGGTAACGCGGCCCGAGACAACAAGAAGGGTCGCGTCACACCACGACACATCCTGCTGGCCATCGCAAACGATGAGGAGTTGAACCAGGTCTGCTGAAAAAAAAAATATATATATATATATTTGAGATGTTGCATTTGTGTTAACATAATAGCAGCTCAGCTTTACCGTCTAGGCAGTGTGTGAACATGTCAACTTAAAAACATTTTCTTCCCGTCTGTCTCAGTTGTTGAAAGGTGTGACCATTGCAGCAGGTGGAGTCCTGCCCAACATCCATCCAGAGCTGTTGGCGAAGAAGAGAGGAGCAAAGGGAAAACTTGAGGCCCCCGTCTCACCAGCCCCCGAAAAGAAACCCAAACCAATTAAGAAATCTACAGCCAAGAAAACGAGCGGAAGAAAGCCAGGAGGAAAGGCTAAGGTATTTCATGATGTTAACAGACCACAGGACATCTACTCTTTTTATCAACACTGAAGGTTTATGCTGTGTAAAGAAATACAATGTTATAAGTAAACATGTTATTAATAGAGCTCTTGGCATTAAGATATGAATTGTGACGTGATTAAGGTCTGAAATGAACACATACACTTTTTAAATCACATATATAGTGGGCTGTTTTGTCTTAACCTTTGATGTACCAGAAGTTCCTTAATTTCTATCAAAATAAAAGCAGGTTTTTATCCAAACAGGAAGTAAAGAACCCATATCTTAAGGCAGCACAAAAACACAAACAAAGCATAGAATTTCAAACATGTACAAAAATGTGATTTATCTTGATTAACAGTTGAAATTCAGCTATTAATCGTGATTAATAAGTTTATCTGCAGGAGAGCATTAGACATACTTTATTGTCGATTTTAAACCAGTTATCTTACAATCTAGTATTATATTAATTTATGATATATATAATGTGCGATGTTTGAAAAAGATTTATATTGAAAATTGTATTTGGAAAAGAAAGATCTTAAGATTCATAAAACACAATTTGTTTACTGTTGACAACGACAGTACATTTGAAATCAAAACATGAAATTGACCAGAGGTGAATGAAAAAATATATTGACATCTGATAACGAGCAGTTCGTCATCTTTGCAAAATGTAAGATTAGATGTTATAGTAGCCGAGCCTCACCTTTTACCTCCTCACAGAAAACTATAGTCTCCTGTTGTGAAAAATAAAGTGTCACGATGATGGTAACATGTATTTTGTGTCGCCAACAGAAGCAGGGTGAGCTGAGCAAGGCAGCGACCGCAGACAGCACCACAGAAGGATCTCCAGGGGACAGCTTCACCGTGCTCTCCACCAAAAGCCTCTTTCTGGGTCAGAAGGTCAGTGCTCAACCCAGACAGGTTTTAATTTCATATTTAAGAAACCAGCGTTTATTCTTTATCAAATTAAATACTTAGAGTGAAAACGTATGGTGCAACGTTTGTCATTAAAGGACTTCCTTATTCTAAAATTTCAAAGGAGATTAGTATTTAATATTTCAGACATCAAAGGAATGAAACACAAGTTAATTTTTTTTTGTCATGTGGAATCCCAGCTCTGTTTGGGAGAAAACATGATGTCTAATTTATTTAAAAGTAACTAGAATAATCAGATCAGTGCTCAGAAAAACTCAGAAAAAATACCAACCAAAGATGGTATTTTGTCTTTTCCTCAGCTACAATGTTTTATTCATTGAAACTACTGGAGCCGACTCAGAACAAAAAAATGAATCTGTTTGTCATCAGTTTGTTTGCCTTTACTCCCCCACTATAGCTGAATCAGTCCAGGAGGTGAAATCATGTTTAATGTTATCTGAAATTTTAAAAATGGTGTCTCAGAGAAAGATCAAGTAATTTATTGTCCACTGTTTTTTCTGGCTGTTAGTGCTAACTCGTTAATCATGATTTCATTAAGGTCTGACGCGTAGAGATTATTATTTTTTTTTTTCTTTACAATTGCTTAAATTGAATGCTTTTTTGTCCCTTTTTGGCGCGCCATAGCTAAGCTGCTGCAGACAACAAACAACAACACCACTGCGCTTTTCAGTGTCTAGCTTCACTTTAAAAAAACTCCCAGATGGCTCGGTTAACAAGTCAAAAGTAATATGCACCTTGTGTCAAACGGAATAAAAAAATCACCAACATACTTTGAGCTACCACCTACGAGCTAAGCAGGAGCTGATAATTAGACTGAAGTCAGCAGGCAGAGCACTACTTACGAGTGTGTGAATCACCACAGACCTGAGGGTGAAACTAAATTCAAAAAGGTAGCTACAGCACTTGTTAAAATTGAAAACAACTGACGGTAGGAAAGTCAACATTGTGGAAGACTCGGGTTGTCACCAGTTATATGCCTCACCGTCACAAAAAAAAAAAAAAATACATACAGGACCTTGTATGAAACAGAAAAAACATTTTAACTGGAACTCAGGAAAAGTACAAATGCTGTGTTATTAACTGAGGAAAACTGGACATCAGTGAGCTGTGTTGTACACGCACTGGTGCATGTTTCGTTGTGTGTAACAATTTTATTCTTTCATAAAAAACTTAAACTATGTATGTCACAGAACAAGCACTTTGAAGCTCCTACCTCACACTGGTGTAGCAGTGCAGCACTTATTAAAAAAACAAATCTCAAAATCAACACTATAAAGTACATTTCTTAACATTTATTTAAATCCCAAATCAAGACACTGGTAAATATAGCTTGACATTACAATTATGGAATTAAAAATGGTTTGAAATTCAAAATAATGGAAATTTAAACATGCAATTACATTAATTGTGATTAACTTTTGAAATCCAGCAGTAAATTCTGATTAAAAAGATATCGTTCAACAGCACTAATTGTTTTAGAAATATAAGTTACCTTGACGCTGTAATACCTCTGCAGTGGTCAGCTTTAATCCACCAAACATTTCTGATCATGTGGTGCTACATAACAGAACGTGAAGTGTGTTAGTAGTAACCCGTCTGCTGTGGTCACTGCTCATCTGTTGTATCTCAGCTCTGTTAGCTCCCCATGCTTTGGTCCTGCTGCACACAAATCAACAAAACATCTTTCTCGCCTTTTTTTCTGGTGAATTGAAACATGGAAGTAAATTTACCTCAGAATCTCTTCAAAGCCATGTCACATATGTTCTTTAAGACTTCAAGATCAGTAGCTCAAATAAAACAGATTTGACGTTTGAAAAAGATTAAAGGCAGAGGAACGACTTCGCATGTAAGAGAAGGAATGACTCAAGAATGATGCAAACAGTGTCACAAGTTCCCTGCTCCTGAACATTAATCAGTTATAACACATGATCATAATCATTGGTTTAATAGGACTTTTGATCATGTGAACACTATGAGTGGGAAAACAAGAATACAAAATCTGATGTGCTTAGCTTAGAGCTTTATCATTTCATCAGTGTCCTCTGTGAATTTTCCACCCCAACACAATGTTGTAAAAAAAAGCCTTAGATGCATCTTATCATCTGTTTTACAATCTTTTACACTGTTAGAATTAAATGAAAAATGTTGGAAATGTACTTCCAGAGTTCACCGATTCAGCTCAGTTTTGACTTAAAGTACTGCTAATGGCACTGCATGCATCGCTCTACCTGCATTATGCTTTTGATCATTTCATATAACACTGGCTTATTAACCTGACCAAATGCAGACGCACAAACTTCCTGGGAACCCCCCCCCCCCCCCCCCCCCTCCAGCATAAACTCAAAGCTAATGATACTCTTGTTTGGCTTTGCTTGATTTAACCATTAATTAATTGATCTGTTAGTAAAATTTTAAAACATCAGACTCTATCGTTTCAGAAAATAGCTTATACTTTTATGGACATCTTAGAAGGCTAAAATATTATGACACGAACACATGCTTTCTCACGCTTTACATGAAATACTCTGAATTTCAAACAATGGCTGCATTGTTTGAAATTCAGCTCAAACATTCCCCAGCAGCGGTGTTTGTCTGCCTTCCTCACACTCTCTTCATTAGTAAAATGGCTCCCTGCTCGATTTTGTCGCTGACCTCAGATTAAAGCAGCTGTTTGAATAAGTGGAAGATAATGAATCAAACCAATGCAGTGAACCTCCCGCTGATTCAGATAATGATCCCATGAATAAAAAAAGCCAGTCTGTTTCTGTTTCAAAGACTTAATTATCCTAACTGCCTTTTTCCTGCCTAAATCTAAATCGGTTCTGTTGTCGATGCTTTAATCTCACTGCTCTGCTTTTGTTCCGTTGCTGTTATTTCTAAGTTAAAGTTCCTTTTTTGAAATTTGAGTTCTTCAAGTAACAGAAAACTAATGAAGCTGAGACACTAACAGGATGATGCCTTTTCACTGACAATTCCTAACACTGACAAGGATGCCTTGACATTTTGATGTTTCTGTTTCATTATATCCCACAGTGTTGGTCATTAACTGTCTTTGCAGTACAATAAACAAAGAGAAACACAAAGCATATCTGACATAGTAAGGAACAAGGGGACCTAAGGGACACTGTAAGACCTAACTCATCATTTATAATAGATTATTATGGAAATACTCTTGAAATTCTTAAGAAGCTTACTAATCATGACAACAAACACAACATTTTTTTTTCTACAAACAACACTTTGACAGAACAGGAAAAACCCCATCAGTAATGGGATGATAATGAGTGAAGCAGCTCTTGTTTAAGGCTTCTCATTTTCAATATATTAAAAATGAAAACAAGTATTCTGTTTACATGCAGCCATACTTACTCTGATTAAATACTGGCTTATGGAGGAATTTCCCTTTTTTAAACAACACTTTCCTTTCTCCCAGTTCCCCCGAAGTCTTTCATAATGCTGTAAAACAAACATCAATGAGGGACTTTCTTTTTGTGAATGCATTTCTGTCCCAGCCTTGAAAACTACTACCTGATTGGTTTGAGAGCTGAACGGGCAAGAGGCTATGCAAAGCCAAATAGTGACACATATTCCAAATGTGTTGTAAACATTTCCACTTAATGCTCCTAAAATCCAAATAATATTAGCATATATCACACCTTAATCAGTAAATGCATCTAGCCTGATTTGAATTATGCAAAAGTAATATTCTGTATATTTTTATATTCTTAATTATACTGTTAAAAAAGAGTGCATACTAATGTGGCCACTGAAATGACTTAACAGGGACACTGAGACAGAGCACAACCATCGTAAAGTCATCACTAACACCTCTGCGTTTCCTGCTGTGACACTTCTAAATGTGTTGCTGGGAAAAACACATATTTATCCGTTTTTTTTCGCCACTACACTTAGCCATTTGCTTGTGTTTCACAAATGCGTCCCTGATTACACAAGCTGTTTCCTCTGACATTTTAAATAATTGAGCATTTCTCGATCAATGCACCTGCAGGCCTGCTGTCCTCTGCTGAACTTTTTTTTTAGACACGCTGAACATAAGAGCAGAAGCAGTGAGCGGTATAATGTTTGTCACAGTGTCTTTCTCTGTGATACGATTACCTTATCCTCATATATATGACACAGAGCATAGACTGTCAGTCTACATTTAGACATTATTACGACATGTCACACACACATTCTGCATTTGCTGACTGTGCATCCAGCTCTGTTGAATGTACGATTCTGGAAAGTATCAAAAAGTCAAGGTATCCCTTTAAATAGTGGTGTGAATCTGGTTTTAATGGCTTTGCTTCCCCTCCTCCTCCTTGCTCTCCCCCTACCTCTGCATGACCTCCCCCCTTCCTTCGCAGCTCAACCTTATCCACAGCGAGGTCAGTAACTTGGCTGGCTTTGACGTGGAGGGGGTCATCAACCCCACCAATGCTGAACTTGAACTTAAAGATGATCTAGGTGAGCCCCCCCCCCATCCCTTAGGTCCCAGTGGGGGTTGAGATTAATAATCCTTGAATGTTGAACCTTTTTACATCAAATAAACAAAACAAAAAAGAAGAACTATGAGAAAAAGATGTCAGACTTCACAACCAGCAGATCTTTTCATTCACACTTTGAGCAACTTGAATTATTATTATTACGGACAGACGTAGGACTGTCAAAAAAAATAAAAAAAATAAAAATATATATATATATATGGCCAAATCATGCAGCTCACTCTTTTCAACTATTCCTTTGAATAATTTTCGTCAATGCATTCATATTTTTTACTATATTTTATTAAGATGTATGCTATTTATGTATTCTTCCTAACAGAGACCCTGATTCATAATCAGGAAGCATTTGGTGCGTTCTCACATTTTGGTCCTGTGCTAGTTGTATGCTTACAGGTTTATTTAAAAGAGGTCTGTGTCATTTTGTAGATGGCCAGAAAATCAAAAAATAAATACGAGTAGAAGTCAGTTTAAAACCATCCCCTTATTCGGCAAATGAAATTGAATGCAAACTTAAAAACTTTTCAGGCAAATACTATCACTGGTGTCTTTAAATTTGAAAGACAAAACTGAAAATAAACTCAGTCAAATTACCTAAAGATTACAACTAAATCCAATTAAAGGTGCAGCCTGAAATTGTGCTCTATGATTTGCCTGTGTTGTTTCTGACCTAGAAAAGCTCAGCATTGGCCAGCTCTCTCTGCAGGAGTGTTTGTTGATGTCTGCTGCAGACTGGTTGATTATGTTGCTCACATTGTGAAAACCTTGAGTAGGTCTAAACTTTGACCCTGTCTGACCACATTCAGTGACTGAACCTGCTCTCTGACTAAAAATGAAGAGCAGAAAAGAGCGATACTCTTGTGGAGATCAAGAGAATCTTGAATTAAAAGACTATTCCCAAAACAAAACGTTCATTTCTGTGGAGACATTCAAGGATTTTATCAAAGCTCTTCAAAGCAGTGAGGCTGCTTTTCCCAAAGTACCATTCTAGATGTGTTGAGATCCAATCCAGGTTGTCTTCCATTCAGATGGCTGCCCGGCTATATAAGGCTTTATAACCAGTTATCGGAGTGGGAAAAACACAACGTTTGAGAGAAGAAAGAAAAGGACACAAACTTTTCTTGGTCTCTCACTGCAGCCTGGCTGAAAGGTCGACAGTCTGGAGTGTGATCCTAAAACTGTTTGCTCATTTTAGTGAGCCCGGAAATAAAGACGGCACATTTAGTCCTAATATTGATCCCAAACTACGTTCATTATCTTTCATATTCACATTTCTTTTTAAATGTAAGCAGTTAAGTTATTTTCTAATCAACTCAGGCACTCATTTTGTGTAATTATCAGTGTGAAATTCAACTTTTGGGTTTGAGCATGTAATCATGTCAGAAAATCTGGCTAAGTGTGCAGTCCTGCTTCCTACTTACATGATGTCACCCACCGCAGCCTCCTTGTTTCCTGTGATGTCCTCAGCCAACAAGGAGCACCCTCACTCCTCCGTCTATTTTCCCCCCTCAATACTTCAAATCCGTCTTGAACTTCTTCAGGTCACATCTAGTTGCTCCTGATCACTCTCCATGTGTTTACACCCATGTTGTTTTGCTTGTTGTTTGTTTGTCGTTGTTGTCGTCTGTAGTTGCAAGTTGTCCAAGCCGACATTTCCATCGTGGAGAGCGACGCTGTCGTTCACCCGACCAACTCCTCCCTCTATACAGGTGGTGAAGTAGGTAATGGAACCTTTGTCACCATGGAGACCGCGAGTGCTCGTCCTGCTCTCTTTCGGCTTACTTCAGATTCTGTGCTACAGTTTGAAGACAAACACAACAGCCTGGCACACTTTTTCTTTTCTGCTTGTTAGGTTTATAGCCCAATGCTTAGCTATAAAGAAAGCTCTTTCACACTCTCAAACACTCTTACCCCACCTCTCTGGCTGCTCTTATTTATTTATGCATTTATTACCATGGCAAAACATTGACTGAAAGAACTATTGTGTCGTGAGTGAAAATGAACTTGCAGAAGCTTGAAACATGCAGGCAGGGACTATTATATCTATCAATTACTAAATGCGTGTGGGGAAACACCGGTTTCCAAGATTTTCAAATCAGCTGCCAAAGAGAATTAAAGTCACACGCTATGTTTTTTATGAACCTAACTCAGAGCATGAACTCAATTGGGACATTGTGAAAAGGATCATCTGAATTTGGCAGCTTACTGCATCAAAAAGGCCTTCAGGCTGGCAACTGACTCGTTTCCCTCAGATTTGAGAGATTCCTGCATTATTATAGGCCAAAAATGAATGCTTTTGGAAACCTCTCACAACTTGGCTCTGAGTGTCGAAAGAGGGTTAATGATGACAGATGGAAAACCCTGTAATGACCTCAACAACCTCATGGAATAAAGCAAAAAACAGTTCAGTTATGAATCTATCAGACAGCCCTGCTTTGAAAAGATGAGCCCCTTATTCATTAGAAAATGCCACACATGCAGGGACTTTAAAAAAGTTGAAACTGCTTCAATCACATTGTCCTTGTGAAGATTTTTAACACAATTTCTCCAATAAACGGTGGCAATTCTAGAGTCTGGTCGGGCCCTCCAATCAGAGTTCATCATCTTTATGTTATAATTAATAGTTACCATTATCCTTCTCTTTAGTCAGAAACTCAATGCTTCAATCTCTAGCTATCCGTTTTCCTCATTCATTTTTCTAAGATGGGGTCCTCTCAGGGAGGTTTCCTACTGTCATTGCAAAATGTTACACATTTTGAGCCACTGCTGGGGTTTAAAGTTTGTCAGCCCTTGTGGGCCCATTAGTGGCCTAGGGCCCACAAGCCTTGCCTGTTGACAAGCAGCGCCTGTGACAATAAACTAAAACCAGCTTGACAAAAGATTAAATGATTGCTACCCTGAGAACTTTCCAGTGTTATAAAGTTCTGAAGTATTGTAAACAGCTGTCTGGTGTTCTGGTGCGTGCCAGTGCATCAACTTGCATTGTTTATTGCATCTGTGTTTTCAGTCTCAAAGAAAATCATGAAGCACAGCCATGCACTAAGTACCACATGATCTGGATCTGACCTCCACCAAACTATCTTCAGGAAATGTTCCCTCTCTGAAGCATCTTTGAAGAATTTGCAAGTTAATTTTTGCATCATTCAGCTACAGACAGCCTGCAAAATGTATAAAAAGAAGCAATATATGTCCTTTTAGCTTGGCTTGCCCACATGTCTGTGTTGTTCTGCTCCCTGCTGAGGCACATGCACAGTGCCTCAACTGTATAGCTTATCTCTCTGAAGAAAATTTATACAACATGTTAGGCTTTATAGTCATCTAATATCCAAGTGCCATTAGTTTTGGAGAAGATGTTGAGTCATCAGTAATTGGATCTAAACAGAGCAGTTGAGTGCATATTCATGTATATTAGTGTCTGCTGCTGCTTGTTGCAACTTTGTTCCACTTGGCAGAAAGATGTCTGATCTAGGACTCGCTTCACATCCTGTAAACTCAGCAAGCTCCACTCTGCTGTCAGATCAGCTGATCACACCCAGAATCCACTAAGTTATTTACAGAGACACATTCTTGAAGCTTTAATTTCAACTCCTGATCAATAAACGACATCTTAGTGCATAGTTACATGTGTAAATATTTAATTATCAACTTTAAAACAGGCTTTTAAACTGCAAGATTTAAATTTATCTGATTGCTTTTCTCAATTGTCTTATTACTTTCCTCAAAAGAAGGTGTCCTTAATCTCTCATATAATCTCACTGCATGTTATAGTGACAGAGCAGCCAGAATATGAATTTCTCTTGTGAGTGTGGACTCTAATTGACTCTCTGCTCTCCAGTTTCCTCTGTGGATTCTTTCTTTAGCTTTGAGTATACTTGATGCTGTGTGCTCACTGTGGAATGGCTTCTTTTAGCTATCAAAACATGTAGGAAAGACTCAGCCTGATTTCGCCTCCCCAATGATCTCAACTTCTTTATGTATCTTCCCTCTCTGCAGAGTTGAACTTAGAATGCTCCTTGGATTCTGAAAAAAGCAGAACTAAATCTTTGCAATTCACTTGTTAGACATTTTCAGAGTCGTATAAGTAACACAACGAGAGGCTCAGTATGCTGCATGTGAGCTTTGAGGATGCAGAGAAGAAAGGGTGAAATGATTAACAGCATCGTTGTCCCCCCCCCTGCTAACCTGTCTGTGTGTCCATCTCCATGTTGTCTTGCTTGCGTGTCTGTCTGCATGACATCACCTTAAATCCTCCCTGCTGTCTGTTTGTTTGGCGGTCTGTCAGCAGCATGTGAGGATTTACTCATTTCAGTGCTCTCCTCTGTTTTAAGGTAATGCTCTGGAAAAGAAGGGAGGGAAGGAGTTTACGGATGCCGTGCAGGAGCTGAAGAAGAAGAATGGCCCCCTGGAGGTGGCTGGTGGTAAGTACAGAATATGTTTGCATTAACTCTCTAGGAAATGCTGCGTGCTTTATTAATAGTCTGCATTTCACACACACACACACACACACACACATTAGACATATTAATTCCCTTCTCAAAGGTTAGATGTTGCAAGTTTCTGTTTTAACTAAACTGAACCTTTGAGAGAAACAGTGAAAGATCAAAGACAGTATTGGCACATGATATCTGTTCTTGGAAACTCCATACTGAATCTGCAGGCTTCAGTCCTCAGAGAGCTGTATTGAGCTCTTACAGATGATTTTATCTTTCAGTCCATTTGTCTCCATCCCCTCCTTCTATCCCTCGCTTATTCTTTCTCCATCCGTCTCTCTAATTATTCATCACTCACACTTGATTTTTCAAACACTCCCCACCTTCACCACTGCTCTCCCTCTCTTACATTCAGCCAAACAGCTCAGCATCATAATCCCGCTCTCTACTGGAGCTCATAAATAGATTACCAGGTGACTGAACAGACAGCCAGCAGAGCCTGTCAGGGATTCTGGGAGATCTGGATCAGCCAAACAGTCATCCTGACCACATCTGGTTCAGAACAGCTGTCAAAAAAAGTATTTCAGGATGTTTAAAGTGCGTGTAAAGTGTATTTTCTCATCTGGATTATTTGAGGAAACTTCTCAATTTCAAGGTCAGACAGGTACAAGACATTGAAGAAGCGAAATACATTTTGTTAAATATTCCAAAAATGAGTAGAACTTGATCATACCTTGTAATGTCTGGTCTGTTCATGAAGGTGCTCTGATGCATGGAGTGTATTTTACACAATGTGACACATGGTGGATTCAAATGAGGCAGCTTTAGTGGTTTAATGTTAGTTTTGGAAATTAAAATGCTCCAAAAGTGATTGAAGCACAGATTTTAAAATAACATTTATCTTTTAAAGAGGCACATTTCAAAACTTTTTTTTCCCTTTTGTACCCTTTTTTTTAAAGTTAATGTTCCTGGTTACACCTTAAGGTGAATTTAGTCTTAATGAAACACATGTTCTGTTCTGTCCTGTCATTTATTAAGATCATTTCTGTTCTGAGAGATAGATACTTTATTGATCCCGAGGGAAATTCAAAGCATCCAGTAGCAGGTTACAAGACGTACATGACATGAAATATTTGTTAAAAATTAGAGAGAGATAAATTCATATATTTGAATTCATACATTTATTAAACATAATATGAGCCATTGTGTAAACTATCTGCCTATCTGTGAAAGACATGTTTTTGCATTTTAGGAGCAAACAAATAACTGATTAATGCCTATTGTTAGGTAGCATGTGAATTTAACAATAAATGATTGGACACAGTTAATAAATTACATTTTCTTCTTCATTTTGGACTCTCTGGTCATTCAGAGGTCAGAACAGCATGCAAATGAGAATTAATTGAGAATTTAATGGACCTTTGATTACTTGGGCTAAAACCAGATCTGCTCGTTTTTATTCAAGCACAACTCAGGAAGCCAGAAAGTAAAGAATGAAGCCCTTTAGTGGACTAAACAGAGAAGTTTGTCACCATGAGCTGATAAAGCCGCAGGTTCAAATTGATAAAGAAAAAAGAGCAAATCTGGCAGACTTTAACTTCATCAGCAGAAATGTTGCCTTTCTGTCTGCACAGTTTGATTGACAGGTAATTCCCAGATGTGCAGTGCACAAAAAGCACTGCACACCGACTCTATCCCAAACCATAAAGCATGTTGAACTTTTGCAGGCAGTCATGAAACCTGCAATCCTCATCATCATCATCATCATCACCATCATCCGAACACTTTACCTGCCGACCAGATCACACACACAGTGAGACGAGCTCTCACTCTGGTCTGAAGTGTCTCCATCCTCTGCTCCGCTCCATCTGGAAATCAACTCGTCCTCTGATTTGACTCCCGCCCCGTCACATGTTCGCTGTGGGCTAATAAAATCTGACTGTGGCTTTTTCTCACTTCACAGAGCCAGAGGCTCTGGCTGAGTTTTCCTGTCCACAGCTGCTGGCTTGTCTTCTCTTGCCTTCTCTTCCTCCTTTTCTTCTCTCTGTGTTTTCTCCTCTTCCTCCTCTCATTTTCTGCTTTCTGGAGAAGTGATTTCACCTCCCTCGCTGTGAAGCCCTGGTCAAATCATTTAAAGCTCTTAAGATTTGCTGAATGATTTTTCCACAAAGAAAAGTTATTTTACCAGCTCAGGTCTCCAAATTCAACTCTTGGGTTTTGACTTCTGACAAAAGCTGAAACAAATTAACAAGATGTGTGGAAGTCCAGCAGGATGTCAGAGGTGAACAAGTTGAGTCAGTCTGTTTTAAGAAACAAAACAAACAGATTGAAAATATGATGTTGGGGAACAATAACTACTATCTCTGTATAACTGTGTTCATGGCACTGGTTTCACTAAATGATGTAGGTGGCAGATGTGGGTGTAAAGCGATTGCTCTGTCATTTAGTGTCATTATGTTTTCAGAGTTCTGTAAGCGGTCACATAAACATTTCTTCAACAGTGAATATTTGCTGAAAGTGAATCCACGTTTTCTTTTTGGTGTCTGTTAGTTTTGAGCCTCAGAAATGAATGCTATCCAGTTTTTCCCCTATCTCTTCTAATGTGAAAGCTTAATGACAGTTTCACTTTGTTGTCTGTTGTACTAATTTAATGGATAAGCTGTAAGTGAGTTGAGCAATTTATATACAAGGCTATAGTCCAGAAAAACCTGCTAGTTCTGGCTTTCTGAACCATGGTCATTTTGTGCAGCCCTCTGCTTTTATTTTAAAGTGAATTCATTTAACAATAGAAGCAATCTGTAGATGTCACCTTTGGCATCCTTAATCGTTCTCTTTTTTGCATTATAACTGTTTTTCTTTCAAATAAACGTCACCCTATGAAGGTTTTATTTCTGATTCTGTTTCCTCTCCATCCCTCAGCTGTCCTGACCGGCGGTTTTGGTCTGCCTGCAAAGTACGTCATCCACTGCAACAGTCCAGGCTGGGGCTCGGACAAATGCGAGGAGATGCTGGACAAGACAGTGAAAAACTGTCTGGCCCTCGCTGACGAGAAGAAACTCAAGTCTGTAGCTTTCCCATCCGTTGGTAGTGGGAGGTAAGAAAACACAGAAAACACCCAGACAAACAATGCAACATGTAATCACATAGGACAATCACTTTTCTATCCTTGGAGCTTGTAGTAAAAGTAGGAGGCTTTTAAAGAATTGACTATTACTGTAACTGAGTGTAGATTACATATTTTCAAGATCACTAGAATCCTGTATTGTAACTTCAGGAGTGTGGTCTTAAACTGGAAGTGCTTCACAAGTGTCTTTCAGTGTGTAATTCAAATCAGGCGTTTACCTAGTTTCCCTGGAAACAGTGGTAAACTTCTCCTCTATGATTTGGAACGCTTGACACCAACAAGTCATGAATTGGAACTGGAAATTATTCCTAACGATTTTAGGTAAATGTTTACCAGGGTTGCACAATATCAGGATAAATGACATTTTTTTACTGAGATATCATTTGCCACACTGAAAAAACAGAAGGAGTTTTAGCAGATACATCAAATGTGTTATTCATGAACAGATAGATAATAAACAAAAAGACTCCTCTTACATTTTTACAACACTCGGTTAAGTCCTCCGCCTCTGTGAGTCTCTTATTTAAAATTGGAGAGTTCAGGTGGAGCAACATATTTCTTAGTAAACTTGACAATTGGACCTGTGTGAAGACGTTTTATTTCCAATGTCATAAACCAGCTTAACCAGCCCCTTAACAGTAATGCCTCTAACTCACACAACCTCCTGCTGAGTGAGCGCTACATGATTAGCCACAAAACATAAACACTCTGCAACACATATGAGGTCAGTTGATGAACACATTAAACATTAGTGGGGTAAAGAGCTTCAGACAAGGGGAATACTGTGAAAGGAATATACATAATATAGACTGAAAAACACAGATTTCTACCATTTTGCTGGCTTTGGCTAACATCATGCATTTTGCACCACTCTGTTGTTGTTTGTAAATTGTCAAGCCATATTGACCTGAAAGTAATTCATTTTTTTTGAGTTTTTTGGACACTGTCTCCATTAATCCCCAGAACTGATTGTAGTTATGTCTCTGAAATAATGAATGCCAGAAATGTTGTCAAGTAAATGAAAAGTCTCTCCTGCATTTAAACACACGTCATTAAGTGTGACTTGTTCTTTTCTGTTAGGAATGGTTTCCCCAAGCAGACAGCGGCCCAGCTGATCCTTAAGGCCATCTCCAGCTACTTTGTGGCCACCATGTCTTCTACCATCAAGACCGTCTACTTTGTGCTTTTCGACAGCGAGAGCATCGGGATCTACGTTCAGGAAATGGCAAAACTGGAGACGAGCTAAAAGATTTCCAAGCCTTTTGGAGTAATCGCCTCCTCCTTCCCTCTCCCCCCTTGCTCTTGTTGTTTTCCTTCTAGGAAATAGGAAGGTGTTTAGTAGTGATTTGCTAAATATGAAGAGAAAAAAAGAATCTTTCTATAGGCCGGGAACTTGTTTTTGCATTATGTTTGTATTTTTCAGATATTGTTTTTAATTTCTTATTTACTTGTTACTTCCGATAAAGAATTGCACTGTTCATTCTACGGTCTTTTCATACAAACAGTGCAAAGAGTAAAAAAAAAAAAGAGATTTAAAAAGTGAAAGTACTCACTTAAAGATTTAATTTCATGGTAAAAGATGTTATATATCAGAGATTGCTACACCTCAATTACCAGGCCTCCAGAGAAGTCTGATGAATACGGGTTAATGCATGTGAAGGAAGTAAGGATAGCAAAAGCAGCTTTCTTTATTTTGATCTCAAAAACTTAAGACACTTAATTCAGTGTATTTTTAGTACCAGTTCTGGTTGATGGCACATTTCTGTTGTTAATAGTGTTGGATGTTGGTTGTTGGTCTTTAGGAGACCAATATAATGGAACTTTGGAATGAGTTTTTTTTTTTTTTTTTTGTGATGTGTGATGCAAAAGAATAGTTTTCTTGTGTGCTGCAGAGACCTTGAATTCCCGGAGAAAAAAAAACATGGTCAGTTTGGGGTAAAGCAGGTTGAATGTCACCTATATGTTATGTACTCATCGTAGTACAAGACCATGCATTCATACAGCAAACCCATGCTCTCCATTTATTGTAAAATCCTTTTATGAGATATTGAAACAGAGATTTGAGGTTTATGCAGGGCACAAATGGTTTATATTGTGTGTTCATATCTTTGTTTATATAGATGGAGTATTTGTGAAATGTTATAGTAAAATATTCGACTGTAACAAAGACACATGTTTATTTTCTATTTTAATTTTCACAATCATTCTAAAAGGTAGTTTGGAGTAAAGAAGTGTTAATTTTTGTGTTATATTATTATTAAATTTTTGTCAGGCCATAAAGCAAAAGTACACATTTTGCTGGAAATAGAGGCTCTCCTTTATTTCATTTTGTTTTGCTCATTCATCCAGCAGCCACTAGATGGCGCCATGTAATCAAGAATTGGAGTTTTCATCACACGCCTCTTCACGCAGGCGCTGGTCGATTTGAGTTGGATTTGAATTGGGACTGATGGACACACACACAAGGAACCTGACTGCTCTGCTGCATCTGGACTTTTCAGAAGCCTGACTTTCTTATACAGAAAAAAAATGTAAATTGCTTTCTAAAGAATTGCTATAATTGATGATACTACAAAAAGGTCTGTACACACTCCAGTAATAAAATACCTTTAAAAGACGTTTTTTTTCCTCTCTTGACATAATGACATCATTTTGAAGGTGCTGCCAAGAACTCCCATAAAAATAAGAAAGGGGCTGCAAGAGAAAACTTCACTGTTCCCTATAAGAACAAAAGTGTGTGTGTCTTCATTGTATTAAATTATGTATCGCCCCTGTGTCAAAGGGAACATGATTTAAATACTGGCACGCTGCACTTGTATGATTTGATTGAAAAGCCACATTCAAAGTATCAGGTTTCTCCAGATTGTGCTTCTATACCAATGAGGACAAAATGGCCTCAATGAGAAAATGGGGAGATGTTAGGACATCATTATAATGAAGTCAGGGGCTAGAAATGAGACCTGAGCACAGGCTTAAAGGAGCGTGATCTATTTCTACACTTTTGCTTAAGCTGAGTATGCTGCTGCTTATCTTTGACTAACTCTTCAATGAAATGTCCTTATTAACTCAATTACAACTTGTCATTCAATTACTTTTAGGACTGTAACCTGTTTTCCATAGCAGTAGAAAATCACGGGGAAAGTCAAGTATATAAAGAGCGTGTAAGTCCACATCAGGAGGTGGTCGACGTAAATTGATTGAATAGACAAAACAAAGACAGGACTTTCAAACGGAGGCCTAAAATCTGTATTTGTTCCAAAGGTGAAACCTGAATTATTTTAACTGACCAAAGTTACATCATGTTATAACTTGATAATATAACTTCATTTCCTTCTTGTTAAAGTTCCTTAAAGGACCACATCTTTCTGAACCATGTGCATTTTCCCTGAGTAGTTTTTGTGTCAAAACCAGACAGTGTATAAAATTGTTCCAGGCTAACTTGACTTTTCCAATTGAATTAGGAAATTTAATAATAATTCCATAATCTATCACTTACCCACATGTCCAATAGAAAACCAAGACCCAGAATGACACTGGCTACTTTACCCATCTTCTCAACACTATGGTCAGCTGATTCTCCATCAAGGAAAAGCCAGTTACAACTCCTTGGTGCCTACGCCTGGACCACCAGAAATAAATCAATGTATGACGAACACAACAAGCCACGTACAGTATGGTCAGCGTCCATGAATATACCTGCTCTACCAGTGCTGATGTATTACTTGAATTTTCTTATGAAAGAACTTGAGCACAGACTTCTTGGACTTTTGTGTTAATAAAAACAAACCAAACAATAAGACACATGTTCAACATTTTGAAAATAAAATATCCAACGGCACAACACAGACAAGAGGTTAAGTGCTAATACATTTGCTGTGTTGATGTCCTGGCAGGCAAGTAGCAGGCTCCACCTGTTGCTCAAAGTAACCACACCTCAACTATGAATAAGGTTCATGCTTAATATAGTTCAAAAGGGCGAGTTTAATACAACTGTTTTAGTTGTCAACACAACAAATACAGCAATAGAGACCAAAACCAAAACTCTATAAAAATATATTTCTACATTTTAAATACCAACCTAACTGAGAGTGACTCCTTTATAGACGAAGCCCCAAGTGGACAATAGAAGAAATGCAGTTGGTGTCAATCTCTGCATTTTTAGAGGTGAAAATCATCTTTTCACAGCAGGGAATAATTATAGCTCACAGGGCAAACTTACATCCAGCTGACATTGAGGATCATTCCAGTTATTTTGGAAAGGTCTTTTAAGCCAAAAGTTAACTCTCACTCTGTTGTTGGTCTGTGTCAGTGCTCTTGAGAAATACTCGACTCTTAACCTGCTAAAGCCAGAGTAAACTTGCTTATTACTGGCATAGTTTGTTTGATATTGGACAGACTGGTTCATCTAAGGGTTAAAAAAAAACCCTGCCTGCTCTAGCTAAATGTTGGGACCCTTTACAGGCAGCCCTTCGATTTAAATTAAATCAAGTTACCCTCAATTCAAGAATATTGATTATATGATCTCAAAGCAACGAACGCTCTTTCTTTGTGATACACTGTTTATATCAGCCATGAAGATGCCCCTTGTCTAACTTAGGTGGTAAAACCTATGATAAATACAATACATCTGTAGCAAAATATCAGAAAAATAGAATCAGAATCAGCTTTAATGGCCAGGTATGCTCACACACATGAGGGATTAGACTGTATAGTGCAAAAGATGCTGAAATGAACATGATAATAAATGATGTAATCAGGTAACAGATCCACATGAGTTCATTTGATTTTACAGTATTCACATTAGCAGTGATGAGGAGAATAACAATATTTACAACGATTAAGTTAGTGACTATAAAATGTGAAAAAATGATCTTATTCATATCACAGTGAGTGTTTTTTTTAAAGGTTATTTCACAGTGGCAGTTCTGACACTCTGTGACTGTAAAGTGTTCATCAGAGTGACAGCCTGGGGAAGAAACAGTTCGTGGTTGTTTGGGCGTGCAGTGATCTGTAACACCTACTGGAGGGGAGGAGTCTAAACCCTTTGTGTCAGAGGTGTGAGGGGTCTGCAGTGATGCCACCTGCTCGTTTCCTCACCCTGTACCAGTACGAGTCCTGGATGGGGGGCAGGTTGGCACTTAATCTGCCGAACTGATTGTCCGCTGCAGTCTGTGTGTGTGATGGATTTCATCTGCCATTTCCCTGACTCTGTCTCTGTAAAAGGTTCACATCAGATCCCGGGAGATACTGTAGGAATAGTAGATTAACCTGTGTTTTGGAACAACTGTGTTGGGGCCACTGTATTGTTAACATCAAGATTAGGAATTGGTCTTTAGTTTAAGGTTATTATGTAACTGTTTTATTCATTTTGATTGTACTTCTTAATTTGTTCAATTGGTCTTAAGCTTATAATAATGCTGAGCTTGTAAAAGTTGCAGCAAACGGCTGACAATTAAATGTCAAACAAAGAAAGAATGCAGATTATGTTAGTCACTTTATTTGAAGGTAAAACCTGAAACTTTTGTTATAATCCTACACTTAATCCAATTGTTTGTTAATTTTGTCTGGTTCATAAATCGGACAACCACATTGTTTTTATCAATACCTATATAAACTTGTTTGACTGCTCACCTTTCTTGCACTGTTAAACTTTTTTCAGTGAAGCTGTAATGTTCCCAGATGTCAAAGATATTACAAAGTTATTATTATAAACAGGAATGACGACTGAAACAGCAAAGGATGGACTCAAGTTATACTGCCCTGAAGGAATCCTTAGAAAAAAAATATAATGTAAGAATATATGAGGTTCAAAGTGACAGGTTGAGTCTACCATACAGGCAAGGTGTGCCTGCTCATTGTGGGACGGATCCCAGTCCTGTCCTGAGGCTACATGCTGCCAGGGCACAAAGAAGACCACGGAGTCAGATTGGGGTCAGTTTCCCAGCCATCCAGGGAGGCCAGGACCTGAGACCTCCTCTGAGGGCGCCCATCTGACGCATAATCCCCAGGAAATACAGGCAGGTTTCCCCCTCCTCCACCTCTCCATCCCTCCCCCCCCACCATCCATCCATCCTTCCATCCCTCCCTGCTTCTCCTCACAGGCAGAAAAGCTCCTTAAATTCAAAGCATCTGTACGGGCAAGGGCCAATCTGAGGGCCGCCTTTCCCAGAGCCCGCGCAGATGAAATTTTATTCTTTGCACGAAAAACTCTCTGGGGGAGGGGGGGAGAAAAACAGAAAATAAAGTAAAACAAACAGTGGGGGAAGATGAAGGAGGAGAGGAGATGAGGGGTAAGGAGCTTGCCATCAGAGATCTGCGCTGCTTTATTTTGTTTTCATGAAAAGAAACTTCTATCACGTTCTTTATGCTGCTGAGACCTGAACGGATTACAGCAACATTACAGTGTCAAACTACGGGTTCAGGAGGAGAACCTCTATGCAACAATTAAGTGGCCATGCTTTTGACCATTACATTTTTGTTAACTGTAATATATATTTTATTTAGCAGCTTGGAACACATTTTTACTTTATTAGACTGAAGTGTCTCAGCTTGTGGCTTTCTTTTTGTTGTGGTGTTCAAATGTAATGTGAGATATAGTATTCGCTGTAAAGTAGCTATAAAGAATACCCACAATGCATGGTGGAAAGAAGTGCATACTACTTTTAAGTGAGTAGGAAGTCATGCATTAGTGAATGATTTCAAAGAACCTGACTTTTCAAAGCAAATGGAAATTACATTTTAATCAGAGAGGGCAAAATGTTTTACAAAAGGTATTCATATGTTTGTTTTTCAATAGTTTTCTGATGCTATTCCAACAGCAGACTGAGATTTTACTCTTCATGATCCTTTGTGCATCGCATTGAGAATGCAACAATAGTTAATACTAACAAAATTCAACATTTGATCATTTAATAGTCAGATTTCTCATGTTTTTTAGAAGCAACATGTGCCACACTCCAAACACGCTCAGAATCAGTTTCTCACATTTTGGACATATGTCTCCAAACACCCTCAAGGGGACCGCTGAATGTCCCTGGACCTCATATTGAGATCCCAGTGCAACAAATGACTCCTTACAGTATAACAAGTTATAATGTCTTAAATACCTCTGTGGTTAAACTGTGAAACTGGGTTTTAAGTGGAGCAGGAAAAGCAGCCTCATTGAAGTATATTTGTGATTGTGGTCAGTGTGTTTTGTGCGACTCAGAGACAGTTAAACGGTGGCTTTTGTTTGAATGTGGTCAGAGTTGGGTTTTATGTGGTCAACAACAAAGTTCCAACGAGAAACTTGATAATTTCTGCGAACTGAAAAGATGGATTTACACATGAGAAAAATAAAATGTTGGATTTGACCTTGTGTGACACAAAACAGGTTATTTTTGAGAAAACCATGAAATCTGGGCTCAAACAAGACCTGACTCACCCAGAGGGAGTCATCTACAGCCCAGTTTAACAGGATCAGAACTTTAGATGAAGTTTAAAACCAAGCAAATATCTGGATGAAATTGATGAGTGATGAATGCAAATGTGGTTCACAACCACATTTCCTCTGCATTTGACACCCATAGCTCAACAGAAAGATGCTTCTGACAGAAATAAATTATTGATATTATTAACTGTCAATCCCAACCTCTTCAGAGGCTTTAAAAACCTACTTTTCTGAATTAGATGTATACTACTTTTGTTGAGATTCTTTTTGAACACAGTACCGTGTCCTTTGCCTACGATTAAACAATTTTATCAAAGCAGTATTTTTGATATTGGACTGAGGTTTTGTGGAAACTGATGTTTGTTTACAAGGAACAAATGTCTTCTGTAGAGAATCGAGTTTGGGTTAAAAAAAAGAAACAATAAGGAAAAGGAAATGACAATTTAATCCAATTGACCTTTGAAGGTAAACCCTCTTTTTAAAGGTTTTAATTTTTGACTTCACATTCTGCTAACATTTTATTACTGTTTTTTAATGTGTTCTTTTCCGTCCAAGGCTTTTCATTTAATGCATGTTTGAGTATCTATAAAAGTCTATTTATTAAGTTTAACTTGAATATGAATATTTGATGTCAAGAAGATAATACTTTTTGTAAACTGAGGAGAAAAAAACATTTGAAATACAAGTTTCAACATCTGCACAAGACAACAGCAGCATGTAAAATGATGGGAACAAAGGATGATGGCAAATAAGCTAAGGCAATAGAAAGTCATGGGTACCTGAAGTAAACAGGAGGGATGATGTTTTTACAAGCATGAACTGCAGTAGCTCCTCCTCCTGGTGGGGAAATATTTGGTGGATGGGACTTCAGAACAAAACTAAGCAGATATCTCAGGTGCAAAACTGTAAAGTTTGATAATCAGGTATTTTAGCTTTAGTTCGAAAAGAACAAAACAAAGAATTGTAATGGCACGAGAGGACAACATATTTAATCTCAGATTATATTAGGTGAGTAAACATTTGGTTCAGCTATAAAAGAAGGTTTTGGATCATTGTAGGTCTGTATCGTACTGTAAACTTCCTGACCTTTTTGTGCAATATGGACATCATTTCTACAGATAATTTTTATGCCAGTCCACAATCCTGACCTCACTGTCCTCACTCCGTAAGGAATAAACTATTTTCTACCTTGGTGCTAAATGTTAGCAACAGATGTAAAACAAGCTGTAAAGTACTGTGATGTTAACATACCTCTTAGAGGGACTAGTCAGGCATTTCAACAGGTTACTAAAAGGAAGCTGTACTGAACTCCTAGGGCCTACCATGAGCTTGTGTCCCTTAATCCCATGATCCATAACTATTAAACAAGGCTAAAGAAGGGATATCCACATCTACAAATGCTGTGAGGGAGTACCTGTGCCACCTTTAGTCCCATGTATCCTAAATTGTCCTGAGAGACTCTGATGCCGGTGTCAGGAGATAAATGAATCCGGACGAGAAAGGCCGCTGACACTCTCTGCCACCTTGAAAGGGTTAAATTGGATCCCAGGCTGGCCACATCACACTGTAGGACCATTTAGTGCAGGAAACCTGATAGTTTGGCTCCTTTTGATGGCCTGATTCCCGGGCTTAGGAGAATAAATTAAATGCAATCCCTGCCTAGGCCTCAGCTGCAGCAGCATGGCATGCTGATTTAAGATTTTCATCTGGGGAGCTTTTCCCTCCCTTCCTGCTCTACCTCTCTCCCAACCCCCCCTCATACTGAGAAATACTGGGAATATTGTTAAAAACATTTCTTTTGTGAGGCCATAATGAAGCCTCAGTTCAGCTCTCAGTCACTGTTAGGTGTCAGAGTAAAAGAAGTGGGGGGGATACATAAAGAGAAAATAAAGATTGAGATGTGTGACCAAGTGGCTCAAGAGGCTGAGATCTAGAATATTCCGTCCTGATCCCTGATGCCCTGTCACAGTGTGAGGGGCTTTAGGAGAGTCACTCATCTTCTGGCCAAGGGGGATGACAAGCCAGTGTGATATGTGTTTGGACTGCTAATGGTGGAGTCCATGTCGCTGCAGTGTCTCCGAGGGTTAGACATATGTTTGAGTTCTGAGAGATGATGAAACAAGAAAACATCCCCGCAGGTTTAAAAACTTTAAATAGACTAAAACAGTGTAGGAGCATTTATGACTTTAGATTATGTAATTAGTATAGTTAGTATACTTATTTCAGGCAGTAATATCAAAATACACAATCTAACTACGGTCTATTAGGCAAAATTCAAATGGCCTCGTACACTATTGACCCAGAGCGCTGCTGCTGGCAGACGAAGACCTGTGTGTCACAACATAGTATCAAAACTAACTGAGGTGCAGTAAAGTACAGAAAATGTCTATATAGAGTTCACTTACATTATCCTTGATATTTAGGTCAGGTTTTCTTTGAGATAGTTTTATGTCATCCACATCTTCTTCATGGGATAGTTGTATGTGCAAAGACCTCCTTTAAAAAAACGGTCAGTTTTTCTGAAAATAAGTTCCTCTGCTATGGTGTGTCATACACTCAGACATCATTTATATATAATGTTGTCAGAGACACATTTAATAATGAAATAAAATAATTTTATGTCAAATTAATTTAAGTCTATGGATGGAAATCAAGGATGGATCTCTTTCTTTCTTTCTTTCTTTCTTTCTTTCTTAAATAAATATATATGATGCTTTTGAAATATATAGAACCTACAGTATTCACACAGCAGCCATTTTCTTCTGACAACCCACCAGTTATCACATTCACGAAGAGGCTAAGGTCAAATAACAAATGGTCATTCATACGGCACAGACAGTTAACCTGGCAGCTAGCTAAAGGCTAGCCTTACCATTATACAAACCCCTAGCTAACATAAGAATTCACACGCTAACACTGCTATTAGCCTTCAACCAACATCAGGAGTTTCTGAAGAATTTTGTATTAAAATAGTCTTCAGCAGTTCTTGAATTAAACTATACACTAAGGCTTATTTATTGAATGCAAGTTTGACTATAATTGCTATATAAAGGGGTATATTGTTGTTGTTAAAATATAATTACGAGTACCATCATTTTGATATCAGCTTTACTACCCGCAGCCGCAGGGTGTCTATTTCAACTGTTTAATATATATTTAATTATGCTTCAGAACCGACATCACCATCACTTGGGCGTCCCAGCAAATGATCAAAATAAGATGTGGTGATATCATTGCAGAAGAAATACAAGAAATGTTCTCTCTTGTCATACACACAATAAAACTTCAAGAACAAAGTGGAAATCCAATTTATTTATTCTCATGAGGTAAAAAAACGACAACACAACTGCAGTTACAGTGTAGCACCACAGGAGGCGCCAAAGACAATAAAACTGAGATCTCAGACGGTTGTATTTTTAAAGATGGTCAACAACAACAATGAGCAGTTAATTTCTCCTGATGGGAACAGGACAACAGGTCAGGTAATGCATCACTGGACAGTTGTAAATTACTTTTATTGGCATGTCCAAGGACCTAAGGTTAGACTGAGGTTATTCAACAAGCCCCAAACATCTCCAGACACACTCAAATTCACACGAGATATATGCACATAAGGTCGTTGTCACTTATTGTACAAACACACACACACACACAAACACACACACACACACACACACACACACACACACACACACACACACACACACACACACACACACACACACACTCAGGTTCTATCTCTCTTTTTCTACGGGGTTAATCTGAGGGCCAGATCAAAGGGTCAGGTCCAGGAGATAAACTCTGGCCCTGGAGGTTCCAGTCCCCTTCTCTCAGAATATCTGCAAATCATTAAGCTCAAGGTGATTCACGGCAGCTAACCAAGTAGCCCCAGAGGATTCTGGGCCAGATAGAGGAGGATTTGTCCAAGCCGAAGCTGCCACTCACACTGACGTTACTCTGTCGCTCAGCTTTGAGCCCTTGCATGCTCTGAACCAGACATGAGAGCCACTCAAGACACCCTGGAGATAAAAGACCCTTCACCCCTGACAGGACGGGATCTTGTGCGGAAAACACACACACACACACACACACACACACACACACACACACACACACACACACACACACACACACACACACACACACACACACACACACACACACACACAAATTATACTCTCTGCGTGCTTTGTATGAGGGATCTCCAAGGAGGAATCTTTTCAAAGAGCCAAATATTCAGCCCAGCTAAATGTCTGCAGGGTTTATTAAGCAGAAAATTTTCAATGGGAAGCAAAAGGCCGTGCTTGTTCCTGCTTGATTTGGAATACTTCTAACAACGTCGACAGGGGCAGATGAATGGGCACATGTGTCATCGCTGCTGACACGCTAAATAAAGAGTATCAAAGCATAGAGGCTTGGCATGGAGGGAGGGCCAGAAGGAATGAGAAGGGAGAAGAAAGACGTAGAAGAGGAATAGGAGAGATAAGAGCAAAATAAGAGAATGGGAGAGAATGGGTTAAGAGAAAAGGGAACTATGAAGAGACAGCAGTTGACGCTTTACTTACGCAGAAAAAAAACAATGTTTTATGTATGTGTTTTTAAAGAGCTCTATCCTCAAAGCCTCTTGGTTTCTTTCAAAATCAGCAAACAGATATGAAGGGTTTTAGGTAACCCCTTAAAAGGCTGAGTATACCCAATAAGTTAAAAATGTACTTTTATCATATTTTACATTTACCTATTTACATTACTTTAAAACAAGTGATGATATCAGCTGAGCTTTGCTGTTTGTTTGATGTGTACTGCAGCAAGTCAGAGAACACAGACAAACTGAAGAGCACAAACAAACTGAAGCCGTTTCACATATGCACTCAATGCACCACACTGGAATCGCAATATCAACAAAGGAGCGCAGTCTTAGGAGTTATTACAGGTGAGGAATTGATTCAGTGAAATTAAAAAGGTTCCCGCTAACCATCTTATTATGGCAGTGTTACTTTAATCTTTTAATGACTATGATCAAAATGGAGGATGTTAGTGACAGCAATCACACACAACTAATTCTAGCATTGAGGATGCTCATAGCTGAAATGGCTCAGAAAAGGGACGTTCTAACACACATTGTGAGTTAGCTTTGTGCCGTTTGCCTTGGGCTAACATTAGCTACATTTTTTACAGCAGCTGCTTGCTAGCAGGATCTGCATTGCTGTTTCCATGGTTACCATAATGTTTTCTGCTCTAGCAGTGCTGCACTCACAGCTGAAATATGTCCCAAATCCAAAATGAAAAGTTCCTTCCTTGAAAAGCACTGTTCAATATTTTGGCGTGATGATGGTGGTGCTTTGTATCAAGTCAGGGGGGCTATGAAAACATGAAAAAGCCTACTTTTTGTAGGTAGTTTTGTTGCTATGTAAAATTATTTTTGCTTGTGTTGTACATTTATCATTAATTTATCATACATTTGGCATGCATTTGAGTTACATATAAGGGATGTAGAATCCAGATGTATGTAGCAAAAAGCATCAGCTATAAACAATCAAGCCCCTGCCCTCCACATTCTCTACTAGCACAACAACCTTGCACTGCCTCTGGTTCCTTGTATGTTTCTTCATGACTGTCACCCGTAAAGGTCAGGTGTGGGAGTAAGCCTCCGGCTAACTCGGATCCCAACTTACTTTAGAGGGCTCTCAAATTAGAGCTTTGACACCTATAGGAGACAGGTGACGCCAAGGTGCCCCCCACCCAAGAAGAGAGCAAAGGTGGGAGTAGGGGTAAAAAGAAAAAGAAAGGGTGGAGGTTGTATAAGGGTACACCTCAGGGCAGCTTTGGCGCCGTGACTCAGGTTTTTGTCTCTGTTAGTGTGAATGTTACTTTACCTGTGTTGCAGTGTGTGTACCTGTCTGTCTGTATTCATGCATATACATGTGGAAGCTTGCTTACTTTGCGCACAGGGAGACGAGTGTGTGTTCTCTGTGTCCGACTGTGTATTGCTCATTCCAGGTATGCAGCGGGGTGTGTAACAAGGTGTGACCACTGCACGAAACACTGGCAACAATGACAAACTTCTGTAAATTTCTTAGAGGTCAGTTGAAACTCCTTCAGAATGTTTTCTGATGAAATATTCAAAATACAACTGACACATCTATAAAAAAAGTTTACGTAGGTGTTGGAAAAACCCAAAGACCAGTTAAGACCTAGAAGGACCGGACAAACCACAGATAAGACTTGTTTCCATGAACTGTCACATATAAGTCTTTGATATTCAAGAATGAGCATAGACCTCAAGATAATAAACACAAAACAAACTACACAAAGCCCCACCTCCCACTTAAAGGTCATTTGTGAAGAACATCTGCACTTATACAAACTGCACTGTAGAGGCTTGCCCTCTGCTTCTCATTCAGACACACACTGTACTTATCAGCAAATGCTTAGGTCTGGCAATCAGCTAATTCCAATCTTAACCCATCCACATTGATAGAAGACACACAGAGCAATAGGACAAAGACACACATTCTGATAAAATCTGGTCTGGTCAGGGGTGTTGCTGTATCAAACGACACAGGACCTCACTCAGGACGCAAAGGGTATTAGTTCCTGCATAACACCAGTCAGACTCTACTGATTCACTGTAGCCATGAGTCACTGTACGGATCACATCATGTGCATCTTTACATTATGCAACAAACACAAACATGGGCATCTAAAATAAAGGCCAAGGGGGTGTGTCAGCGTGTCTGTTTCTGTAATGAATAAATAATAAGTTTAGTTTATGCACAAGTGTGAACAAGCATGCTATGTACATGAGGTATCTGGGAGTTGGTGAGCATGAATCTTTACCTTTCTGACTGGTTCAAAGGTAAATCAGTTGAAATTCATGTGTTTCAGCTCTTGTTTCTCTTCAGTTGTTACGGTGCATGTGCGAATCAAATACAGCTTCGCTTCCTTTGTCTACAAATAAGTTCTTGATGTTGTTAATCTGACAGGTTTAAAACAAATCTATAAAAGATGAACTTGTGACAAGTGGTCGGTAAGACCTGAGTTTAGCGTCTTAAATGATTCCCCTCTTTATCATTTTATCTACCGCCTTTCACAGACAGCTGACTCAGGCTGAACACACCTGAGGGTAAGTTATTTCACAAAGACAATTTAACTTGTAATAATAAATGATATCACATTTGCCTAAAGTATTATTTGATCTGAATGTTTCAATGGCAGCATGACTAAAATGTATCACATAAACAGTATTTGTTTAGATATTAAATTTCTTTCTCAATAAAAAAAGGATTTTTATTATTCATTCGGTCTTGTTCCCACGCCTTGAAATCATTCTTATTTCAGAAGAATATATTAAAAGATTTACTTCTTCCAGGGGGAATATTGTCAAAAATCTGGAGCCCCTTTGCAGATTACATCTATCAGCATTTGGTTGGTGTTAGGATGGTGTTCACTTTCAAACGATGGGTGTGACCCTAAATCCACTCAGCCGCTCCGACGCCAGCCGTCCTCAGCCAGCTGATTTCCTGAAACATCAGAGTGTGGTAAGGCCAGGAGTCAGACCGTAACACATGGAGAGATGGAGAAGAATGTGGTAAACCGTTAAGGGGCTTGCAGTTACATCACTAGTCTCCATGGCAACCTGTCAGCATTGTGGTGATCTATTCAATCTAGCTATTTAACATTCTAAATTGATCTATTTTTAGAGAAAATGAATCACCTTAATGGGACCTAAACAAACAAGTTCTATGTACTTAAAAAAGGAAATTGGTTTATTTGGAGCTACAAAATGTAAAAAAAAATCTTTTTTATTTAATTATGTATTTCATCTGAAAAATTCTGCATGGTTTTGGTGACTGCATTTGCAGATTTAATGTATGTAAAATGTTTGACTAAAGATAACTCATAGATATTGCATAGAATCTCATAGAAATGGAAATTTAATTTGTATTTCCATATATTCCACATATGGTTTGTATTGTGTTATTACATGAGTAAGTTGTTGATAATTATAGTTTTCTTCCTGTAATGTCATTCAAAGTACAAAGACTAGTAAAACTATGATTTATTGGGAGAGTTTATTGTGGTTTTGATGGATGAGACTTTGATTATTCCTTAGGGGGAAATACAAGAGGAATGGTTACATTCATACTAATGTTTCCTGTTGCCTGCCTGAACATTTAAACGTTATTTTGTGGTTTGCTTGCATGGAAGGTAACGCCATGAAATTAGCAGACAAGGTTTGGTTCCACCAAACAGCTAATCCAGATTAGCATAGTGGCTAATGTTGCAGGGCTAATATGTTTGTGCATGCGTGAAAATATTGCACAGCTTCACATCAAAGAGTTTTCAATATAATATTACACATAGATAAGCCTTCTGTCTAGGCAAACAGCACCTGTTTTAAAAACCAAAAAACAACTGCAGGTGATCAAACTGAGGGAATGTTTGATTGTTAAGGCCTGCAGCTTTATGTTAATGGCCACAAACATCATTAAAGTCTCAAAATAGCTTTAGCATGATAAAAAATGATATTATTGGCATGAACTAAATGTTGGATTTATCTTCACAGCGACCAAATAAGAGAATGAAGCAGTGAACTGTTCTTCATCTGGATCTAATGCTGTTATATTTGGCACCTTACATATTCATATCCTGAGTCCACTGGCAGCAAAAGACAACAGCACATGAACTGATGGGAAATGTAAATTATGTGAAGACATGCTAGCTCAATAGATCATCCCTCAGTTAGCCACATGATGGAAAACTGAATTTTGAAGATTGTTTTATGTGATATTTGATCTGTTTTGACCTCAGAGGTGACCTCATTTTTTTGGATTTGTGTCAAACAACACATAATATGATAATAAAGATAATGATGCAAATAACATGCCCTATTGCACGTCATTATGCCTTCAGTATTCTTGCAAAACATTATTTGTCTAAGTAAAGGTTCAGTCAGTGAACTGATTTGACCTACACAAGAACAACAAACCAAAGACACCTATGGGTATTTTCTCAGCAGATCACCTGGTTATTGCACAAACAAATGAAGTTCACAAAAAAGCCTTATTTATGGCAAACAGTGCTTCATCCAAATCTACACCCCATGTGATGTTTAAACTATCACTAGATGTTTTTGATGGCTGTATCAGATATTTATTTGACATAATAAGGTAATAATATCATTCATTGTTGAAGGCAGTCTAAATCATTTTGTAACAGATCCCAAATATTAACTTCTAGAAACTCAAAATCTTCACAATTTATCTTGAATGTGTCACAAAAATGTAGTTATCCATAAAAATCCAAAAATATACGAAACCACCGACCATACATGTGTCACACATATTACAGCTCAGTCAGACAGATGTGCTGCACAGAGAGACAAGAATATCGCCCCTGAGACAGATTATGTCTGAGAAAATCTCCTGAGGATGATGGACAGCTGGACATAAGTGGTTTTGACCATAAGGTAAAGGTGATTGCCAGGGGGCAGAGAAAAGATAAATGTGCATCAAATTTAGATTTAAAATGATTAAGATGATTAAGATGTGTGTTTTGAATGTAAATAAGGTTCCCAGAGTGCATAAAATAGCATCAAAATAGAATTTGATTATCCAAAGAAATTCCTGGTGAAGGACCCCTGGCCCCCACTGCAAGCTTCAATACCCCCAAAGACCCAACAATGTCTTCATACCAAAGAAAATTATAGTCAAGCAGATTTATATAAAAACATCCAATCAGTATGAACAATATTGTTTATTTTTACAAGTTACAGCTGAGAAATATGTTAAACTAATTACACGTGGAGCCTTTAAGGTATGTTGTTATTTTATTTTATTTTTAAGATAATGATCCAGTACTGGGTATGTCTGTGTGTATTTTTATTTAACTAACATTTTGGTGCGTCTTGTAGTTCTGTGGTTTTGCTAACTGCAAAGAGAAGCTTAAACATATTTTTGTTTACTGGCTAGGATTGCTTTAAACAAAATGGGTAAAGGTCTTGTATTAGTCTTTGCCAGGGACCTCCAAATTACTTAAACTGCCCCTGCAGGTGAAACCAACCTGGTGGTCTTCAGCCACAGTGAAGACTGAATACGTAAGACTTTGGTCTAGTGTGTTTCTGAATGCATATGTAAACATGTGCATGAGTATAAGTATGTGTGTGTATTTTAACACATTGTTAAGTCAGCGTGTTGCTGTTGTGTTGTCTTTTTGTGCTCGCTCGGGCCATACATGTACCTCATTGTCTGTGTGTTTGGGGTGTCAGGGTCTTGAAGTTTTAAGCCTTTTCCCTTTATACCTGCAGGAAGAGACAGGACCTGGGGCCATACACACACACACACACACACACACACACACACACACACACACACACACACACACACACACACACACACACACACACACACACACACACACACACACACACACACACACACACACACACACGCACACACACACACACAGTGTGTAAGGCTCAGACAGTGGACCTGGGTGTCATCTGTTCCCTCTTTTGAGTTCAAAGTCCAGCAGAACAATAAGACACAATTAGCAGCTTACAGAGAGGATCTGGGCCTTTTGCTGCTGGGGTTAGCAGATATCCTTGTGTGTGTGTGTGTGTGTGTGTGTGTGTGTGTGTGTGTGAGGTTCTACCTCTTGTCTTTCTTTTGAGTCTGTCTGTCCTCTGTGTGTCTATATATACATATCTTCTCTTGATTTTCTCCCTTCACTAAAGGAAGGAATTTGAAAAAGGAAATAATTACTAATAGCAGAGCTTCATTAGAGTTAATGGATGTGGTGTAATTCTGTAGAGTGGCATGGATCAGACAGGCCCTTTACTTATGCCCATCAACATGATTACGTTCAGAAAAAACTTGGTGGTCCAACAGGAAACTGGCTTATTTGATGATTGACAGTGTAAATGTAACAAAGAAAGATGTATTTGCGATTGGATGTTTTAAATTTGATTTGAACAAAACAGACGACAACAACCAAGGAACTAAACACTGATTCTAAATGCAAATTATTTGCTTGCTGAATAAGAATTTTTATATTTACATTTGTTTTTTGTCAAACAAGCAATCAATCCTTAAGTCTTTAAAATGTAAAAAATGACTTTTTATGCCTTTACTGACAGGACAGTGGACGGAGTCAGAAAGTGGGGACAGAGAGAGTGGGGAACGACATGTTAAAAAAAGAGCCACAGGTCAGTTCTGAACCCAGCACGCCCACCTCAAGGACCACATCCTGTGCACATGGGAAGTGTGAACCAACCATGAGGCAACCAGTGCCCCTCAAATGTGATGTCTTTAAAGTGGTTGCTACTTTTCTTACGACCGTTAATATCTAGTGAGTAAAACAAAAAAATGAAAAAGTTCTCAAATTTGAGAAGGTTCAATAAGTACATATTTGGTTAATTTGTTTCATATCATTTTTAACCTAATATCAAAACTGTTAACCAGCTTAATGTTAATGAACTAATCTTGCTTACTTCTCAAAAATTACTGAGTAACCTTTAATAAGTCTAATACCTACAGTATGTTTACTATTTAAAATAATTCACAGACAGTACGTATACTGTATTCTCAAAGACACACACACACACACACACACACACACACACACACACACACACACACACACACACACACACACACACACACACACACACACACACACACACACACACACACACAGTACACATCTCCTGTCCCTCCGCCCATTAAGTATATTGTCCATGCTGTCCCCTCTGTCTACGTCCCAGTCATTGTGTGAGTCCAGTGTAACAGGAGACCAGTCTAGACTGGTTGGCTGCTGGCTGTAATCCTCCGAAACATGCAGCTGAATCAATCTGAAACCAGAGAGCATCCTGCTGTTGCCTCTGTTAGCAGCCGACAACACAAACACTCATTTATTACAACAAATAACAGCCATTTACCAACAGACACGGGTTCAGGTCCTCACTAGTATACAGGCCTGGTGTATTACTGGTATATCAGTGGTGCATGGTATTATTGATTCAGCAGTGGAAATGGTGATTATCGCAGAAGTGTAGGTTGCGAACTACAACTGAAACTATTATTAGAATTGTTTTTTTATTTTCTAGGTATATAGTTTAAAGCTGGGGTAGGCCAATTATTTTTTTGGTGTATTCTTTTTGTATCTTTAAATAACTAATAAAATATTCTCAATGGAAAAGAAAGGAGAAACTAGATATCTGTGGCTGTCACATGTCTGTAATAACCCTCACAAATGAAATGATTGGAAGGCTTACCGGTCTTTTTACCTGACTTCTTGCATACCTGTGTACACACAGCAGATTCTATAGGATGTTGATGCTTTAAGCTCGACTGCTTGAACCACTGACCCCCATAATTGACCCCCTATTTTAATGCAAAATGTATTTTGTAAACTGTGCTTTGTCTCACTTTGTGTCTCTCTTTGTAATTTTGCTGCTGACTGTCTTGGCCAGGTCTCCCTTGGAAACGATGTTCTTAATCTCAATGGGACCAATCTGGTTAAATAATGTTATATAAAAAAAACAACAACAACAATGTGGGTCATGGGGTTTTAGGTTGTTTTCTAACAAACTAATAATAGCAGCATAACCGGAACAAATGGCATAATAAAAAATAAAAATGCTTCACACTGGACTCATCCTGTGCCATATATGAAGCCAGAGCATGTTCACAGGTCTAGGAGGAACAGTTTTAACATTTCTTTTGGATTGGATACTTTCAAAATCGAGCTAACTACTGAACGTTTGCTCAAAGCTGCCTTTCCCCAGCTCTAAGTGTCTCACACTGAAAATATGAATAGTGATATAAAGGACTGTGGTGAAAGGAGACTATCAGTCTGCAGCCACACAGCTCTGTCAGGCTTAGACACTACTTAGACAAAGAGATGCTTTTAGATGCATTTTCTCATAATACCAATACTGACTTGATGATTTTAGGCAGATATCATGTGGTTCCAAATAAATATAGCTTCTTAGGATGCTATCATTTGGTAATCTGCATATAGCTCAGTGCGGTTTCCAGGTATGTTGTCATAAACCATATCTGATTATTTGAAAATGTGACCTGATGATGGCAAAGGTTTTTACTACTATCCTGAGAGGAACTTAAATGTGCCATCTTTCAGGACAGTCCATATCCAAGAGATGCCAATAGGATGTACTTTAATACTCCCTTAAGTTTTTAGCTTTATCCTCACTAGTTTCATAAATGACTTTATCAAATTTGCTAGAAATCAATCTCATGGTTGACAAGTTGACTGACGCCCAACCGACACACCAGTATCGCCATACAAGGGAAATCAGGAAAGAGTTTCAGAACTTTTCAGCCACTTTGGCATTTTTCAGGCTTCAACAGATTACTGTCTGTTTATAATGAGTTACAAAATCACAAGCCAGTCAGTTTGTAGTTACATGAAACCTCAGGAAAGCACTGCTACTGACAATGTTCCTTTTGAAGCTTCCCAGTTGCTGCTAGTGTCTACATGAAAACGCATCTGAAACATAAGCACAGAGGAATGTGTCAGAGGGTAAAGTATGTTCCAGTAGTGGGGAAATGCAAAGTACAATGTTGATGCCATGCGATACCATGTCAGCAACTTGTATCCACTGAACTGAGTACTTTGGAGCGGTTACCTTCTCCTCATGTGAAGGAGAAATTAATTTAATCGTGGACTAGTGATGAGCAGAAACACATGGTGAAGAGGCCACAGATGACCAGAGGAAATATGTCAGGGATGTCTAGACCTCCGAAAGGACAGACCTCAGATCATCTTTACATCTATGTCCAGGCTCGTTCTACACTGGACACTGAGGGATGATGGGAGGAGAAGAGGGAGGGAGGGAAGGGAGCGGATGGTATGACAGTCAGACATGGTGAAATGACTCTACCTCTCAAACCTACAACACATGTGTCATTTGTCTTGAGGTTTCTCACTCACTGGCTATGGATCTGAGTCTCTGCTTAAAGATGAATGTGTTACTGAGGGAAATCATTCAGCAACCAAAACCTCTGAGCCACCGACCTTCTTCGAAAATGTCATCACACTTAGAGAATATTTGTCATCAAATAAAAAGATACCCTGACATTTTTTCACGTACTTATTAAAAGTCAGAATCTACAAAAGGACTTCATTAAGTCAATGTGAAGGCGTCAAGGTTTCCAAAAGAACTGAATGCTTCTTTGTAAAGGGCACACTGAATGCTGTGAAACACAACGAAACAGTTGTGTTTGTGAGCCTTTAACTTCATCGGATCTATAAAGCAGTTCAACTCTGCAGCTTCTAACCAGTGGAAAGAAGAAAAACACTAACATGCTGCACCCCATTTGACACATAGAAACCCATCATGGCCTCAGAGGATTGAGTTGTGTTTACTCTATCACACCCTCCCATTTCCCCCGCTCGTGTCAGTCGGCCATCCTGGCCTCTTTTAGCTGAGGACGGCTTGTTTTTCACTGTAGATCCTCGGCCAGCAGCATGGCTCCGTCTCTCTCTCCAGGCCCAGATGAAAGCTTCAGGGTCAGACGTGTATATTTGAGAGAGGGGGCCTACCACTCAGAGGCGGTCGAGATTAAACAACATGGCCTTCCTCCCTCTGCCCTTTCTTCTCTCCTTCCTCTAGCCGTCCATCTATACACTCCTATCCATCCTCCTGTCCTCCCTCCCCATTTCAAGTCAGGTCAGTTCAGTTCAATCAAATATGCTTTAGGGAAATAGATGAGCAATACTTTTGGATCCATATAAATCCATTAAAAATTAATTAGAAGCATTCCTAAAGGGATTAATGTCTTTTTCAATTTCCTCTTCCATGTGTCATTAACATTTCTTTTGAATAAAATAAAATTAGCTTTAAAACAATAGCCAACAGTTTATTATTTTATAAGCAGCCTGTATGAACACAGAAATGTTATGAGATGCAGCAGTTCAGCGAGTGCGCCTTCCCTCACTGCTCATGGCAGACGGTGTGAATCAGCTGTCAAGAGAATAATTGAGGAGGACACGTCTTGATGTAGCCACAAGGATAAATAGTTCTCTGCTCTAATTGCACTTCATTGCAGCACCGTTTTTAAATATTCCAACTTTATTTTTTAACAAGCGCAGACTGTGTGCATGCACAAAATAAACACATACTTTGAAAAAAACAACAACATTCTCATCCATATTATAAACTCACAGCAGAGGTCTGGGTCAAGTGCTGAATTGGAAACAAACACTTGAGTTGAGTAGAGCAGACTGATAAGAGCTGAATGAGACCGAGTCACACTATCAGAATATATGCTGTGTGTGTGTGTGTGTGTGTGTGTGTGTGTGTGTGTGTGTGTGTGTGTGTGTGTGTGTGTGTGCGTGTGTGTGTGGGTCTTAGTGCAGTGCTTCGCAGGTTGGTGTTAGTATTGAGAATTCAGTGGATATATCGGTGTCCGCGCTGACATGATAGGAACAATACCACTTTTTTCATAGTAGATTGAATGCTAGACGCCTTGATAATGAATCCAATCTTCGGATGATGATATTTTAAGATGAGATGAAATACCAGTAGATAAACCTATCAGATATATAAAATGAAAAAATATATATATTTACTGGTAAATATTTGTAGTAAGGGAGAATAATTCATCTGGAGGTATTTGTTGATCAAGGATGTGATTTAAATCTGCGCAGTTGAGACATTCTGTTTACATTATCCCCTTCAAATAGCCATTGCAAGACCTAGACTCAAGAAACCCTTTAATGCTATGTAGTTAAGATTTTTTTGCTTTTTCTATTTGCTGATATGCTGCTAGCTTTACACTTTCATTTCACTCTCTTTCACTACCAACAGGTAGTAAGTTGAGGTGAAGGAGCAAAAAGGGAGCGAAAACTAGAGGAGCCTCTGACTCAATGAATCCAAACCAGGGTCCCCCCTAATCACACACCAGAACCATCTCTATGGGAAATTGCTCTGTTTGTAATTAATGCTCAATTAAACCCAACATGGTCGCCCCAAATCCCCTGTAAGGTAACAGATTAGCCTGCACAGCTGGTCCACATTGGCTGAGCTGAGACAGCCTCTAGAGTTACCCTGTTAAGATCCGTCCCCTTCCTCGATGATCGTATTTATAAGATTTGTTTCAATCTTCTCCAAAGCTGATGGACCCACAGAGAGAGAAAAGGGAGGCTTTAAAGACACACTGTGGTAACTTCAGCATTTGATTACACCGAGGAAATCAATGACACTATACACACATACACACACACACACACACACACACACACACATGCACACGCACACATATGTAGATGTATTGATGCGTGTGTATTAACTTTTTATTAACAACACATGGAGTATGAAGAGAGAAACTGCTTCCTGAGGGATGATTTACTGCTACAATGATTAAATGTATGCAGTTTTGAATCTGTCTGTGTGTGTGTGTGTGTGTGTGTGTACACGGTACAGTGTGCATGATATTTGGTTAACAAAGACCTTCCTGACGTCTCACAGGGCTGAATGGTCCGTAATGAGGTGATGCTTATTGTCACACTGTTTGCTGTGGCATTATGAGGGCAAATAGATGTTATTATGACACTCACTGATGTCTGCGGTGGAGAGTGTGTTCATTTGAATCTTCAAATTGAGAAATTCTGCTTTCTCACTTCTGCTTCACGCAAATAAAACACTTTCAATATGTACTTTGAAAGTCACAAAAACAATCTTTACACCAAATCACTTGATTTATAATGTCACAGAACTTTTAAGTTATATTCATAATTATTATAATATTTTAGATTTCTTACTAAATAAGTAGTCATCTTAAATGTCAATTGAAGTTTTCCTTCAAGTTTTCTGCACGAACTCAGACCTCTCCTCTCTGTTTGCTTCATCTGTCGACCTGCTTTCACCTGCTCCCCGTCTCTCTGATCACATTCCAGCGCGTAGTTCAACATGCATACCTATGTGTGTTGTGTTTGTCGAGCGCCCTTTGGTGCTGTTGACTCTTGGTGAATGGTTACCTCCTGGCGTTGTGTTACAACAGGAACTGCAAGCAACCAGATTGCAACTCTGTGTGCTTATCAGACAGAAAACCATCACGACAAACAACTAAGCTGTGGAGAGAATCTTTGGTGATCATTACTGACTCGTTGTGTGTGTGTGTGTGCGTGTGCGTGTGTGTTTGCGTGTGTGTGTGTGTGTGTGTGTGTGTGTGTGTGTGTGTGTGTGTGTGTGTGTGTGTGTGTGTGTGTGTGTGTGTCAGAGAGTGTGTGTCAGAGAAGAGGTTACATCTGTTGGTTATTGATCAATTTAATGACCTAAGTGTCAAGGAAGAAAGGCTTTAATCATTAATCAGTCATGATAAAAAGTGGTTCAGATGTCGGTTAATATCAGGGAGAGAGAAAGAGCATAAATGTGTATGTGTGTGTGTGTGTCTGACTGTGTTTGTGTTTCAGGCTCCCTGTCTGCAGATGACAAAGTTTTCTCTCATCACAGCGTGGTGATGAACCTGCCCTCCTGTTTGGTTGGCGATGATGTTCAGTGTGTTTGCTTGTCATGAAAGATACAACAAACGATGCATTTTCTAAACCAACAATCCCACACTCAGCCGTCGAGCGTGACCTCTCTGCAGGATGCCCTGAGGAAAATAAAAACGTCTTTTTCAACTTCAAAGATTTACATTTCCTATAATAACCACTTGTATCAAATAAATCATGAACAAATGTGTTTAGGAATGAACAACACTTGGTAAAGTAAATGCATGCATTGGTGTCATTGTTCTGCATTTTATGAACTATTTCCCTAAAAGGCGAGTAAACAATCGCTTCCCACCCAAATGTTGCCATTGGTTATATTGTTTTCTATTGTTATGTCTTGCAGTTGTACAAACCAGTAGGCTTGGGAAGTTGGATAGAGATAAGCTTGAGGCCTGTCTAACTGCTGTTAAGAGCTGGCTATCAACATTTTCCACTCTACTTAACTTAGCTAAGACAGCTGTGATGGTTATTGGACCTGCTAGAAGGAGTCATCTGTATGATTCATTTACTCTGTCTCTGGATGATTGTTTTATTCACTTCAAATGCAGAGTTGAGACTCTTGGTGTGCGTTTTGATCAGATACTTTCATTTGATTGACATTTTAAAATAGTGGCAAGAGCAGCTTTTTCCATCTCAGAAACATTGCCAATATCAGATCAGTTCTGTGGTGTAAGGATGCTGAGGTCCATGCCTTTGTGTCATCGAGGTTTGATTATTGTTATGTCCGTCTGTCAGGTTTGCCAAAGAAGAAAGCAGCTTGTGTTCGGACCAGATGGTGAACATGTTACTCTGGTGTTGGCCTCTATTCAGTGGCTCCCTGTTCAAGTTAGAGCAGACTTTAAGGTGCACCTTCGTACTTCACCAACCAGGTCGACCCTTACATGTCTGCATGGTCACTGTGTTCCCAGGGGACGGCTCTTTTAGATATCTACCATGTCAGAAAGATGACAGTCGGTGAGCGGGCCTTTTCATTTTGGGCACCGACATTATGAAACAGTCTACCTTTAGACATAAGACAGTTAAAGTATTTAAAGTAAAGCTAAATATCCACCTGTTTACTGTTGCGTATATGTCCTGAGTTGTTTTTTTTGGTGTCCTTTCTTGGAGTTTTGTGCGTTTCAAATATTTTAGATTGTCTTCAAATGGTTTATTAGTTATTTGTTTGTTTTTTTAATTTATTTTTCATTTACATAAATTTGATAGAAAGGCCTTTATAAATACATGTATTATTATTATTATCATGTCTAGTAGGCAGGTTTGAATTTTACAACCAGCCATTTTACAACTAAATTTGTCTTTAAACATTTGCTTTTAGCCGTTACTTCCAGTATATCGTAAAAAGATAAGATGCTCAATAATTAGCTAGTCTAGCATCAACAAACAGCCTCTCAGAAACAACACCTACGGGGACGCTGGTGGCGCAGTGGTTAGTGCGCGCGCCCCATGTATGGAGGCTGTCGTCTCAAGCGGGCGGCCTGGGTTCACATCCCACCTGTGGCCTCTTTCCCACATGTCATTCCCTGCTCTCTCTCCCTGATTTCCAACTCTATCCATTGTCCTAGCTATCCATTAAAGGGTTAAATTAAAAAATAAATCTTTAAAGAAACAACACCTACATAAGCAAAAACTATAATAATATTACTACAATGACCTAGATTAAGAGCAATGAGTCAAAAGACTGACCTACAACTCATAACTGTTTCATTTCATTTTCAATGTTTCTATTCATCCCTAAATTATTTTCATAAATGATTGCTCAGCCTGCAAATGTCACAAATGTTACCAACAGTCCAAAACCAGAAGATATTCAATTAAAATGTATATGATGCCTGTCAATAAATCCTGATATTTTAAAAGCCCTAATCAGAACTTTAGTCATTTTCTTTGGAATAAATTCCCTGTTTTCCCTTTTCCCTTTACTCGGAAGTAAATTGAAAAATCTAATAAATCTTTTCTGCCTTCCCCCCGAGCAAATCTCAGTACACTATTTAAACAGCTGATTGCATTTGGGGAGTGTTGGTGACTGTCATTAAAGATATCAACAGTTGTCGTGTTTATTTGTACCATTACGTCTTGGCCTACAGCTACTGTACTCGCATCATGTTAAACTCTGAGAGCAGCATTCAGTTGGTTTCAATACTTTTGCGCTGTATCACGGCCCTTACAGGAAGGTGAGCGGTGAAAGTCAGGTCAGAGGAGGCTGTCTGTCAGCTGGATGGCTACGTTTCCGCCCATTTTCTCCCTGAGGTGTTAAAATGGAGCTGACATGGGTGACATGTTAACATGACATGCGTGGCGTCAGGGGGAGACACCGCTGCAGGGAATCTGGCTTCTGCACCGTCTGAAACCCTGAAGACATGAACGGAGTTATGTGTCATTGTTCTGACGTGACAGACGGCATGTTGTAATGTGTGTGAGAAAGTGTGTGTTCGTACAATGCTGCAGTCCTTTTTTTACACGAGTATTTAGAGCCCCGAGGCCTCTGTTTCACAAGATCTGATCTCTGATCTGTGTTTAATGACCTGTGAGATGCTCCTTTCACTGTCTGAGAGATAATGTCACTCTGAGTTATGCTTCCACATTTCATTTGAACTAACAGCTTAAAACGGATTTAAAGGAGCCTTTCAAGGTGCATGTGGACATTTTAGGCAGAAAATGTCCACACATTGTTTGCTGAGTTAAATTTTCTCATTTAAATTTCATACATAGTAATGTCAGGTATTCAGAGTCTACTTTGCAGTGATCTAAACACAACACATTTAATTTTTAGTTGCATAAAATTTAGATTAATGGTTTCAGAAGGGGGGCAAAACACGCAGAATAATTTCTGTGCCATTACTGTAAGTTATCAACTTTAGTAGTCTGCAGCGTTAGTAATAAAGTACTATAGGCACTTTAAAGTTCCAAGCTAAAGTCTAATGTGAGTGTGCCAACAAGCCCACAATTACAATTCAACAAGCTAACCCTTCTTAGTTAAATATGTTAATTCCTAAAATTTGCTTATTGGGAGATATTTAACCTGTTTATGCTTTATAATGGAAGTAATGTTTATTGTGAAACTAATCAAAGCTGCAGGATTGGCCCTTAGATTTGACATCAGGCAACTGCAGACACCAAGTTCATGCTCACCAGCCAGTTAGCCTGATACTAACATGCAACAGAGAGGAAAATGTAACACTGTGAATCAGGTTACCAAGGTCAATTTGTCACTTTCTTTAGATGAGGAAGTCACACAAAAATAAACTGAGTGTTTAATTTGGAGGAAAAAAAATCCAAAATAAAACAAACATTTAGGTGACAAACTATCAGGCATGTTTCCTTAACCTTTATTTAAAAATCATTTATAAATGAGCGCGCTTCATCTGCGTACAGAAGCATTTCCAGCTGCCGTGTCACGATGATGCATCATAAGAAAAACACAAGTAGCTGTTGTGTAACACTGCAGCTTCCTGCGGCTGTCACAGTTTGAGTGGATGGATTTGTGAGTGAGTTTTCCAGAGTCTTAGTGAGGGTGGGATTGTTGTCCTTATCTGATCTGAATGTTAACGTAGAGGAAACAGTCCACTGTCAGCAGCTGCTTGTGTAAACCAGGCGTGGAGCCCAGGACGAGAGGATGTGTCAACGGTACACAGAGCTGGATTAAAAACAGGGGCTGAAATGATGCTTATTCCTCACCTGACACCGCAGCAGCTCCCTGAACTTTTCTACTGATGGCCACGTGTTTTTGTCTGACCACTAAAACCTCTTCTTTTTTAAATAAAGATTCAGTCGTTACTTACAGTGAAAATACTGAATGTATTATTTAACCTTAATCTCTAACTTTTCCTCATTTTATTTAAAAAATAATAATATTTCTTAATAATAATATAATATTTCTTTTTTGCCATCTCTCAGGAATTTAATTTGTTTAAAATTCCACAGCACACATGTATCCTCCATTTTTCAGTGCTCAGGTGAAGAACTGGCTGGATATTAAAAAGATTATCTAATACTTTCTGAATGCATTCATTTGACAAAAACAGACACGTCGAACTTGAAGTACTGCATTCAACATTTTAAATGAATTTAGGTGAACTGTTAGCAGCAAAAAGCATTGAAAGGAACTAAAGTAAAAGTACAAATCTAGCAGAAAAACCTTACCCTTACCATGTTTTTCTAAAATATATAAGATTTTTGGATTAAGAGTACTGCTGAATTCATTTGTATTTCAGTCCTATTTGCACTGCACTACCTGTTGAAGGTGCTCATTTGAACTCCTTACAGTTTCATTGTTCATCTGCAGCAATCCAAAATCTCAAGAATTTAGAAAAAAAAAAAGTCAGTTTTTAGCAGTGAGAATATATTTTCCATTAAATCCATAAAGGGTCTTCATTTATTTGGTTAAAGACGGAAAATAATTTTCTCAACCCATAAAAAGAACCCTCAATCCCTCAATAAACAGAAACATACAATCAAAACATTTGGAAATACAGCATTTTCACGGGACAGTTGCACACAATTGATAACTTACAACAAAAAGTAAAATCAGCTTCCACAATTATAGCACTAAAGCTGTCTGTTTTTCTTCATCTTCTGTCATTGTCAACTGATTTATTCATTCAGAGAGTTTTAGACACCACACTTGACTCTGGACGCTTTGGAGGGGCATTTTTTGTTTGAGAAAATTATGAGCTGATAAGATTTTTTTGTATATTTAACAATAAATTACATAAAATCTTAAAATCTTCATCTTAAAAATCTTAAAAGTGAGTTGTAGCCCTGGACTAAAGGTATAAAAAGAGGACGCTGTATTTTACAGGATCAACATGTTTGAGCCTGAGCTCAGGTTTCTATGAGCTAAACAGAGTTTATGTATCTGACAAATTCTTTGTATTCTTTGTTTCAGTTGACGATTGCAATGCAGGACAACCTCTTTGTTCCAGTAATGTCTGGAAAGCACCGAAAAATTACAGTTTAGTGTGAATTTGTCTTTAAAATATAAGCAAGGTAAGACAATGATTCAGTGTGTAGAAAACAAAAGATTAGACTTTTAACTTCTAGTAGCACAGATCCAAACCTCTCAGACGGATTCTGCTTGATCCCTCTTTTGAGATCCTCCGTTTGGCGTCTCCTATACAAATAGTTTAAAGTACTCTGTGATCCTGTGTAAATGTGCTCTGAAACAGCACAGTCAGCTCTCACAGGCCCGAGCATGAGCTGTGTGAGAAAGTGCTTTCTTTATTTCTGCACAGTGCAAAACTTCACCTCACATGTCATCAGTCAGAAAAGACTTATAGCAAATAAAATGTCCTATGTTTAGAACTGATCTAAATATGTCTAAAACAGGTGCTGTCAAAATAATGTCCATGCACTTGTGTTGTTCATTTTAGCCTGTTGTTTATTTTAAAAAGGTCGTCCTCGTTGTATTTGCTTTGACTGGGCAGCTATTCACTTTGTTGTGCTGCTTGAAAAACAGAGGACAAAAAATGTCAGATTGTCTGTGAAAAGTCTAACTCTTATTTCCATTAGTCCTCGACATCGAGGTGGCAAAGACTCCATTTAGAAAGTTAACAAAATAGAAAACCAATACATTTATTAATTTCTACATTTGATTCTAACTTAAGATTCTTTTTTTTTCTTTTGTTTTACTGTATAAAACAAAAGTATATATCTCTGTATTAAAGAGCAAAATAAGGTAATTGAATTGAACTTCAGAAAGATTACATTATACATAATCCTATTGTTAGGATTTGATAAATTACACATCTAAGTAATAATGGCCAGACATATCCAGGGAAATGCTGTTGAATTGATTTGCAATGCTTTAAAAAAACACGACCACACATTCAATATAGAAGCAATAAGATAAGAGAAGAAGACTGCATTGATCCTCTGATGGTGCACATGTAGGCGTAATAGCTGATCGAGTAAAGGTGAACAAAATGCAAAGGAGAAATGTTCTGACATTTTCTCTGGAAACATTTTTATCCTTTACTTGCAAATTTGATGATACTTCAGATCAGCATATGTTTATAATACAATGTAATCTTATGCAAGTGTTGCAGTCCTACAATAATAAAGGGACAAAGTAAAGAATAAAACATAGACCATGGTGATGTAAAATTCAACAATCGCTAAAAGAAAAGTCTAAGATAGATGTAACCCCTGGACTTGTCTTTACAAATTAAAGCCAATTGTCTTCTGCAAAAGGACATGGGGAGGAAAAGGAGGGTGTGAAGTTTGGCCTCCTCCCTTGTTAGTAAGGAATTTGTTTACCCTTCGTCTAGAGCTGTGACCTGTAATGGACCACGAAACCCTCTGGTCAACACAGGATTACCCAAGAGCCTCTCCTCAGGGCGAGGACTCACACACACCAGCCTCACACACACACACACACACACACACACACACACACACACACACACACACACACACACACACACACACACACACACACACACACACACACACACACACACATTCACCAGCCTCACACTAGGTGATAGGCAATCTAGGCTGCACCGATAAGAACCATTACTAATAGCAATTAGCCCATTAGACCCTTGTTAATGCCTGATGGCTGGGAGGTAGTTTGGGTGAATGAATTGGGGAGGATTTGTTGTCTCCCTTTACCTCTTTGTTTTCTCGTTCTGTTTGGACAAGATACGACTCCCTGTTCAAACAGCAGCAAGTGACCATTTCCTCATAGTTTGCCAGTAATGATGTGTTTTAAGGAGGTTTAGATGTGTGCTTTGAAATTCATTACATGCATGAATTTAAAAAATGGAAATGACTGACTTTGTGTTTAGCTTTAATTAAATGAGGCTGAAGCTCCTTAAAAAGCAGGCACAAATTCAGGATTACATTTTTTGTTAGTTGGGTTGTCCTTCCTGGTTATCATTGTGATGATTAATATACTAAAAGGTTTTAGTTTATTTGTTTGTAATGCGTTTTTTGGTGTGTTAAATTTGAAGAGTGTTCTCCAGTTCTTTTGTTGTTCTTCAACCATAAAGAGTTTTAAAAAAGAATACAAACCTTAAAATAAGGATTTAAAGGTTATTGAGGCTAATGAAAAATGAGCAGACAAAGACTCTTGACTTATGTTTGAAACCACAAGTTCAGGAAAACTATTATTTAGAGCCACTTCTCAAGCCAATTGTATTTTGTAATTAACTTTATATCAACTTTCTCCGCCCGGCCAGTCGAGGCCAATGGCTGATTCTGGTTCTGCTCAAGCTTTCTGCCTGTTAAGAGGATGTTTTTTATTCCCATTTCTCATAGTGGATTTATGTTAGTTATCTCTATTTTGATGTGATTTATTGGCACCCTATAAAGAAAAATTGATTGGCTGAAATTTATCTACAGATCAAAATCCACATGAAGTGAACGGGCTGCTGAACACCAGGAGCTGCAAGTATATGACCTAAGTACTCAAAGCTTAAATTGTGATCTTTACATTTTGTTGCAGAGTGCAGGGTCTCTGCACCTCGGGCTCCATTAAAGGACTTTGTGATAATCCTGCAGGGATTGTGTGGACCCCCCATCCCCAACCCCCCAGCCCCCAGGGCTTCCTATGTGTGGGAGGATGGTCCAGGGATGGTATGAAGGGTTGGAGGGAAGCCCAAACACTGCTAAAATAACTCACCGGCCCTTTTTTCTTCTCCTCTGCATCCCTCCTGTGAGCAAAGACAACACACACATACCTGTTTGATGAATGGGAGTTTCTGCTTGGTTTACTCTGCAATGAAAACACCTCGAAGTGACTAATTCTGCATACACAGAAAAAAAAAAAAAAAAAAAAAAAGCATGTAAATTTTTTGTTTTGTATGTTTTTAAAGCAAGCCAAGCTGCTGTTCTTTAGAATTTAGTTGTAAAAAGTCTTGTGAATTTTTAGCAGAGAGAAATCTTTGTAATATTCATTTATCTCCATTGATAGTTTATGGCCAGCAGAATAGCATAAATGTAAAGCCTTTGTCTTTTTATTTTATGTCTCACAGACAGCATCTCTTCTCCTCCTTGGTGATAACTTACACAGCTAACAGGACACTTCGGTTTGTTCAGTTTCAGCCACAGTAATGATACAGTTTGAGCCCAAACGGAGAGCTACTCCTTTTTGATAATCAACTAAAGAAACAAACAATGCCTTCTTGCTGCTGGAGCCTAGTGGGCTTTGACAAGTTATTATGCAATCGACTTGAGCATTACTTTAGTTTAAAAAGGTACTGTAAAAAGAAGGCAATGAAGACAAACAGCTAACACATTTAGACAATATGACATCCGAAACATCTCAGGAACGTATCAGTCTACTCTTAATAAAAAGAGGATCTTATATATTTTGTTAATATAAAAAGAAACATACTGAATTTCAGGCAAAAATCCCCTCTTTGGTAGAGTATATTTGGTTGTAATAAATGTTATATTTTGGTTTCTATTATGGTTCTATCATATGTATATTTCATATTATTTCAAATAACTGTTGCATTTACATATGAGCAACAAATAAAATACTTAATTTATCTACTTTGTATGGATTAATTAATTCTTAAAGATAGACCTTTGTAACAAGTTAATCAGATTTTTTGGTGTAAAAACTCTAAATGAACAAATTAAACTGTCACTTAACTTTGGTTGAATAAAAAGTGCATTCTCTCTTAAATAAAGTAAGTAGGAACTAAAACCTAAATACTAAGGAAAAATGGAAATAACTCATTATAAGTACGTACATGTGGCCTCGTTTATTTTGTCGGACCTCTGACACAGTGCCCTGCAGAAGTATTTATCATCTTAGTACTTTACCACATTTTAAAGTGTTAGAACCTGAAACTCAAACTTTTTAAAAGGTTTTTACAGTTAGATGATAAAACAGCTGTAGCATATAGTCCAAAAGGTAGCCGTGTGTTGGATAGACATGTCAACCTGAAAGCAATTTGTTGCACCTGATTCAAGATAGCAGTAAGAAAGCAAAGTATTCAACCTTATTATGTTTAAAAGCCATTTTTAAAATAGCATTTCAAATCCCCTCCTGTCCACTTTATATAATAGACTATCGTGTGTGGGTCCATTTCGAACAAACCCCAAAAAATCCATTTCAGTTTGCAGTTGTAGAATGACAACATATGGAAAAAATAAAGGGGGGGAATACTTAAATGTGGCACTGTAAATGAGACTTTTAGGATCACTAGCTGCATCTCAGCAGAAAAATCTATGAGAGTTATGTTAGCTCCATTGAATGAGAACATGTTTTGCATTATAACAATACAGACGTATAAGTAATGCAGTCTTGTTTCAACTATGTGACCTGAGACAGCATCTGTACATATAGAGATGATGGGGGAGTGTCATTGCAAGTGAAACCTGTCTGATGACAGCACCCCTGTGATGACGAGGAACCAATGAATTATGAGACTTTTGCATGAAGACGGGTGGTACCGTTGCACAAAGTCAACTTCTAAGCCGGGAGTTTCCGTTTGAAACACGGCTCATTAGAAAAAGCAAGCAAGGTCAAAAACAAAGAGCAGACTGACGCAGATGAATAGGTGGGCCTACATGTCTGTTTGGCAGGGTGAGGAGTGGTTGAGTGAAACATGGGAGAAAAATGTTGTCTCACATTTTCTACTGTGGACAAAGTTAACTGTCTATTCATGCCAATTGACGGTGATGCATCACTTAAAAAAGTCACGCCTTAGTCCTGAAAAGTGTTTTAGATTGATCCAGTGTTCGGTTCTTACAGTGATGACTGGAGTGAGCCAATTTCAAACAGAGAGGGCTTTTAGAGAAAATGGAAAAAGGTGATGTTACAATTAAAACAACATAAATATCGCCTCGCTGCAACAGATTTTTGAGAAAAAGAAATGCACATGTAACATAACCGACTCCTGCACAGTGGCCTAAAACGTAAAGTACAGATCAACCGTCTTGTGCACGCTCTTCTGTAATGGAACTAAAACCACGGATGGAAAAACATTATTTAAACAAAGCCTCAGTCTGTGTGAGCAGCCGTGGGTGCCACTCTGTTTATCGAAGGACTCGGCTGTTGTCAAAAAGACAGATAGTTGCTCTTTGTCATCATGATTCTGCGTAATGACCCTCATTATTTATTTGGTTGCTGCCATGGCTACAGATGGAGAGGCATGATTTATGTGGGTTTTTTTTAGATGCTCTGACAACGCCATTCTCTCTAATGACATATGCAGTTTTTCAGCAGGACTCTGCACTGCATGAGAATCAAGGCGTGAAACGTGCAAAGGCAACACGGGCTAAGCAGGGCTCTGTGTGACACTTTGATGTGCTTTTCATCAGGAGATTATCAACAGGAGGAGGAAAAGAAAAAAAGACTGACTTGAAGTTTACCTCACTGTCTTTTGACATCCTGTATAACCAGATAAAGTAGGTCCAGTAACACAGAGGTATGAAATGAGTAGAGGACAGAGCATTATTGTTTTACTCTTTACTCAGACCCGAGTTTATTTAAGACGGAGATTAAAACGATTTAAAGCTTTAGATGGTTTAGTTAAGTTATTATTAACACTTCAAATATTTAAATGTTGTGTGCATTTCTTCTGATCTTATCACAAACTGCCAAACCATAGTCCTTCTTTTGTTTCAAGGATAATTACATCAAGTGAAAAATGAGTCAGAGCTTCAAGCACACTTTTTTTTATATTCAACGCAGAGATATAAAATAAAATAAAAAAGCATTACAGCCCAGGTTTTGTCACAATGACATTTCATGCAGCCTGTAGAGTTTAAAGGTCAAGGAGTCCCTGCTGTAACATCTCTGTGCAGGTATTCTGGTGTCAGGTCAAAGTGACGCTCTGTGTTTGGGTGCTTCATCACTGCGCTGTGAGGCAGAGATGTTAGTCTGAGCAGAAAACTCTGGTCTGAAGTGCTTTGATGTGAGCCTAATATGGCTTGTAAAAAGGGGGATCCTGCACTTTGAAGTGTTGTCTGACACTGTCCAGATACGTGTGTGTGTGTGTGTGTGTGTGTGTGTGTGTGTGTGTGTGTGTGTGTGTGTGTCTGTAGTGCTGGGGCTATAGTAGGTCTGTGTATGTCATACCAGTTATAAAAAGTGTGTAAACATTAAGAGAGGCCTGAAGAGAGAGCTAGAGAGAGAGAGAGAGAGAGACAGAGAAAGAGATAGAGAGAGAGAGAGAGAGAGAGAGAGACAGAGAGAGAGAGAGAGAGGTCTAGCAGGAGCAGCAGATTACACTTCTTTTTATTAGATTTTAACTCACGTTTTGCATATTTAATTGGTGTTCTTTTTCACTACTGTTCAATTAATTGTTTTAAATAAATATAATTAACTAGTGTCGCCAATTCTTTTGTCGGTTGCCATTAAAGCTGGGCAGAAGAGGAGTACACCATGAGGTGACTTTATGAGGAGTGATAGCCAAACCATAAACCATAACAATGTAAAAACCCAGCAGAGGGAAGACATTTATGGTCATTTCATGTACTGACCTGATGTAACTGCTTGTGATTAATAGCTCCACACATTTCTGATGTTGACTTTTAGTCGATTAATGAGCTCTTACTTCAACTAATCTGGTTGATGTTTTTTGTTTCGGATTCTGAAAATAAAAAAAAATAAAAACAGAGAACCGAAAAAGACCAAGTACTTTGAGTTTTATTTTGTATCTTTCATCACTAGAAGTACACTGATTTACACACGTTTAGTTTTTCTACGTTAATTAAAAGTGCTCATGTTTTCACCAGTAACCTGTTGTTGTATATATGCCTGACTGTTAACGAGACCTCCAGGTAAACAGAAATCATGCATAAAAGAAAAATGTCAAAGTGAAATTTACATTTTTAACATCCAGCACAGTTTACAGATTGACCTCCCAGCAAGCAACATTGTTATAATCTTGCACCTATTTCACCTGAACTCTCGAAAAGTTTACCCAGATCTACCCAGAGGCAATTCCAGAGTCTGCTTGACCCCTATAGGCAAAAATTCACAGGGGCCCTTCCAGTGATGACTCCCTCTCCCATCAGCGGACACTTGATTATAAGAGCCAGCAGAGCACACAGAGATACATTTTGCTGTTCTGCTAGCTGAGTAAACTAATGTAAAAATTTGAAAGAACAAACAGCATAATGGAATGCTCGCGGAAGTAATGTTATTCAACTGTCTCTCCAACGTAGTTAGGACTTGCAACATTCAGTCATTTAATTATATTTTAATGGAGGTTACCTACTGTCATTACAAACTTTGCAGATTTGAAGCCACCGCTAGCAATGAAAGTTTGTCAGCCCTTGGTTGCCCCCTACTGGTCTGGGGCCCCAAGCAGTTGCCTGCCTTGTCTGTTGACAAGCAGCGCCTCTGCAGCTAGCCCATGGCAGCCTTAACAGGAATTAACATTACAATAAAAAAGGTTACCGTAAAATCCGGAATATAAATCGCACCGGTGTATAAGACGCACCCTGTTTTTAAGGTTTCATTGAGAGAAAAAAAAACTTTAAACTGTTTTCCTGCGTGATGATTTATATTGTGTTCAGCGATGCCTACAACGTGCAGTTTCTGTACAGCTGTGTCGCTCTTTAGTTCTGTCTGTTTTCACTTTCGGGAGTTTGCGCTCCTACTAGTTACAGTACAGTAGTTCAGCTCTCAGCCTGCAGGGAAAGTTGGCAGAGGCACAGACCTGCTAGCTTGCAAGTCGCGCTGCCCGACTCCGCTCATCACTCTTTAAATGTAATATAGGACTCTTTAAATCAACAGAGCACTCCACAAGGTTTATTTACGGAACAATATACCACTGTTTCTGTAAATGCATGATTATGACCTCGTGACGGAGAAAAGATGTGAAAAAATTCACGCAGCCAGCCTGGTCTGTGTCGTCGTCTTTTCCAGCACAGCGTGCACTCAGCTTTCAATACACAATGTATGGGGATGGGTTTTTAATCACGTCAGGTCGCGGTGATAGGGGCTGCTGCACCCGCGGTAATGACGGCGCGTGTTTCAGTATTTTATACTGGTATATTGGTCGCACCGGTGTATAAGACGCAGCCAACTTTTAAGACGAAAAATAGGTATTAAAAGTGCGTCTTTTATACCGGATTTTACGGTAATATTGTTGCTCCATGTCTTATCAGCCTTGTTGTAGTATGTTTAAAAAAGCCTTCTGTAAGATCAAGATTACATCATCACTCAAACAACTTAAACTAAAGACAAACACCTTTGTGCTCATAGTGTGTAAAAACATAATTTGAAAAGAAAAACTGCGAGAAATCATGAGCTGTTAGACACTTTTCTGCAGGCGGGATGCAGTTTTTTTTTTTGGTAGAGGTTAGGTGAGTAGGAGCTGGAGTGAGCTGTAGTGTTAGTGCGGCGGGGGTCAGGGCCAGTGCATGTAACTCTTCCACTGATTGTTATGAAGGTTTGTGTGTCAGCATCCATCCGACCACTTTATAACTCTTGGCCGTTCCCTGTTCCTCTTCTGCAAAAGGCCCTAATGCATTCTCTTTGACCTCGTCGCTGTAAATCAAATATCTGCCCTCAGATCTAGTGGAGCCCTGTGTTTGTGTGCATGTGTGTTTGAGAGAGAGAGAGAACATGGAAGGAGCTCTTTGGGACTGAGACATAGCAGAGAGAATTAATTTAAATGTTAAAGGAAAAGAAACAATTGAGTTAAATTGAATAAAAAATGTGTCTTCTGCGTTTAATTTCTTACAAATAAATACAGTCTTGATTCAACTTAAATAATTTAGAGAACTTTTCTATGTTTGCTTCTGTCAACCATCCAAGTCTGACTGGCAAACACAAATACATTTTTGCATGTTTTTTGCTTTTCAAGCACTCAAATATCCCAAAACTCAGTCCTGAAAATGTTGTGATGTCACAGGTCTGATGTGTGATAGACATTTTTTCGCTGAAATATTGCAGGATGTGGAATATTTATGAGAGAGATACTACTGATAATAAAGATGGACAACTCATCTCCACCTCTTGCTTGTACAAAATTGAAGCCAAATACCAAAGCGAAAGGCACGAATAATTTTCTCAGGTGATTCAAATTGGAGCTAGAGTTGTGCAGTAGACTTTGTTCCAGTTTTGACATCCCTCTGCTTAATGCTCCTTAATGTTCACCAGCTAATTACTATCTTTTTCTCGACGGTTTGGTTTTTACGGTAAGGGCTGAAAATGCCTCATTAAGAACATTGAGAGAAAACCAAAAGAGAAAAGTTCTGGGCCAGAAAAGCAAAACAACTAGATGAAAAAATATGAAAACAATAACTAAGGCAAACAGCAAAGTCTGGTGATAATTATTTGTGGGTTCTCACTAAAGACTGTATGGATGAAGTCTTGGTGACATCATCCGTTTCCATCCACGGGGGTCTGGAAAGTTTTGGAAATCAAACTTTCAGTCAACCTAACAACAGGCAAAAGAGCTGGAGCTGAGGTAGGCCTTCATCTTCTGACAGACAACTACAACGCAGCCTCTTGCAATCAGATCAGTCCCACATACAGTGTATGGTCCATACAGACTACTCTGTCAAGGCACCATATTTACGTCCCTATGATATTTTGCATTCAATCTGAATGCTGTGGAGGCATAATTGGGGGGACAAAGTGACCCCCCCCCCCCCCTCCCCGTACCGTCCTCGGAGGTACAATAACAGAGGCATTACAGTGGCGAGACAAAATCAGTTGAACCAGGGGGGAGCGCAGCTCTGTGTGTTTGTACATGTCTAACCGGGTGTGTATGTGGAGTTTCAAAGTACTGTGCTTCTGCAACGCAATGCAAATTTGCAGACCGGGACAAGAATATTACGCAGTATCAGTATTAATGTACAAAGATTATGGGGATGGTTGAGGTTATTTATGGCCTTTTTGTGGAAACTCAGTTTGAAATAAGGCTAACTAAGCCTACCAAAACTCTTTTTTTGTACCAGACTGAAAACATGTCAAATTCTGCTGTCAAAAGGACGTTTTGATATGGGATGTATATGGAACTTCGTGGACATTCGAAGAACTGCATCTTTTTGCACTTCGTCAATTGGCTTAATTTTTCAAGCCCAGAGGTTGCCGCTTGGTTGTCAATATTCACTTTAGACACTTTAACATGTTGCCACTAAACCCAGATTAGCATTAGCAGTCGAGCAGCCATGGACGAGAGCAGCACTTTCAGAAACTTGAACTTACTGACCACAGAGACTAAACAAAAAAGAGCCCACACTGTTTGATTGGCAGATGATGTGATTGTCTGGAAAGTACAGAAAAACACCACAGAATGGCCTTCAGCTTGCAGGAGTGGAGTTCAGTTTGTTGTTTGTAACATCTGAATTGGCAGATTCCTCAGCAATTCATATGTGCAGTTTGTCTTGTGTTGTCTTAAACTTGGCAAAATGATTCAGCAATCTGTCCAAATCAGACATCTGGGTTTGTCTCACCCTTACATGGACTTTTAATGTGGCTGTACAGTCCTTTTTTAAAAACGCTTTTATTCATTTCCCAACCCTTCAACACCAAACATGTTAACAAATGTACCATACAGCCACATGAACATATACAGCTCAGAGAAATTGTCCATAATTTCCTGTTGGTCAGTCCAAGGGGGAAAGGCAAAAAGCTCATGGTGCTACCTAAAATGTTTTATTAGAAACAGATGTTTTTATTCTCAAAACTTCCAGCGCTTGTAGGAAAAGTCTTGTGTTGGTGGACTCTGGTTTATTAATTACATCTAAGGTATTATAATGACATTAAATAAAACAGTATGTGTAACTCTACAGACTTAAATAGCTTGGTGTTTTTTGTCCATACATTTGGGTGTGTCTTAAAATAACTCTCAGTAGATTGAGACACTCCTGGACAAACATGTCGTGCACACACAAATCCCTCCTACAGAAACATACATCCCAAACCGGATTTACTCCCAAAACAGGAACCCATCACAACAACAACAACACAGATATAAAACCGGATAAAAGTATCAATAATAATAATCAAAAACAACCTATGATGTGTGGATGGTTTCCATATCATTAAGTGTGTGATTGCCAGAGAATCTGCTCTCAACATTCCCAGCATTCCCATGTAGCTCTTGACCCCTGACAGCCTTAAATTATTAACATTCCCATATGGGCTTAAGCCCCCTGATCGCAGCTCGCAGCTACATTTTTCATGTGTTTTTCATATGACCACAAGAACTGACAAAGGAGATCAAAATCTTATTTCTAATTCACCCCCTATGTGTTTGTTTATTGGTGTGTGACTACCTGTTCGTCCGTCCTGAAAATATCTTCATTATTAATTTTAAAAAAGCCTGCTTCTAGACAACATCTTCCATGTCTTGTTTTCTTAGAGTGTCACATGCCAACAGGGGGCAGTAGTTAGCCTCTTTCTGCTGTAAAGCACACACTGGCCTCTGTCTCTGCTGCTGCACTGGTATCCACTATCCAGCACCCCTGACAGCACACAGGGCCAACTGCACAATGAGATCCCATTCATCACAATTAATCAGAGGGCCAAACCCATTAACTGTCAGACCAGGGACGAGTTTGTCTCCGTAAGAATGACGGACTGCTTGACTGCTCAAATACATCAAACAGTTTCGGGTAGTGGAGAATAAGTGTGTTTGTGTCAGATCTTGGTGCTGATCGTGCTTGTCTGTGAGTTTAGAAGTGAAAAGTAAGCCTGAACTCATTTCATGTCATCCCAATCATGCCTTCATTTTTGTAGTTTCTTTTAGGAAAAGATATTTGAAACCTTTAGTGTTTAAATGTTTCTTAAATTTAAACAACATTTTGGAGATAAGACTTGTTTAAATATTCCTATAGTTAGTACTTAACCTTTACTTGAAGGTAGTGGGAACCTTAAATGAGTGTTATATTTTACATTTACAACCAAACCAGCTTTATAGTTTTATAAAATTTTAAATTATACTCCCCCTCCGCCGCACATTTTAGCCTAAATCTCTATGGCGGAAAGCAAATTATTTTTGGGATAATGTAATTCATATATGTTTTTACTAGGGTTGTCAAAGGATAAAAATGTATTTTTCATGATTAATCGCTAAATTCATCGCTAAATCGTGATTAATTACATTTTTAGAGTAGATTGAAAGTTTCAAAATTAACTTAACCACGGAAAAAGGAACAGGTTAGGGATCAAAAACTGAAAGAAGCTAAAGGAAAGATGAAAAAGTGAAGTGTTTAATGCCACAAGGTGGATATTACCTTTGACTCGTCAACTGAGCTGTCTGAGAGTTTTTTTTAAAGTGAAATGAGACATTCAAAGATGCAGCAATGTCGTTCTTTTCATCACTCTGACTACAAGGAGACACAGCTGAGGCGTATCGACGGTGAGCCTAAAGAGACAAAATAACCAAACAGCATGCAGTAAAAAAAAGAATGCATTAATATCGTCATACCTTAATTGATCGTGATTAACTAGTTAATGCTGACATTTACATATGTACATCTTGGTTGAGAGTACATGTTCATTGTAGTCTCAGACAAGAGAGAACACTTTGGAAACCTTTAAATGTTGAAATATATCTACATTTTAAACCAAACCTGCAGAGCTAGGATGTTAGAAAGTTTAAACATTAAAATATGTTTCATTCTTTAGCTAAAACTTTGAAGATAAGATGTTTGGTCTTTTAATGTTGAGATATTCAATTCTGAATAAAAATAAATACGAATAAAACCTGTGCTTTGACTTGATTGAATTTGAATTCTTCCAAACTTCTTCCATACACATTTCAGTAACTAAGCAGTTTTACTTACGGTCCTTGTACTTCACTTCATGTCCATTTAATGCTACTGTATACGTTACAACCCCCTGCATTTAAAGGCTTTATAAGCGATTTTTCACACTTAAATGTAATAGAAATCAAGTATATCCTCTGAAAATAACTCTGTGAGTCATGAATGTCTACAATGGGTGTAGCACCCGAGTCCCACTGTCTGTGATGCTTTCCGAGTCCTATCTTCAGTTTGTTGACATCGCCCGGACGGCGGCTGACTCCTCCCCTCGTGAATAGAAGAAGAAGAATAACATACTGTACTCACTGCTTAACTACGTTTCTAGATCACGGTCATTTCGGGTAAATTTAAATGCAGTGTGAAGATACGAGCATAATAAAGATTGCTAGCATTAGCATGCTAACACAACAATGCACCGCAAGTTGTTTTGGTTTCATGCTGGTGCTCAAGGTCGACATCTGCTGGATCAAAAAAATCGCATATAAAGCCTTTAAGAAGAAAATTTTGCACTTTTCATGGCACTACAGTTATCTGACAGTGATGGATGCTAGTTGTCATCTTAAAACAGAAGTATTGTTGCTGACACAACTAGGATAGGATAGGATAATACTTTATTGATCCCCAGAGGGGAAATTCAGGCATTGCAGCAGCAAGACAGAGAAGGAAGTAATACAAAGTACACAGGATAGATAAGATAAATATAGATAGAAACAACAATACGATGGATATACAAGAGAATATAAATAGTTAAACAATACAGGACAATTACGAATTATGTGTAGGGTGGCAAGTTAACGTGACCAGTGATGATATAAAGTGACTTGTGTGATCAAAGAGTTTAGGGTTATGACTAGCTTTCAGTTAAAGAAAAAAAAAGCAGTACAAATAAGCTCCATCTCCAGCTACTGAGTAAAATATGGACAAAGTGGCAAATATGTGCAGAAAGGATCTGAATATTCCTTCCACTTCAGCCACCATCGAGACAAAATACTCACTTACTATAATAAAGATGGACATATTCACATAGTTTTCTATTTTGAGCGTGAGCACAAAAGCGGTTTTCTGCATATTTGCATGCTAGTGTTGGAGTAACGCTCTATGACAGCTTAATGTAAAATTATTTTCATACCATTTTGCATGCTGATGGCTCTGATTGTTCTTCAACACAAATATTGTTGAGATATGTGATGCAGTATGATGTGATCTCAGTCAAAAGGCTACTGATAACAGTTTGAAAGGAGAAGTGAAATGTAAACATCTCAGTCAGTTCTGAAAGGACGTCTGTAACATGTCTGAGTGACCCAACCTCAAACCCTCAAAGTCCTCCTCAAACAAAAGTAAACCTCTCTTTTTTTCTTCTCTTTTCTTTCCCCCTCACTTTTCCCTGCTCCACAACAAACAGCGCATAATGATTTTGGGTATCTGGTAGATCAAGCAGAGGTTTTGCCGGCAGCTGTGTGGCGGTTGTGGGGTTGCCAAGCAAAACAGAGGGGGGCTCCTGGAGTCACCTCTGCCCAAACATACACCTAATCCTCCGAGCAGCGGCCAGATCGCAGCTCTCCAACGCACAAGACAGTTTAAAAATAGAGGAGGTGGGACAAAGGTCAGATCTACAGAGGGATTGAAGGCCTTATCATTATCACGGAACAGCAGAGCTGAGCTGCAGCCCTGAGAAAGAGAGTGCCTCTGTGTCTGCAGAGCTGCAGGCAGCACACCAGGCCTCTGCAGGAATAACTGCACGCACACACTGTACACAAAGTTTCAACTAAAAATCGACTTTAAAGGGACAAGCTGTGGATAATTAACCCAATAAATTATATCTATTTGTTGACACTTTGCAAAAGTGCACTTTGACACTTCGTTGATGAAATTGTGTATTTTACTAAATAAAGTCCCCCACTGAAAAAAAAACCTTCAGAATCATTTATAAGACAGACTCTAAATGGTCTAAATGAATCTTCTATACTGTTTAATTTAAATTCAGCTGGTAGAAATGTGAAATTCACACATGCACACGCACACGCACACGCACGCGCACACGATCAACATGTCAAATGTTTTTGCTGTTTTTTTTTTTTTTTTTGTGTTAACTCACTCAAGATCTTTCAAATTTCATCAATGGTGCGCCCACTGTGGTCAAATTGGTACCTCATGATTCTTTGCTGATTTCATCCCGTACATGCTTAAGTGTCTTTTTAATGAAGATTCTCATTAAGTGCACCTTGACATGTAATGAGGTAAAAATGCTATAAGCTTACACAACGTTATCAGAGAACTAAAGAGCACAAGACATCCCAGTTACATCCAACCTGTAAAAAGTCTACAAAAACATTTCATCTTTGAGACAAAAAGGCTTGCAGAAATGGGATGAAAACATAACTTTTCTAGAGGCAATGTTGATGTATGTCTTTTGTCAACCAGTTAAAATGACAGACCCTGACAGAGCTCATACCCATATGATTAGGTTTTTGTGAGTGTGTATATGTGTGCATGTGTGGGTGTATGAGGAGCACTTGAGTCCTGATGGAGAGCACTTGCACAGACCATTGAGGACTGGAGGACAAGGATCCAGCAGCCATATCAGGTACAAGGAGGTGGGTCAAATATTGGCTCTCGGTGCAAGGGAGGGGCACTGAGTGTGTGGGAAGAATGCAGGTCTAAATTACAGTCACCACTGTTAAGTTTGAATGTTTTTTTTCTTTCTAAGCTGTTTACATATTCATTATTACTATTGTTATTATATATCATATTATACATCTAAATGTTTTCTTATTTAATTTTGACAGGAATTTAAAAAAATATGTCTAAGGGAAAATAGAAATATAATCACTAGGAAAAAAAAGTACAGACTAGGATAAGTAGAGGGGGTTTAAACACTGGCTCTGTACTCAAAGAGGAGATGCCTTTGTGTGAATATGTCGATTAAACCTTACAGGGGGGGCGGGGGTAATCTTGAGTGTACATTTTTTAGACTAAGTCTTTGTTTACATGACGACTTTTTTTGGCCTTAGAGAAATTTAGCTTCAATATTGAATACTGTGTCCCATTTTGTACTTTTGAGCTAGTGAGTGCTCTACCTTTTAAGCCTGTAAAGTTTAGAAAATAATATGCAGACCGGCAAATGAAAAAAAAGAAAAGAAATTGCATTTAGGTGAGGTTACAATGCTTGGAAAAAATAATTTCCTCAGCATCAATCAGAGTTTTTCTCCCTGTGACGACAGTGAAATCCCACACAGCTCTACTACAGTGAAACTGCAGCACAACTTCACTCCAATAAGAGCAGGTTTCTGATTAAAATTGTCTGGTTTTGTAACCCACTCGCTTTAGCTGACCACAGTGACGTTAAATCAAAAACCTATTGACATGCAGTCAATTTTCTTTATTTTCATAAAATGTTGGGCAGCAGTGCTAATTCTGCAGGGCTTTAACCTCCCAATGAGCAGTTAGCAGCCTCTTTATTATCACCTTGTTGTAGCTTAGTGTGTATACATGCACTGTATACAAAGTTATTACAGACATGAAAGACTTTAAGCCCTCTGAGGGAATAAGGGTGTTCAGGGGCTTGATAAAAAATCTCCGTTATTCCAAGGGGAGTGAAGGGTTTATTGTTAGCTTTTGGCCACAAAGCTGAAAGTCAGAGATGCTTTAAAAGAAAAACTCCAAAGCTGACCTTTAGGCCTCAATCAAAAACAGAGCAGTTGGTTAAAAAAAACTGAAGGAGGCCAGAAGGAGAAAAGCAGGGGAGGAGAAGCAGGAGGAAAGAGAACTAGACTTGTGAGTGAGGAAAGTGGAGAATATAAAGTTTGTGCTGAGACACAAAGTCAGGTGCAAGAAAACAATTTAAAAAATAATTGAGTATATACTTTTAATTTCAAATACATGATCAATGATTTTCATTTTTACTGTCGAGTCTAACAGGAATTAGATTGTTTCCCTTAAGTTCAAGTTTTTTCAATAGGCCTATTCTCAATTTCGTTAAGTTTAGGTTCAAAATAAATGGAAAAGTACAAAGCAATTAAAGAAAACATGAAAGTCAGCATGATGGCGCATGTTAGAAAACTGTCAAAATTTCAAGTAAATAAAGAAAATCACCAAACAACCTAAACAGTGGTGCAAAAAGAAAAATACTCCACGTATGAAAAAGTTCGAAATTCGATATCAATAAAGTTACGTTGATAACACTTAGTGCTCTAAATCTACCCGTCCTTTAGATTTGAAAACATCAAACATGATTAATTAGAGACTAATAGATGAGTTAAATATAGGCTATAGTTTTGGGCATGCAGTGCACGAGCCTGTTAACTTTTCTATTGAAGCGCAGATACTGTCGCAGATATTTGGGCTCTACCGTTTCTGACAGCTGCAAACTGTTGGTGACAAAAACGGCGTTTTTAATGACGTAATTTAGTTTTGCTCTTAAAAAAAAAAAAAAAAACACGCGACGGCGATAGGGGCTGAAAACCTCACGCGCTTCACGAGTTCCTTTCATTTCGACAAATAACACTCACTCGTCCAATTTCAGTGGAGGCCAAAAAACGAAACTATTTTTATAAAAAAAAAAAAAAGTGCCAGCAGAGACACTTAACACACTTAGTTAATTTTTAATCAGAGAAGATGTGAGGGTTAACAAAACAGTCTGTTTTAAAACGAAGTCAGAGGATGACATAAATGAAAATAAACTACAAGCACGGGCTTAAGACAAAAGTGATGGTAAAAACTCACACACACTTCTTTCATCCTTGAGCCCCGTTTTAATTTAGAACTTCACGTTCTGACTAAGTGTTACGTTTAGCCTACTTTTTATGATATGATGAAAAAATAAAACAGAAATTGTGCTTCAAAACGTACGTCACAAAACGTAGCCTACAAAATAGTAAATTTTCGATCAGAAAGACTGGTTTTTTTTTTTACGTTTCATGTTTTTTTAAATTTGTTTATAAGTGTTTATAGTTAGCCTATGCAGTGATAAAAAAAAAAATGAAAACATATTTTAATAACAGAAAGAGTATCAGAAATATTTAAAAAATATATATATTTAAACTTCACAAGCGAATTTCATACGGCATCAATAGAAAATTATCCTTAAAATGTTTGAAATACATTGCCTTATTTATATCGTATAGTAGCCAAAAAATGAAACAGATCCGCTCCGTATTCTGTTTCATTTTTTGTTCTGTTAAATCTGTGATTGTGTGAGATTTTAGGTGAGGGATGTCAGCTCTCTTTCCTTTCGTTCCCTGAGGAAGGGGACTTACTCTCCTTATTGTTCCACACTTGAGCCTCTTGAAGACAAAGATTCCTGTTGTTACATTAAACTGTTGTTGCTTCTCCTGCACAGCCTCCAGAGATCAGAAAAATACACCTAAAAGAAAAAAGAAACTATTAAAAGTAAAAAGAAACAAAATAAAATGGCCAGCGTTTTTAAAGCTCAGGAGAATAACTGGAGACAGATAAGGGAAGGCACTTTCTTGCATAGCTGGTTTACATTTTCATTTTACCCTTATTATCCCGTTCAAATAGGCCTAATAATTCAAATACCACCAACACCCTCCTTCTCAAGAAAGGAAAAAATTATGTTGACATAACCTTTGCTCATCCTTAAAAATAGATAACACACACAAATCATTTTATTTATGTTCTGAAAGTGACAGATTTTTTAAACACAAAAAACAATATACAAGTGACAGAAAATATACCCACAATCCACCAGAATGAATGGGACACATACAGCCTCATGAAGCTTGAGGTGAAACCTTTGTGTATTTGGGTTCTCACAGAAACAAGAGGAGAGAGATTACTGTGGGACAACATGAGGCCAGAAGAACAAGAAAGATAAAAAGAGAGAAAAATATCAGCAGTGATCATGTGACAGGAGTCAGAGGAGGCACAAAATGTCACCTGATCTAATGGACACAGATCCATTTCAGCCAACAGACGCCTGTCTCCAGCTGAGGACTCCTCTTAGACATGAATCATCCCTGAATGTGAGTGCGTGTGCGTGTGTGCGTGCGTGTGTGTGTGTGTGTGAGCAGGTCAATATTTGGCTCCTAGTGAGGATGCTTTGATTTGCAACTAATCTAATTAAAGCACTACTACTTATTGTAAGACAATACATGTTTTGATTATTTTATTTTGTTAATACAATTTCTGAAAACTGATGTGTTAATTAAACCCTGACAAGCCTCAAAAATAATGATTTACTTTTACACATTGTTTACATTTTACAATAGTTTGCAAACAGATTAAAACGGGAAAAAAACAAGATGGACTCAAGCTTATTATAGTATAAATATTTGTTTTGTTCTCATCCATCCATCCCTTTTTATATTTTGTGTCCAGTATTAATATCTGTCTGTCTTACTTTAAATTAACAATAATAATATAGAAGTCTTGGTTTAACAATCTCCTGACTCATAAATTGAACTAAAACAAACCCCATTATAAAGTTCAACCGTCCATACTTTCACACTTATAAACATCATATTGGGACATTGTGAACCAAACAGCGGGGAAATCCGTCAGGAAACACAATTTTTGGAAAACACCTCTAAACTCAAAGGTTAAAGAGAAAGACTTGCCAAGCAATCACAAGAAGGAAATGAAAAAAAAAAACAATTAAAAAAGAAGAATATCAATGAGGTAATACAGAGTTTTAGAAGCCTCCTAAAACACAAAGCAAGCAGGTAGAGGTTTATAACAGAGTTCTTACTGTCTTATTCATCCTGTCAGGCTGAACGCACACACACACACACACACAAACACACGATAGGGAGGTTTGTGCAGCAGATGTGGGGTTAGCGCTGCAGGGTCCTTCATAAGGCCTCAGCTGAGCCGACCTAAAACTTTAAAGCCTCACTAAGGATCCTTTAATATTGTTTAATTAATCATTGATTAAGACAAGGATTATGAATTAATTTGGTTCAGCCGTGGAGTCTTAATGAGATTTCAGAATAATCTCAGAGATTAGCAGGCGTGTTTGACCATGTGGAAAAAGGCCGCAGGAATATGTGTGAAAAGCTTTACTGTGCATGTCAAGGAAAAATAGTTGCTTGAAGTGAGTTCATGCTTTTTAACTTGCTCACCTTTTAATGTGAGTGGATAAAAATAAAAGTCTGCACAGCTTCAAAACACCAGCACATTAAAGACATGCCAAACCTTTGGAAGCCATTAGAAATGAGGAACTTCAGTTTAAATACTTACATTGGGGGGCAAAAAATAACAGTTAGAATACAATAACCAGAGACAATTCACACAATCAGGTGGAAGTCACTGTGGTGCTTTTGTTCACTATTACTTCACTGGTTGAGCTATTAATGCAGATTTTAGTCCCCACATTTAGTCATACTAAATCAGAAAATATATATATTTGGAAATTGGTTGAATCTATTAAATATCTCTGTGTTTCCAAAACACACATTATTGTGTGTGTGTATGTGTAAATTGAGGGTTGGGATTGCAGCGGCAGTCAGCTACAGTATGCAGCCGATAATCCAGATGAAGCATTGTCTCAAGAAGATAAGAGAGCTGAAAAGTAGCTCTACTGGTGACGACGGAAAGCTGGGATCACAGTTGGATAAGGCTGAACACTCCTACTTTAGCACAGAATAAACTGAAAGTATGTGACGGTGCGAAAAGAAGGGAAACACGGCTGGAGACAAGAGCTGAGAGGAAAGAGATGGAAACTTCTTGTACACTTTCATTAAAAACAGTGAAGGCCTTTCTTTGGCTCAAATACAACAATATTGCCGCAACATTAATCCAGTTTGTGGTTTTGGGTCCCCCTTTTTGCAACACCTGAAGCATAGTTATGTGTTGTTGTATTTTTTAATTTGACTTCTACGGTTAACAACAAACAAAATATATTACTTTTATTTATATAGTGCAACCAAGAAGGTATTTCTTTTAGTATATAAGAATGAAATACCTGTGCTAGCTATACTGATTCATTGTGAACCTTTACTACTCACTTTAGATACAGTACATTGGGCTTTCTTTTTTGATTTAACATAAATCAGGACAGTAATAACAGGTTTTTTGCAAAGATGTTATACTGAAGAGGTGGAGTTTTTTATTTTGTTGTGTTATCTTGTATCTTGGAATAAGACATACATCACATCTTCATTTACATAACGATTTAAATACAGAAAACATGATTTCATATGTGGCACACAAGAAAAGAAAACTGCTCGTAGACTCTTAGCAACTTGCATAAGCATCGTCTGACGGTGTGCAAATACAATCTGTACAGTATTCACACTTATAAACACCTCATCAAGAACACAACACTGACAGCTCAGACAAACACACTCAGCTGCTAATTCGGCAGGCTTTATGGGGCTTACAGGACCATTGTCATGCCGATCACAAGAGAATGGTGTTTAGACACAGCGAACCTGATTAGCTGCAACATTTCCACACCTTCCTGCTCCTTCCTAAAGAGCAGCAGGCAGCAACAAGGTGCTGCTTATGTTGCATGAGGTCCTAACTATTTAATCAATTCTAACATCTGACATAGCTATAAGATCAATAAGATAAACATTAGAACATCAACAACTCAAAAGAGAAAACATCATTCAATACGATTTGTAGAAAAAACCTTTAAAGCCCTATTATTGCCGGTGATCCATTGATTCATTCAAACATTTCTACAATAAATATGGGTGCTTCAGGTCCTGTGTGCACAATGGACTAACATTTAAAACCAAGGTAAGACAAATGATTCTGCTGAAAACAAAGCTTACAATAAAATGAGATCTTGGAGATCGGACATTTCTGCCCTTCAGCATTGAGGAGCACCTTATCTGGTCTTTTTACACTTACAGAGATTTGTTTTCCTGATTACAGTCCATTGTTGTTAATTGTTGTAAGTTGTTGTGTTCCTTCCTACTTGTTCCAGATACTTAGGAGGTTAATCCTTCTTCCTGACTGGCGTCTTATCTTTCTATGTACAGTATGTGGAAACATGCTATATACATTGTACTCTCTTTCTTTGTGTAACTAAAAATATGATATCATTTCAGACTCAATATTTCAGTCCAGAGTCTAAACGTGCAGAGAATAAAAGATTGAAACACTGCATCGTGTCTCCCTTTAAACATGTAACAGGAGCCCAGTAATCATCCCTGTGAGTGCTTCCAGGCTCAGCACTGTACAGTCAACAGAAAGCTGTACGAATGGAAAGCCCTGGCAGGCCAGGCTCCTGAGATCATGTCTGTTTTATTGGGGGATAAATGTTGCCATTGATATTGAGGAGGGGGAGAACAGAGCGTGGCCAGCCCGGATCTAATTGGCTGCATTAGCATCATCAGTGCTGTGAGCCTACACCTCCCATTAGGGCCTTTCTGTTGCAATTTGATTGGCTGCGTCTGCATTCCAGCGCAATTTACAGGCCACCTCAGGGAGTTTTTTTCCCTTCTTTCTTAACCCTCTTTTGCTACTTCACTACTTCAGTTCATTTTCTTTTCTCTGCCAGGGCCTAACAAGCTTCAATGTGTGTGTGTGTGTGTGTGTGTGTGTGTGTGTGTCTGTGAGTGCGTGTGTGTGTGTGTGTGTGTGTGTGTGTCTGTGTGTGTGTGTCTGTGTCTGTGTGTGAGTGCATGTGTGTGTGTGTGTGTGTGCGTGTGTGCGTGTGTGTGTGTGTGCGTGTGTAATTTACTGCTTCTACTGTACAAAAAGAAATGCTTTGTTCAGGTACACGCTCATAATTGCATCATTTTAATAATAATAATAATAATAATTTTCTCTTAGTGCCTCTGCAAACCCTTTCATGTAACATCTATAAGCACACACCCTTACATGCGAGTAAAATAAATTGTGGTGTGCTTGGTATTATGCATTTAGACTTTCATTTTTATTTTGAAATAGCAGATTTTACTCTGAAGAGATATATGTAAATGTAATGGGAGAATGTTTTTAAGTCACAAGGGGCGTAATGGATGAAGTTGTTATGCTACTGAGTCGGCATTGGAAGTATTGTAACAGAGGCATAACAGACGTGAAACATCATCACTATCAATGCCTGTGAAATGGTGTAAGATGAGCCCCGTAATCCTTGATCTTTACCAATCGACTATGTTGTAATGCATCTAAACATGATAATGTTTGTTCATTTTACAAACACACTGTGCACTAGAAGTCCATGAGATCAAACATTTTTTAGTGAGGTAAAATGTGGTTTGAGTGCCTGCAAACCAATATGAACCAAGAGATCCTTGTTAACAATTACACCTTTGCAGGTAGGACAAGAATAAAAAGTTCATAGCAGTAAAACCCATCAGCAGCTAGAGCTGGACTCAAACTGGCTTGCAGACTCTTAGAAACTACAGTAGTTAATGCAATGCAACGCACCAAGATTGCCACATGCTCTAATGGAAATATACCAGCAGATACACATACATTCATGCACATGCGCACACACACCTACAGTAGCTCCAACCCTCCCCCACACCTACTCCCTCACAGAATAAAAAAGGCAACAACCTTTGTGAATCATCTTTTTCTGCAGACATCTTTAATCCCTGAACAGGATTTAGGTAGCGAGGGGGGGTAGAAGAATTTCTCTAGGGTGAGGGCCTCTATGGGGTACTCTCATCCAAGGAGCAGGGGCCTAATTGGGAACTTGTAGCTACAGTTTTTGTTGTCTTGGGATGCATAGAGTGTCGGCTACAACATCGGCTGAGATATGTGCTTTAATACACACACACACACACAGATATATATATATATATATATATATATATATATATATGTGTGTTCATATATAAATAAAACCACAATTAATTATATTTACAGTTCAGCAGATTAATTATGTGACATAAATTCCGGGAATTCAAATAAATTCCATATATCATCTTAATACGAAGTAAGTTCATCAAAAATAATGAGGATTCAAGAGTACTTCATCTGATCATTAAATTGCCTCTACCAGTGATCACAGCAGGTTTTTAAATGCATCGACTACTTTAATGGAACCCTAATGGAACCCTAACATGTAGATTTATTTTCTCACACAGCAGTGCAGTCTGCAGAGAGACTGTGTTAGAGTGACTACTTCAGGGGGGGTTGGTTCAGTAAAGGCGGATGCACCAAAGGAAAGTTTAGCCTTATTTGGCTTCACTTCTAGGGACTTGAAAATAAAAGTTTCTTAAGAGTGCAAAAACAAACCCAGTATTAAGAAACACATAAATGCATGCAACACAACATTGTGGTTTGGGCATTAACGCTGGGTATCAATAAGAGAAAACCAAACACTTTAAGAAATGAAATCCACATGACGGAAAAACAACAGCAAGAAACTAAAAGTAGAAACCAGTTTTGCCTTCATACCAAAAGAAACATTTATATCAACTTCAGGAGGAAATCTGATACTGTTGCTTTAACTATGAGAAAATACATAAGCTGCAAACAAATTGTGTCATCTTCACTTGCTTTTCATCGTCTTCTCATCAACCTATAGCTTATCCTGACTTAGAAATTTCTGAGTGTGTGTGTGGTGTGTCTGCGTGGGAAGGGGGACACGAATCATACTCAGTTTGACAAGCATAATGACAACTCAGAATCCACCCATTAAAGGATTAGATATCGTAGGCTACTCCACAGAATGTGTCTTTTTCTGCCACACATTGTTTTACGAGGTGTCTAAAATGAAGTCAGTTTAAGATGATAGCTGCAAGACAAGAAATGAAATATCACCAGCATAGCTACATTCACACTACACAGATAAATCATGATATTAATAAATATGTGTTCCTATAAGAGGTTTTGGAGACAAATGTCTGTAATTGAATGTTTTCTATCACCATAATGTCAAATATTTTAATTAATATAATTTATTTAAATGTTAATGCAGAAGTTACAGTGTGCAAAATATTCATTGACAGAAAATGTTGTTTTATTGTGTCATAAATAAAAAAAAAGTTTATATTTAAGGCCCTTAAGACTATGTTAACTTTAAAGGGAAGATTATGCATTTTTTGAGAATTAATTTAATGTTTTTGAATGACTCAAAGCTGAATACTATAACTGTGCCAAGTAATCCATAGATTGCATTGACATCTTAATTGAAAGGTGCCAACACAGCCCAATGGAAGCTACGATTCAAGTAGCATGTGACATGGTCAAAACCTGTTTATACAACATTACATGTTGGTGGCATAAAGTACAAGCAATTCAAAAGCTTACATAAGAGCTTTCAGAAGACCACATTTGTATCCCCCTAGGTAACCAAATGGAAACATTATGATATATTAACACTGCTGCTCTTAACATTACTGAGACTGTTTCATGTTTGGAAGCATAACCCCTTGAGGTGCACCATCTCGTTTTCAAGGGGGGGTCCCTTCATAATGTTGTCTCTTTTTCAAAATGTTGAAAAAATGCTGAAAATGTGAAATGGTCACAGTCCTGCATAAGAATACTTAAATATCAGCTGTCTTCCTAAAGGTTTATTGATGCAGAAAAAAAAAAAAAGACGTTAAAAATGTCTAATTCAGGTCCAGACTATTCCTGATGGACATATTTCTATGAATACTGAAGTGCATTCTTGGAGTTGGAGACAGAATAAAAGAGGACGACGTAGTGGTTGAGATAAGAGTCAGGTGAAGTAGGGAGAAAGAAGTGTAAGGGTGAGTCAGTGTGATTATATACTGGAGGAAAGATGGGAGATGGAGGCCTCTAATTGGTTACCTGGAGAGGATTAACCTGTCTGCCTCCAGACACCTTTAACAATATATTTGAGTTACAGTGGAAACCATTTCCTCTCTAAGGTTAACCCCATGTAGTATTGATTCAATTCAAATCACTTTATCTGTTAGGAACTTGAGTTGTGAAAAAGCATCAGTGAGCACACAGTTTGCATGAATGACGGCACAAAAAAACAAAAAACACATACGCACAAATCACAATCCAACAACATTCTCCTCACTGAAAAAGCACCAAACATATGTACAACATTTTTTCTTTACTTCAGTTATTTTGTCTTTATCTCGGACATCATCATCCTTTCTCTCAGTCATATTGTCTACCTGTCCAGGTAAGCATAAGAGTGGCTACGCTACGCTACATTAGCATCTGTGTTTCCTGCCTCTGTCACACAAGCACTGTAATTAAAAGACAGGGAAGGGCATCCCCTTCTTTTCATCTCCGGATTTAAATTTGATTGACGCTTTGAGACTCAATACCACACACGTACACGTGTACACATTTCACACACACCCACACACACACTCCTTACCTCAGATGTGGCCGCAAGGCAAGCAGGAACTAGTTTGTGTGAGGCACCACAGGCAGACAGACACAGAAACACAGACAAACGGTCCTGTGAAAAGACGACAGAGTGTATTGCAACGTTCCCACCATATTGCTGCATGACAACACACAATGGGACAGGAAATAACACCCAGACGACACACACCTTCATCCTGTATTCTGTCTGAACAAACACTTGATTGAGAAGAGTCAGATTAATGGCTGAATAGTTTGCTCAATAACAATGAAATGTCTGACAATAGTGCGGCCAGGTATGAGGACACAGGCTCATTAAACACACGTTGCACAAACATTGTAATTGTATAGTTCGTGTTTTCAGGGATTGCAGACCTGAGCTGCCTATCAACATTTATTAATGATTGTTTATACAATTATAGTGTGGGAAAAAAAACTCTGTCAGCTTGCTCAATAATGAACATGTGATTAATTTCTAATGGTAATTCCCCCCCTCTATTCATACATATAATCTATGCTAAAATGACAATTAAGTACCCTGTTGTGTGAAAGCATCGCTTTCAAATTAAAAATACTATTCATGTTGCGAAAAGACACCAAATGTAATGACAAACAAGCTTAAGAGAAGTGGTGGAATGAAGCTAATACTTTTACTCACCCACTGAACAAAAGGAGGAATAAAAGGCTCTTTTAACTATTCTGAGTATTTATCTCGTTTTTTTATCTCGTAATCTACTTCTACTTCAAACATCTCTAACGTAAATACTACATATTTTACTGCATCGCATTATCTAAGGGTTTTTGCTGCCTTTTAGATTTTTCACACCTATCTTCTGAAGCATAAATAGCACATCTCAAAATCTGAAGATGACAAAATGAAGGATCACACTTTAAAAGCTGTCGTTGGAAAATCAGTAAATTACATTATCTCAAAGCTGACAACTGCTCTGTTTTCTCATGACAAGTGAACTTTCAGAGATACATGTATTTTACAGGAAAGTGACCCTACAAACATGAGGATTTTATAAAATATATAATATATATATATATGATAATAGATTTAACTCCACAACAACACATAGATGTTAAGATTAGCTCAACATTAAACATCTACATTAGCTTATACCACACACATTAATCTGAGACATTAGTTATCGTTCTTCATAACACTGTCATGTTATGTTTTATTTTACACATTACTTACTTGTTGGCTATTAAATTTTCTCACTGTAGACAGGAAGGGACCCTTACCTTGATTTATATTGTGGTGGAATAATTTCTACCTAGTATCTGAATCTGAAAAGTCATAAATTGTGTTTTACCCATCACAGTTGTTTTCATCCTGCATGGATTTATAAGACTACGCCTTTCAAAACATTAGGGCCATATTATACATGCTGCTAAAACAACCATGAACATCCTGAAAATGTTTTATTTGAAGATTATTTCAGAGAACAATCTTTTTTTTATACAATTTTTTCACCTTGGTGTTTCACCGCTTTTTAGTCCAAATATCATCCTGCACATCGCTGCAGTAGATGCATTAGCTCTTCCGTTGTGCTAAAGTGAGCAGCTAAAGCTGCACGGTGGCGATTGATAACAACCCACCCATGAATGTCATGACTGATGTTGGATCAACTAAAGAGGCTGCTGATGATCCATGAAAGTCTGGCTTACAGGGATGAGTCTGCGTCAGAACAGATAATGAGTCTTCTTTTGTGTGTGCAGGTTTTACTTCGTAACATGTTTTACTCACCTGTGCAGTGACGACATGCTGAGGACAAGAGTGAAGCAGCAGATACCAAATGAAACAGCTTTCATTGGAAATCAATCAGCTGAGACAATTTACTCTTTTAGCTAATATATCAAAATATGTGTCATCAGATATCAACATTTTCATCAAATTTGACATTTAGCAAGAATGTTAAAAAAAAAGGATGTTGGGAGAGAAACGTTATCTAACTTGTGTCTCCTGACATCCAAATGTTTTCAATATAAACTTGGTCAAAATATGTTTTATTCTGCCTTCTACATTGGTTTTAATTTATTATACATCACTATTCACAGTTATTGAACCTCACAAACTAACTAGAGATGTGTTTTTGTCCTGATAAGACTCTTCAATTGTGTACATGTATGGGTATGTACAGAAAAATAATAATACATACAAGGACATGTGTACACAACCGCATAATATTTTGAACACTGTTTGAACACTGTCAATCACTGAAGGTGTTTAACCTCGAAATCTGTTTTGCACTTTTTTAAAAATTTGATCAAAAACATGTACAGGAAAAAATGTCTAAGTTCAAACCACAAATTTTCAGAAGAGGTCATTTTTGATTGACTTATTGATTCAAACATGTAAATAGAATACAAGTAGATTAATGTAAATCAATAAATATACTAAAAACTAATAATAATAAAAGTATGTATACAGCAATTTTCAACACAAAGTAAACTGTGCAATCTAAATAAAACACTTATTTATTCTTGCCACTACTATTTCTCAATAAATATTTTGTTATGCTGAGAGGGGATAGTATATTATCTGTCATTTACATCAACATACGTGAAACTTGTGAATTTCTCAAACATGAATTAAAGAAGTAGAAAATGATTGGTAAAATAAACTTATAGAGAGGGTTGATTTACAGTTAATTGTTTTCTTTAAATCATTCAAGCCTTATCCAGAAAGTTATTTTACTGACAGAAATTCCATATAAACATAAAAAATGGTTAAAACTGAGAATAAAACTAAATAAAAAGATGACTGCTGTGTCTGAGTCGTGATGAAGCTGTCACACGTTGTTAGAGGCTGAGAAGAGACACACAGCAGAGCCACATACCCCATCACAAAGCACAGGATTAAACTTTTTAAACAACATCTGTCTTTCCTTCTTCTCCTTCTCCGTATCCTGCTCTGTGTTCAAGAGGCCAGCATAAACAAGCCAATACACATCCACATCATAAACCATTACGCTGATCCCCTTTCTGTCCCCTGTGTACGCTGACAGAGATTACAAATTACCAAGTTTGTGTGTTATTGTGTTTGGCTGCGTATGGTTTGGTTTTCCTGTGTATAACCAGATGTGGTTCACATCAGCATGGCCCTCTGTAGTCCGTGTTTCAAACTCTCCATGCATAAGTGGGTGCCTGGAGGGAGGTGTGTGGTTGTGTGTGGTGATACAGTCAGTCAACTTATCAGAGAGCAAAAAAAAACAAAAAAAACAACTAACCATCCAGCCAACCTGCTGACCAGCTGAAAAAGTGGGTTGTTGTCTGGTTAACCTGCTGAACTCCACCAGATCAGGGCAGAGGATTGAGGGCATCACTGAAAACAAAAACAAAAAACTACAACTTTCAAAGTGTAGCCCACAGGTCTGCAATTTCAAAAAGACGCATTAAGAGATTAATGAATGATCATATGATGAATGAAAATGGTGGTTTATAGTTGTAACATTTAGCATAGACTTGTTAAAGTTATGTTAAGTTTTTGGGCCTCGCAGCAAAGGGCAAACCCATGGCTGCTGCGACTAGGACTACAGCCTTCTGTACATGGGGCCCATGACACAACCGCTAGGCCATCCGGCGCCCCAGCAAAGCCTTGTTAATACTTCCCAATGATGATCTACTCTGGAACCACAAAACACTTGTTTCTTCATGTTTGAGCTGACGTAGTGTAGGCTGTGTTTTAACTCCAAAGCAAGTCGTCTTTTTCAAACTGTAGCATCTTTTCTTTCTGATGAGTCCTCATGTGCAATATTGCTTTTCTATATGTGCCATACTACTCTTCATATTGTGCAATTTTTCATATCATTTGCAACAAGCTTTTCATACTTTGTACCGTAGTAGCTTTCATATCATGTGCAACATTACTTTTAATATCAAATTTAAATTTAAATAATACATATTGTGTATTGTAGATTTTGTTTTGTGTATTTCTTTAGCAACATGTTAGAACCAAACGTCATGCCAATGAAGCCAATTGTATTTAAAAGAATATCATCAATATCATTACATTTTCAGTAGTGGGCTGCAGTGGACTTTTTCATTTTGACCTATATAATGTTCAATGTCATGTGCACATGTGAATTATTAAGTTCAATTTCAGGAGTCATGTGCAATGATACTGATCCGTTACACTTATTTAGACTGTATTGAAATATCTTTTACTCTGATGTGCAGTATAACCTAGTCTACTTTTTCATCATTAAAATGAACAATGACATTTAATCTCTGCATTACTGTGGTACAACACTGCCTCTCTTCTCTGCTGTTTACATTACTTGCTGCTATTTTATCATACCATGTCACTTTAATCATCATTTGTCACTTTATCTTGTCATTCTCTGCAAATACTGTCACAATTCTCAATTCCCCCCAGTTGACTTCATTCATTTTGTACTGTATATACCCCCTATTTTTATTTTTATTTTTTATTTATCTTATCTTTTCTGTTTAATGTGTATTTTGAGCTTTCTTGTCTGTGCTGCTGTAACGCCCGAATTTCCCCTCTGGGGATCAATAAAGTATTATCCTGTCCTATCCTAATATGAGTAATCAAAACATTCATAAGATGGTGCAATACATGTTTTCAATCACCTCTCATTCTCACCTCCATTGGTTCTGTTTCTTTTTAGCTTCCTTGTGTTTTTCACTTTTACATTCTTCTACTTACAAAGTAAATTTTTGAGAAGGGTGTGCTGACATCACACTTTGTCAAATGTGACAAGAAATACAAGCAGCTCATCTATAAACAAGTCAACACATGGGCCAACAATTTTTAATCTCCAAACAAGTGTGCAAAATAGCCCTCTTAAAAAAAACAATAACCAAACAGTAATTTAAAGTAGTAAAAACCACAACGTTATTCATAACACAGTTGATCAACTCAAGAGACAACAGATGATTCACCCAACCCATCAATCAGGCCTTCAGATGTCAGCAAACCAAAACCACCCACCGAACAGCCGCACAGTCCTCTGGAGCAGAGTTGAGCGTGCAGGCGTGCCTCGGGGTTTGGCTGCATGTGGCCTCCCTTAGACAGAACTCACCTCACCATGTTTGTCATTACAGAGCAGCGGTGTACAATCAAATGATGAAGATTAATGTCATGTAGACCTGGCGAAGATTATGTCTTTGTTTACTCCAGCGAAAAGGCCGCACGTTAAGCGTAAAGTCAAGCCCAAACATTAGAGCAGTATCCTCACAGAGAAGAAGAACTTTAACCCCGTCAGCCTACAGCCCTGATCAGACCTGTTCTCACACAGGTCCATGCTTTCGGTTAAAGAGTAGAAAATATAGGAACCTGTCATGGAAGAAATTGAAATAAACAACACTGTGTGAAACGGTTTCTATGAGGTAACTAAATGGTACAGATGAAAAAAAAAAGACGTAATCCTAGAATCATAACCAAACAGATCAGCTTGTCAGCCAGTCAGTCAGTGATAAGTGCTTCTGTCTGAAAATGCTATTTAAAGATAGTTTTATTTCAGGAGATAGAGTTGGTCATAATTGGCTGAAACTAAAACTATTTTTTAATTGAATATTAAACTTTTTTTTTTCTTAATTAGCCGATTTTTCTTGAATACAAATGTATGTATTTTAACTCATCAAATATTTATATTGTCTCATAAAGCTGCTTTTCAATGTCTTTTTATGTTGTCATGAACGAGAATCTTCAAACATGCACAGAATTGTAACTTGATTTTGGATTTTTAATTAGTTAAGTCCCGTAAAAAGACAGTAAATGGAAAGAAGGTGCAGGTTTAAGGGGCATTTCGACCTTAACTGCATTATCATTGGCTCATGTTGTTGTAAAAAATGATATTCAAATTTACACTGTCTGTGTTGCAATCTAACAGTCAAAAGATAAGACTATGAGGTTTGAAGGAATATAAATGATCTGCATTGTTGCACCTCTGTACAAACAGACTCACTCTGAATCACCAGAAAGTGAACTAAAAGAACAGAGGATCTCATCAGAAAATACTTCTGCATCTCCCTTTAGATGATGACTCACTTATCTGTCAGTCTTCTTCATATATCCGTGCACCGGCATCATAATTAATTCATCACCGCACTCTGATGGGAACGTGTTCTGCATGAGGAGTCAGTAAAGCCAGGCATGACCGCCAGGCTCACACTGTGAAAATAAACACCTCCTGTGTGATCTCCTACGCCTGGTTTAACATCACTGACAACGCGTCGGATTTCACCACCGAGTTTGATCTCAGAGCAGATGTGGAGTCCAGCAGAGCATGAGACATAGACTTTCTAATGATGGTGCTGATGATGCATTACTCTGTTGTTCTGTCAGAGGGTCAGGTGAGGTTTGTGAGCACTGTTGCTGTTTTGATGAACACTTTACCGCATCACTTGTCTATCTGGTTATTTTTGGTGTCATTTGTCAGGGAGCAGAAAGCTGTGTGAGGTCGGATCGTGAAAAATGAAGACTAATTGACTTTCTGAGGACTACCAATCAAACCAATCCCTGTGACCTCACGTCTAATGTAAACAGACAGCCCAAAGACACAACATACCTTCATCACACCAGCCACACCTACACATACCCAGAAATGTATGATCTAACATACATTTGTTGTGTGACAAGAATAAAACATGTTCAAAAGTTTTCTGAGTGCAAATGAAATCTTAGCAGGTGGCAGAAAATGTGGAAATAGAATCAAACCTTTTGACTTATAAATAAAATGCCATTTTAAGATAGTGGCAAGATTATTTTAGTAGCTTGTAGCACCACTAACTAAAGACAAGAACCATAGCAACATGCAACACGACCAAAACATTATTGATTGGATAAACCCCCAACCTGCATTACAATTACATAGAAAATGTTTTGTAATATCCTTATTACAGTTGTTTGTGAAGGTTCTCAGCCATCCAGCACATGTTATTTCAAGTGATAATCCAAAAGGAAACTATAGGGGTTGAAGTTCAAGAATATATTTCACCTCTCACCTGAGAGGTTTGTTCAGTTACAAACTGACCAGTAAACACAGGTAATACAACTGCAAAATGTGAGATTATAATGTTTTGTGCAGAGAGGAAAACACATCAAACTAAATCAAGTTTTGGGTTAAGTAATGTGTGGGGAGACACGGACAACAAGGGTTGTATTCTTCAGTGAGAGCTGGAGGTAAGATTGTAACTATGAGCACCTGTGCGGTTTGCCTCCTGCCGCCGGTCGCCACCACTGTCCACTTATTACTGTCCTCCCTCGTCTTTCTCTGTGATTGTAGTCACACACGACTTCTGCCAGACCCCTTCGTGCTGAATCTTCAAGATTTAAAATTCTATAAAAAAAAATCCTAAATATCAAACATGTTTGAAATAAATCAGGGCTTCCCCAACGATCGCTGAGCAGATTGGAGACGTTAAGATTGGATCTTTATACCACTCACACTACAAGATAATCTGGGAACATAATCGGTTCCGAGCAGCCTTGAGTCGGGAACGACCCTGTGATTGTCAGGAAGGAAGAATCGGACCTCAAATCGGCCCGGTTATCCTGCAGTCTGAGCCAGGCTTAAGAGGAAGAAATCACCAGTAAGAAAAATAATCATTTCATGAAATAGAATTATTAATAATCTATTTGCAGCTTTAGCATAGCACTGTTGATTTCCAAGACTGACCAAATAACACAATATAGTCAAATCAAGTAAATAAGTATTACAACAGTGACAATGTGTTTCAACTCCTTTCTGGTATCAGAGTTCAGACTTGAAAGGTCTTTCTTATTCAGCTGCTTTTGAGAACTACACACAGATGTTTGGGCCAACACTTTGTCTGATGTTTCTTTAAAAAAAAAACACATAAAATTGGTGAGAGCCTGTTTCATAGCTGAGTTTTGCAGCCATGTTGGAGATGGAGTGTATTGATGTAGTGCTTAAGGATTAAAATATGTTGCTGGCTGTCTATTCAAGTATTCATGTTTTTGTTTCTGCTATAAATACTTCTACAACTGGAATCAAGTTTGTATAAATGACTTGACTGCCTCAATGAAAAGAATATGTTGTTATCAAAATATAAATGTCATGCTGAGAGTCATTGTGGACACAAGTACTGATCAAATGTTAATTCTAACATTATTAACAAAACATCCGTAACACTGGCCAACCTCTCCCCTGGCTGGTCCTGGAGGCCCTGCCCTGTTTGATGTTCTGGATGAGTGTTTGTTAATGCTGCCAATGTAGGCAGAGCCCCACCAAGTCAGAGCTGTCGCAGGTTGGGTCATGTTTAACTGAGTGTGTGTGGGAAGCATCACAGAGGAAATACCTGCAGAAAGATGGAGGATGGGAGAAGACCAAAAAGTATTTTCTCTATTTGCTGCTGAATTCTGTTTTCTTATTCTGTTTTCATGTTTTCCTTCCCAATACCTATTCAGGTATACATTAACGAGTGTATCACCATGGTGCCATTTAGAATTCTACTGTATGTGATAGAAAAATGTAAAAAAAATATATTTTACCATTGTAGGCCTTACTTTTAACCCTGTATACAAACACTACAGTACCCATCCTTGTTTCACTGGTGGTTTATCATTGCCAAATTTTGACATTATGCAAACTTTGACCAACATTACACTGTCTGCTGGTAATTGTTTATTGGTGTCTGAATGTAATGAACTGAAATCAGTTCTTATTTTACTGTTTAAATAGTTGCCAATGGCAGTCCTATCAGTGCACAGATCAATGTATTGCTGATACCAGTTCTACATTTTAGGTGGTATCCTAGGCACTTCTGATACTAGGATCGGTATTGGATTAATTTAATGTATACTCAGCTCTACATTATGGAACCAATAGCGCAATATGTATTTTACTTCTATTGATACCAGCTCTGGAACTGTTTATAGTATCAATCATTCAATATTGATTTTTATAGCACCAATTCATAACTTTGTAAATGTTATCTTAAGATACTTCACAAAAAGAGCAGGTTTAGACCGCACTCTTTGTTGTATTTTTCACATTTGTTTTTAATTTGGTTCAAATTAACTTCCAATATAATCTTGCTTGTTGCTCATAACAGTCCCTCTAGCCCATGGCTAACTGAGGTCATCAGAGAGCAAAGGGCAGGACTCAAGGCAACAGAGAGTTCACTGATCTCAGTGATTATAACCAAGACTTGCATCAATCTCCTCAAGCTAAGACCAGGCACTATGAAAACAAGATCTGTGATGCCATGGATGCACAAAAATTGTTTTCTGCCTTTAACTACTCCTCCACCAACCTCCTCCCACTGCCAGTCATGTTTTCGTCATACTATACTGATAATGTTTCAACCATCAGCAATGAGTCTTATGAGTCCGGCCAACTCAGCCTACAGGCACCAATTAATAGTACCTCACTCATCTCATTCACCCCTCTCACTAAGGACAAGTCTCTAAGCTTAATATGCTGGACTCTCAGCGCACCACCTGTCCTCTGAACCCAATACCATCTGGACTCCTACAAAGCATTTCCTCTGCACTTAATGATGCAGTTATGCATATAATCAACTCTGTCAACAGGTGTGTTCCACACCACATTCAGGCAGTCTTGTGCCACCTTGCTGCAAACAAAAAAAAAAAACACCCTCAACCCAGCCCAGGTTCAAAACTACACACCAGTTTCACCTCTACCCTTTCTGTCAAAATTATTTGGGTCTTTAATGAAGTATCTGAGTTCCTGTCCAAAAACAATCTGTTCTACCAAAATCAGTCTGGCTTTAATCGGGGTCACCAGTAACCGAATCCTTACGTTTGGCTAGAGCTGCTGGTTCTACTACTGCTAGACCTATCAGCTGCTTTAGACACAGTTAACCATCAAATACTCCTATTCTCTAAACTTGGCATCTCAGGGCCTGCCCTCTGTCCTTCCTCTCATGGAGATCTGGCAGGCTTAATCAGCCAGTCCTGCTCAGGGAAATACAACTGGCAGTGCTTCTAACTGGAATTAATCAGGACATATATATCAAAAGGAACCTTGAACCTTGATGATGTGATCTGAATTTGATTTATGTTGTTTATTGAAGAGAGTATACATTTTGTGAAATTAGTTTTCTGAAATGTTGGGTGTTTGTTAGTTCTGAAAATATTCCCAAAACTTCCTGATACTATGTTTCTGAAATCTTTTCACATTCAGGGCCATAGTACATGTAAGGCATTCTATATACGGTATATATATACTGATTTTTAACAGACACATTATCCTGTCATAAATACTGTTACTATTCCTCAGTGTAATTTGCAGAGCCATACTTGTAAACACGCACATTTATAAGATGACAAATAGCTTCACCTGCCATAGCCTTATTTGCCCCTTGCTCTTTGCACACAGCTAATCCTCAGATACACCAGAGATCCCTCCATGCATTCTCCATGAGTGGAGGTCTGAGGCTCTGAGTACGGGCAGCATAACTGGCCCCCCTGAGACGGGCCTAAACAAGGAGCCTGAGCCCGTCAATTACCCCCAGGAGTCGATATACCGAGAGCACATCGCATAGTGTTAACAGACACATGCACATTCTTTTATGATGGCAGAGGAGCCGCGGCATCATGGATATGTATGACACATACACGCACACAGTCACACACCTAGAAAGCCATGATTTCCCGAGGTAGCTGCTTTAACCCCGCAGAGGAAGGATTTGTTGGAGTCCTTGTTTAACACAGACGTCAAAATGAGAGCACTGCGGCTCAACAGGAGGAATATGAAGTTGATTTTTGACAGAGATGTTCATCTCCCGCTGCTCTGATTGACAGGTAGACAAGCCCTCCATTTAACCCTCCATGTCTGACAGAACGTCTGCTGAATGATCAAGTGGTAGCACAACTCAATTTAAGCAGCTGTTCCTGTTCAAGAGGTTTAAAGGGGGTCAAAGGGGGTTTCACATTTGAATTTGCCACAATTGTGGATGTCTGTCTGGCTTTGAAGGTTTGGGTGCATGATTGGAATTTCTAGTCTTGCTAGCAGTGTAAGGATTGACAACATCGACCACTTTAGTATAGATTGAACTATCTCAACCAATACTGCATGGATTGCGAGGAAAATGTTGGCAGAGGAGACGTGGATAGAGAATCTTGGTACACAGAGCATAGGTCATTCCTTTTGTTATTTTCATCCAACACAACTAGTGACTCAGCGGCAGAGCTGATTGTCTATGAAGGTCAGTGGTTCAATCGCCAGCTCCTGCAGTCGACATTGTGTGTCCTATTCCAAAAAACGGAACCCAAAATTGCTTCCCAGTGGCACAGTCAGCTGTTAGTGAATGCCTATGAATGGTAATAGTTAATACTGCGACTTTTTAAAAAGATATTGTCTAGGAAAAACTTGTTGACCTGTCACCTACTAGGCCTGGAGTGCTGACAAACTCTTACTTAATGAACTCTTTTGCAGGTCTGAAGCGAGAAGCACGACATATGAGAAATGTGAAAAAGTTAAGGAAAGTTAGAGATGTAATCTCCTCATCTGAACCTGTCTGCTGCTTTTTGGTTGCACACGCAAACAAACAAATAGCCTGTGGAAGAAAATAACTCAGCCCCTTGTGAGGGGAAGACAACCAAGACAATGATTGGCAGCAGCTTAACAAAGTACCCGTCTGACAGAGATGGATCGACAACACACACACACACACACACACACACACACACACACACACACACACACACACACACACACACACACACACACACACACACACACACACACACACACACACACACACACACACACACACACACACACACACATAAACATGCAAAAAGACGCCAGAACCTGTCCTCTTCTATGCTTCCGCAAATGAGGCAGAAAGAGAGCAGGTCTTTTACTCACTACTGCCCATACAAATTGGTGTGTGAGGAGAGAGAAGAGAGGAAGCAGCATAACAAAATGAGCGTGGGAAATTATGCAGAGGCAAACAGTGAGGGATGCAGGAAGACTAGGAGGTGAAAAAGATGTGGTGACATCAGACTTAAAGCCCAGAGATGGGGCTTGTTAGCAGGAAGATCTATTAGGTTCGCCTCCTGCCCTATTCTCCCTTCTCCTTTGTCCTATTCACCTCACCCACCAGGCCTAAATTGGCCTCCAGAACTCCACCTGACTCCCCTCCCAGCCTTCAGCGCTCATGTATATGCATCTCAAATCCCCTCTGGACACGGGCAGACAGGCAGGCCAGACATAGTGCCAAGTTCAGCTAACAAAAGCAATTTGGTACGATACACCGTTGGGGTCAAGTACCCTTGCGTGTTCCCCCTGAATTGTTTTAATCAGGCCAAGGTAGCAGAAAGAGAAAGCTCGGAGGCACCTAAAGGCACCTTTCCTCCTGGCCATTATTCTCCACAGGGTGAATGGTGGATGTGGTTGTTAAGAGAGAAGGATGTGACAGCCCGCCTCATAGACAAGTCAATTAAAGGAGACCGGAACTTTTTTAAGGGTGAAAGATGCATATAGATGTATATGTTTTCAGGGAAATTAAAGGACAAGTTTGACACCGGAGACCTGAAAGTGAGTGTCAAGAGAAAACACGCTTGTTAAACGGAGACCATGACATTTGTTATTGAAGATCTCCAAACTGAAAATGTATTGAACTGTGGAGAAAAGTTTACGTAGTCCTTTGGTTCCTTTGAAATACTTTCACATGTTTTACACTTTTGGTGCTATTTTGACATTATTTTAGCAAAAATGCTGGTAGGGTATTAACCCACGTAAACATTAATATCAAAACAATGAAGAAGAACGTGCATGAAGCTTCAGCTTGAGTCAATGTCACTTCTTCTGGCTAAAAGGAGAGTTGCACTCTGTTTGAGTTAGACCTGTTCATGTTTAAGTTTTAACAAAATTTGCCTATATCTAATTAATAATTGACTAAGCTGTGAGTCAGTCTAAATCTGTCTATTCAAACAGTTAATTGGAAGTCCTACAGTGTCAAATTCCTATCATGTTTCTGTTTAATTTCTCATAACTTATCAGGACAGATGAAAGACAGGCCAACAATGTTGAAGCATGTGTCATTGATTTAAAAGTGACTGTTGACTTGCAGCATTGTCCTTTTGCAATGAGTAGGCACAGGCAGCTGCTGGGACACAATGGTTGCAAGCCATAACTTTTCAGACTGATTGTGGGTTAGAAAAACACAACCACCAGTCTGATTTGATGATGTGTGGTGAACACATTAGCAGCCAAACTGGAATCTCAGAACATAAGATGCATCTCAAAATGTCACAGTGTTATGTGTCATTTGCTTGGATAGCTTCCTGATGCCAGCCAAGAGTGTATAAACAACAGCTGGGGAGACAAAAGAAAAAAACTTCAGATAGATTCCTGATCAAAGTCAAAAACAAACTTTCCGTGTTCTTAGGCAGCCCCGCTCCTGACTGTAATGTTTTGATATATGAAAATCCACAGGTGAAGATTCTACTTGGTGTGAGCTGTCACCAGATGGTGTTTAATGTCTATTTGGCCTCAGGCTACTTTACTTAAAATACTATTGATTGACAATCTCTATGTGTGAAGATTATAGAGCCACAATATGACATGACAGGGATATTTGACAGCAATTAAATGTGTTCAGTCATAACCTGGCCTTCATCTCACCTTGTGAGTTTGATAGAAAGGTTTTTGTCGTGCTTCTATGACAAAGAAAAAAATATGATCTGTCATTCTCCTCCATTCAATCTAATCTTTGACACTTCAAAGTCCTGAAAAGCAACATGTCACAAAAGTTACATCAATAAACAAAGTATGCACGACATGGGCTGACCTTTATTGAAAATAATTGGCACAAGTTATTCAACCGCTATGATTGTGTAGCTCAAATAGTTGTATTGACAGATTTATGAGTGATGGACAAACCTGGACCATGCACATCCAGTGGAGCTGAACGTACGACATGGAAGAGTTTGTTTGGTGGCTTATGGTTCATACCAACACTGCACCCAAATCTTTGTTAAAAGTATTCAACTGAAATAGCTCTTTGAGCCGACATCTATGGATTTTATGTCTCTTAGCATTAAAGACATAAAATGAATCTTACATTTAAAGAAGTTGTTCTACGGCAATTTCTTAATTGAAAAAATGTCTCACTGGTTTGCCATGACCTGTGGTGAAATTGTTTGTCATCCATGAATGTATATTAAGTAGATACGACATGTGTCATTAAAAATACTTATTTGGTTTGTAAGGCTTCATTGATAATTACAAATGGATATCATCTGCATAAAAAGAAATTTGAAACTGCTCCCTCACTGCTGCTCGCTCATAAGGTGAATGGTTTGGGGTCGAGCACTGAACCTTGTGGAACTCCTTGACAAACTATGGCATGCACATTGTTAACAGAGCTTGATCTTATAAGTAGGATTATTCCAGCTTTAATGCTACATAACTGGTGCAGTCTCTGTGACAGGATCTGATTGTCTGTTGTGGCAATCAAACTTGAGTAGGGTAAGAGAACATAGTTTTTCAAAGAAACAAATTTTAAATATAAAAATGTTCTTCAATAAACTTGCATGTTGACAAGTGCTTTAACATTAGACTTTCACTTTGGGACATTTTAATAGAGAAACAAGAATTGTAAATAAATAAAATGTCTAGGTCTCCTTTAACTTTTATTTACATTCCTGGGTAACTCAGGTCTTTTATAGAAACCATATATACAGTAATAGGGTACAAGTAGCCTACCTTGTGTTTATTTCAAATTCATTGCTCCCCTGTATTTTCAACCATGTGAATATAGTTTGATATCAGCTCGTTTGCAAGAAATCCACTCAACTTCAACTTCTCAGTGTACAGCTGTGTCGGAGCAGCACTGTGTAAAAAAGGGAGCTGATATGTGAGAGGGGTTATTACAAGAATCTGTCTGTCTGATGAAGTGCAGATGAAGTCTCTGTAAAAAGCTGACAGGCTACTGTCCATGTCACAGACAGAAAACAATAACAGGTTACACCAGTGGAGAACCTGACTGTTCAGGGAGTGTGTGTTTATATTGATGAAAAGTCACAGAGATGAGTTTAGAAGTGTGATCTCTCACCCAACACGGGTAAGTCACGTTTAAGGAAATAGTTCCCAAAAGACAACATCAACAGGCTATTTGCACATTTACTTCAGGAGCACATCTTACCTGTTTAAAGGGATGGTTTACCTTCAAGGCATTCATAGCTAATATGCCAGTTGGTGTAAGGGTGTATTGCAAACAGATAAAACTTGCTTCAAAATGCCCCCCAAAAAAAGTATGATTACATATTTTTATTTTTTATTTTTAAATTGTTTTGGTTATATCATCTCTATCATCAAACTCATGAAAAAAACAATTGAAATAGGATATCTATCTTGTCGGCTTATCAACCTAAAGATCTAAACACTGGTATCAAAGGGGAGAAGCTAGTTGATAGTTTCTCATCTGATGTCTACAATTATCTCAAAACTCTGGGGAAATTGTTGTCATTGTTATTCAGAGTAAAGCTGTGAGTGTTTTCAAAAATACCGTATGACAATTACTTCAAAAACACAAAATAAGAAATTATGTGACAAAAAAACATTGTCAGGAAATAAATACTTAACATTAAAGAAATACACCCATGCAGTATCTTTTCCACTTGTGCTGTCGAGGGTCCTAGTGGGATTGTAGGCAATCACAAGGCAGTAACACGCACACCACCATTAAGGTTACACACTCACACATATGGCAATTTAGAGTGACTAATTAACCTTACAACCTTGTCTTTGGGCAAGTACCTGCAGAAAACTGTCACTTGCATGGGGACAACATGCAAACACCAGACAGGAAGTCTCCTGAAGGCTAGAGCCTGGAACCTTCTTGCTGTTGCTGTTAGTTGTGCTAACCACTGCTGCACCACCATGCCACCTTCATGGATGCATGTCATCGGGAGATAAACTCTCAACATTCAAATAATATGCCGTTCTAGATGTCTGTTAAATGAGATGCTCCTTGTACTCGTTTGAGGAAGAAGAACAAAGAAAAGGTTTTTCCATTTTGCATGCGGCATTAAAAAGACAAAAAAAAGGTATTATGCATAACTGATCAAAACTACAGTAATGTAATTGTTGACAGTGGCTCTACCTGTGATTACCTGTATCGGTTCACTGTAGCTCAGTTAAGCATCATCATGCCCATACAGGTTGAATTGGCTGCTCAGTGGCAGCAGAGCTACCAAAAATAATAACCAGATTGCATTATTGCAAAAAATGTTTTCTTAAATTCCCTGATAAAGAAACTTTGAAAATTTTCACCCACAACAAAGCCTCCTCGAAGAGGACTTCATGCCGCAGCTTGAACAGTCTTGCCCTTCCTGCTCCTCCCATCAAATCAAACCACCTTGGACGGTCCAAATGATGTCTTAATTGGTACGAACCTTCAGTTTGTGATGTGTCACAACATCACTGAATCCATCTCCTCCCTCTTTACATTCACATTTTCCTAGTGGACATGATAGATTTGTGGCGCCTGGCAGACCGGATAACATTGAACCCTCAGTTAAGGCTTCACACTCTTTCTAAGAACATTTAATTTCCTGTCAGGTTTGCACCTCAGGCGGCATCCGAAAAAAGACCGTTTACAATTCACAAATGGCCAGATCCCAATGAGTCATTTGGGTGTGTTGATATATTCGTTGTTTCACAAAAGAAGAACTTGAAAGCCACGTGCTATTTTCTATTCACATGCACGTTCTGTTCGCATAATTGTAATGCAACAAAATGTCAAAAACTATATCTATACTGTGCAAATGGCTTTCTTTTATTTACACAGTGTGATGCCTTCTCTCGTTTCAGCTTTACTGCAGCATTTTACATAATATGTGTGCACAATAGCTCATAAAACCACTATGTGGTGTGTGTGTGTGTGTGCGTGCTACTATGACAGCACTGATTGACAGGTCAGCCTGCAGGGCATTCTGTCATGCTGAGAAAGGAAAGACAGACAGTGGGAGAGACAGCGAGGAAGACTGGAGGGAAAACTAACGCAGTGATAATTACACTGTCCTTCACCTCTTCCACTTAACCTTTACAAGAAGGAGATCAAAATCAGTTCTGTTGCTCCACAGGAAGCATTTTCTCAGAGGTAATGATCGTTAAAACCAAATTCTCTCACCAATAGTTGAAAAGTAACACTAATACTGGCCAAGATAGTAACTTATATTATCCCTTTGCTTTTATCAATACACTGATAAACATTACTGTATACTTGTAACCAAAGTTGGTCATAATGTAACAAACACTTCCTTCATTTAAAGGTGACATAAAATCCTCATGTATTTTTACTTTATTGAATTTGTTAAAATGATTTCAATGTTTCAAAAGGGAAGTTGAACCTCAGTTGTGGCCAACATGGACAAAGAGCCCAACAGTGCACTGAGAAAAAGGGAAGCTATAACCTTCACACAAGTGAGCATTTACAGTCGGCAGGTTGTTATTTTCTACAGTTTCTCCTTGTAATGTGATCGTAAAGAAATTGACAATGTATTCAACAAATCAATCATTCGGCACATTATATTGATCCTGAAAGTGGTCTCATGATTTTATTGTTTTCCTCCTTGCTCTTACTTCTGTCTACAGCTACACAATAAACTTTTGTTCAATCTACTTGTCTGTTATCTGTTCATTGATTGGTTGATTCTTTGTACCGTTTTAAAGCAAACTGCTAAAAAAAAAGTATAAAAAAACGTTAAATGAAACGGTTAAATGAAAATCCAAAACACATTGTTACCCTTCCATCTGTTCGATTGGTTTATAAAGCGAAAGAACGGCTTATAAACTTGCTTGAGGTGAAATCATTTTGATAATTGCTGATCTAGAAAAAGAGCACTTAGTAAATTATGAACTGTAAATTCATTCTTGCTTTGATATGACTGCAACCAACAGATTTACAACCTTCAACCCACTGTGATACTCCCACATGCTGTAGTTTTAATTTGGAGGTCTTTCAACATCAATTTAAAAAAAATAAAAAATAACACATGAGCACACCCATCTTAATGTTGCCAAATCTTTGCACAAAGCTTTCCCAACCCTGTCAGCCCTCATTACCTTCTTCTGACTTGTCTGGGCTATCATCGTCCCTCATTACATCCTTGCAGCGTGTAGTTTACCACGTGCAGCTCACCAGAGGGATCCAAATTCATTAAACATTCACCGGTACGCTACATTTACACCCACTTGTGTAAACACAATGAGGGTGTAAAATATCCCTGAATCTTTCAGAGTGGAAATTACGCGCGGGCCACCTTTGGGGCAGATTTCTTCAAAAGGGTTTTATTTAGAGCTAGCTTTGTTTTCACTTGTCGAGGGCGGGGGAACAAGATGGAGGCTGATTGAGGCAAAACCAGCACATGGAGTCACTGAAAAGATTAGAGGACATAAATATTTGCTGTTTAGAAAGAGCAAGTAAGTGACTCAACCTCAGACGCAGTGATGGGATGCATATGTTAGAAAATAAACAGTATAAAATAATTTTCAAGAGTACATACTTAGAGTTTTTTTTGCTGGTTCTGAAACAGACTGAAAGCTTATACCTCTCTATGACCTACAAAAGCGAATAAGACCATGAGTCTGTTCATTTCTGTCATTGCTGCCATCATTTTGATATCAGACGAGTGATTTGCTGTGCTCCAAAGGAGCTTTCGTTTGCATCTTCCATTGTAAGGTTTCATTTAATTTCTTTACAATAATATGTACTTTATATTTCATCATGATTCTTTAATTGCACAGGTTGAATTTTAATTAATGTAGGCGCTTCCTTAAATCTTTGTATCGGATGAATTTATGTATGGGAGGGGGGAGAGTGGTTGTTGTTTATTTGTAACAAATGTTTCATGTCTTTGTAAACTGCTACTGGATGCTTTGAATTTCCCTTGGGATTAATAAAGTATCTATCTATCTATCTATCTATCTATCTATCTATCTTTATCAAATGTTTAGTACAGGAGGTAGCCAAGCCTTTTTCTGTGCATTGCCATCATTGTTTACAGACTAGAAACTCGAGAAGTACGAAAAGGCGTTACTTAAAGACGTATTTAAAGAATAGATTGTTAATTCAGAATAAGATATCAAATTATAAACCTTAATCAAAACTTAATCCCTGTTAGACTGGCGATGGATTTCAGGGCTGTATTACAATGGACTGTGTTCCTCCTCTTTGGCTCTCCACATGTCCTGTTGTCATGAATACAATCAAAGCAAGCTTAAACACTAGTAGACAAAACTCCTCGTTCTCCAACACGAACCAAAACACTTCCAACACCTAAATCCAGTTTCGCTGTAAATAGAGATCACATCCGTTTTGAAGGAGTGACAAAAATGAAAGCTTATTAAATTTCTACTTGACTTTCATATAGCCTGTATCCCAGATCAAGCAAAATGAAGCTACACTCTTCATGAAAATTAAAAACTATTTTAGTAGTCTTTATATTATTGAATCGTAGCCTCTTCACCATCCCTGTCCAAATCTTCTTAGTGCTTTACAATCCTTTTGTAAACTTAATTTTTCTACCTCATTTCCTTCTTGTTGGAGGTGGACTTAACAGGTGAAATCAATAGGAAATAAGGGCTTTCACCTGGATTCTGGAATCTTTTGATTTTGCGAGAAAAGAGCGTTGTTTTAATGCTGTTTTCTTGTGTGGATACAATGTAAAGCTTTGTGTGTAGAGGAGGAGAGCTCTTTGGGCTGCCGCAGAGTGTGTGAACAGTGAACTTTGTTTAGACTAGCGTCATGAGAGAATTGTTGCCCTGTCAGTAAGGCAGTGCATGTGTGTTGATGGAGGCAGGTTAAGAGTGGCAGTGTTGCGTCTCACTGATGCCCTGCCTTAACTATTATTACTACAGCTATTCAAACTCTGACACTTTGACACTCCAATTGTGCCGGAGAGAGAGAAAAAAAAGTCTGTGTGCAGGCATGTGCGTCCCTGTGTGTATTTTAGGTCTGTTTCTTTGAATGCAGATGCCTTTCTACCTCTATGATTGTGATGTGTCTGTGTGACTGCATGACAAACTGGCGAAACATTTCACTCAAGGCAGTGATGTCACTGACTGAGGCCCCTATTGTGTTTGTGTAACTGGGATTTAGCCACCATTGGAAGTCACTGAACACATACTGAATAGAAGGGGACGTTATCATTGTTACTGGTGATACAAAAAGAGATGTGTTTTATGTCGTTTTAATTTAACATGTTTCTGCTTTTTTTGCAGAAGCCTTTTCAGTGAATGTAAGCAAGGTTTGTTGTCTTTCAAAATATTGGGTGTGCCAAGTGAGGTCAACCAGCCTTTTTTTCTATTGATTGAGACTAAGTGTCAGAACACCAAATTTTCAAAAACGTATATTAAACATAATGTGACTTGGTCTAAAAAGATAATGTTCTCTGTTTTTAGAGCTCATTTTGAAGAGCAAACACATTTTCACCAAGTTTTGCAACATCATAGCATTTACTTTACTTATAGCACACTCTGGACACGTCAAACAGCCTGAGGTGTGCAAGGTAACCACTGCAGGGAGTTAATAGGGGAAAAAATGCTGGTGATCACAACTGTAATAATATATTCAAACTGGGAAACAGAATACCTTAACTCTATAATATGAAGGTTGTAGATATACATTACAGAAATAGGATGGCCTTTTTTGTTAAAAGAAATTCAAACACCCAAAATCTTGCTCTAATGTGTAATGTGGTTTACTCCATATGTCTGATTATTGTTGATATTTCAGTCATAGCTGTAAGCACAGAAAAGAAAGACACATTTTTAAAACAGTCAATATAAGATCAAGATGATTTAAGATTAAAATAATTTTAAAAAATCATCCAGGGTTCTGGTCATTGTTCTTTTTTTATGTATCTAGTTCATTGCATGTGTCCAAGTACTAGAGCAATAAAGCAGATTCCAGAAATTGTCATATGAGCTACTGTAGATCCCCAACTTCTAACAGCTTTACATTACATTTACATTACATTTACATTTCTAACAGATAAAAGAAAGGCTCAAGGTGGGATGTTACAGAGTTACAGAAGCTATAGTGAAAAAAGCAGTGAACCCAGAGTTGATACCAGGACAAGCTGATGTCATCAAGGTGTGGGCTTGGAAGGTGCAGGTATTTTGAAACCCATAAATCAACACCCGTTGTTGTTTCTCAGAGGAATTCTCAGTCTGAACTCTCTGAATTGAGCCAAATTACCTCAAACCCTTTGCCATGCACATTGCAGTGATGATATTTGGTGAGCATGAAAGCAAGTATAAGGCATTTGGACGATGGTTCTTGCCATGTGAGCTACCCCTGTAATACCTTCATCATGATTGATTATAATAATCATCACGTTGTAACCTATAATTTTAAAAAGCTCAGACACATTATTAGCAAGCATTATAGTATAATACTGGCATAATTATTTAACTCTTTTTATTATGTAGATTTTTAAAGAAAAACATTATCTTAATGACATTGCGTGATCAAATTGAATCAGAAAAACTTAGCCTAAACATGAATTATTATTTAAACTGTCTTAATCTCAACAGAGAACTATAATCACAGCATAGTTTCATCTAGCAATTCATCCTGAAATCCATCATCTAATTACAAACTAAAAGGCAGCTCAGTGTTGGAACAGTTGCCGCTTGGGAAGCGGTGTTAATATATCATCATTTCAGGCACTTCTAAGGGTGGGTGATATTTAGTATACTGCCGTAATACCCCATCATCAATGCCCTTTGTAGTGGTGGATTGTGGAGGCTCACAGGATTACAACAGTGAGGCACATTTACAGGTGTAAGCTCAGGCTTTTGTCTGCACTGTGTGTGTGTGTGTGTGTGGTGGGGGGGTTGTAGCCTGTGTAAAGGCTGCTTATATAGTGATGCTGTGTGTTAGTATCTGCTGCTTTAAACCAACCATACCTCATTATCAAATATCCACACAGATAATTTAATAAACTTAACCTTGGGGCTGTTCGTGTTGTTGTTGCCTTTTGGGGAATGTTCTTATTATATAGGCTACATTTACTTTCAGTGGTGCTTATGGTAGTGATTGGCCATCCAAGAAGTATCTGCTCCATCTTATGAGTGATATTCTTGTATTGTTTTTACACTTTTAAACACAGTAGCAGGTACAGTATATTGAGCTCATTATATGTGGCTTGTTAGCTTGTTCAGTGTTTATCATGTACTTATTTTTTGTGGGACCAGTCCACAGGAGTCAGGATTGTTGTTGTTGATGTTGGCTTTTCCCTGGAGAAAAGCTTTATTTAGTTGAATAAATACACAACTGTGTTCTGCCACACCCCATAATTAGAATCTCACTCTGTGGGAAACACAAGTGTGAATTAGCTCATTCAGAAGCTAATAAATTAGTCACCTTTATACCTTATGTTTGCAAACTCCTGGCTCCTCTCCAGCACTTCCTTCTTTCCCAGATATGGTAACTTCTGGCTCCAGAAGAATTGTATTTCAGCCTAAGAGTGTGTAGCATGTCTCAACAGAGTGTAAAACTGTATCTCAACTCAACAGATTAATTAAGGATATCATGATCCTTCTAACCAAATATGTTCTCCTTCAGAAGAAGAAGAAGAGCGACATGTGGGTGGCCTGTATAAGCTGAATTTAAGTCAAGAAATAGCTAATGTCACTGCGTCCATTATTCCAAAAGTCTTTGGTTTGATCACAAAGACAGGAGCTCAAACTAAGAAGTGAAGAAACCAAAACCTTCCTTGAGGGAGTAAGAAAGAGACAACAGACACACAGATGTAAACTCTTTCTTCCACAACACACTGACTCTCTGTCCTCTGCCAAATTGGCTGCGCAGATACTGTAAACATATTCAAACATGCACCATCTCCAGGTCTGGAAACAAATCTCTGCATATAGGTGAGTAACCAGCTCGAATCTCAAGCAGCAGAGACACCAGATTACATTGTCTGCCGCCAACTGCACCAAATCCAGCCAATCCCCACTTTAACCCCCATCACACCCCCTCCTCCCATGTATCTGCCTCCCCCTCACTCACACATGGTGACCGTGGTGGCTCCTAACTGACTAATGAGGGCCACTTAGGTGTCGGCATTAGGCTAAGATAGCACAGGGAGAGAGCTAGGACTTACTGTAAGTCATTTATAAGTCCAAGCGCTCTCCCTGTCCCTCACTTTATCTGAGTCACCCCTTCTATGCCTTTTTCTATTTTTCCAAATGTTCTTTGACATCTCTGCCTTTTTATGGCTCCATGTTTTTCTTGTAGTCTTCCTTGAATTCTTTGTTTCTCTCTCTTTTTTTTTTTTTCCTCGCTTCTGCCGAGACTTACGAAGGGCTCATATGGGGTTTGTGTGCAATGACTTCAGTGGCTACACCTGAATAATTCAGGGGGGGGGGGAGGGGTTTACCTTAAAATGCTGTCAAAACAATGGTATCGCTGTCACAACTGTATCCTCCCTGGATTTACTCCACAATCATTCTGTCACAACATCCCTGTATTTTTTAAAAGAAAACATTCAGAAAAAGAACAAGAAGGTTGTGTAGTTGAATGTTTCATATAGAAAGGTATAGAGTCGGTTTGTAATTATATATATATATATATATATATATATATATTATATTCCTCATAAAGGTTATCGTCCTTCATTGGGATATACATACAGTCTGATTGAGAAGAGCCACATTTCCACACATTTATGACTAAAGTAATTCTAGGTGTCATGGGAAAGATGACCTGGTCTAACTTTGTCTTGAAGAAAACGATGGTTATTTTACAGCAAACATGCCGTCAGCTATACGGCTCAAAATATCCAATATGATTAAGCTCTACTAAATCTTTTGTTTTTCCTCATGTCTACTTTCCAGTTTTGACAAATGCAGCCTTACGTTACCTAACTTTCTGTAACCTGATATCAGTTTCTGTATGTCTATTGTTTTGACAATAACTGAGAGGATGACCACATGTGATCATCACAACTGTCCGTTGCATGAATGTTGACGAGTAAATGGACCCTGCACTGAGTGTCCTTAAAGAGACTTGCATTTTTAAAATCTGTTACTTGACTCTTGCCAAGGAAGATGCCACAGAATCCCCTCTTGTATAATGGGGCTTTAAGCAGCACTTATTGTAAATGTCCTAACTGGTGAACATTTACAACAACTTAAAATTGATTTGCCTACTGGTATAAACTAAATTCAAAATCTTAAATCTTTTTATCTATCAAATAAATAGTTTTGTATGTATGTGTTGTGGTTTTAAATGTGTTTTTTAAGTTGTGTTGATTGTTTGAGCTTTTTAAAAGGTGAATTTCTATCACGGTTGGGACACACATTAAAGTTTATCTTTCAATCTGAATTGAAGAACTGAAAGAAACAGAAAAATATATTTATTTAAATGTATGCACTTTAAGTTTTAAGGATCAAACACTATTAATACACCTCTGTTCAACATGCTTGTATTAACTTTTTTTCTCTATTCATCATATAAAATGCAGATACAAATGTCCATGCCACCAAAACACACATGCAAAAAGAACAGAAACAGACTTCACGACTGCATCAGCTGGATTCTTTCTGAATCTGCAGAGGTTTTGTGGGGTGCAAAGAAAAGCTTTGATGTCACCATATATCTTCCTGATCTCTCCGGCTCCACTCTGGCCTCCACTACCTTCAGGTTTTACTTAAAGCACCATCAAACGTCTTATCTAGGGGCCGGGCTTATGGAAATTGGACTTAATATACTGCTTGCCCCTTTCTCCCAGAGAAACCTTAACGGCCCCTGTGAGATTTGGAATGTAATTCACCAGCTAAGGTGTTTGGCTAAAAACCAGGATGGAAAACAAAAATGTAATGAGACATCTGGCACCCAAACAAATGAGTATGCATGTGAAATGTAAAAATGGTACAGAAGGTTTATCTAGCGGTTTTCGCTTTTTCAACATTATTAAAATGTATACTATTAATGCAATGAATATGTTGGGTCAAAATAAAGATTCAAACATACATTAAGAAAAAAGCTTGGACTATTTATATAAAAACGTGAAAAAGTGGCTGCATGTTTGTTTCAGAAGAATAATTGAAAGTAGTTTGTGTCTGTAACTGTGTATACAGCTGTTTTAGGTTATTAAGTTTATACTAGCAGTCACTGCTCGGGGTTGTCCCCCCGAACTGTCAGTCAGGAAAAACAAAGAAAGTTCAATAAAGCTTAACATGCAGCCAACAAGGCAAAAAGAAACACACAGGCAGCATCATGAACTGTCTGCACGAGTGCCATCTGAAATTAAAACAGCTTTAAAAAAAAAAAAAAAAAAAGCACAAGAAAACCTTAACAGGCGCCATGAGGCAACGATGTCCGTGGATGCTTCAGCTAAAGTGACTATCTTAAATAACTTGAATGAAACAATTTACACATCATTACATTTTAATCAGGCATGTCTAATTAAATGTAAAAGTGCTCAATTTTGCAGGAATACTATATGATCCTTTAACCTGACAACAATCCACAAGATAATGGAAGCCAAGGTTTGAGGTTTAGGTCAATGGATGCCAGGGTAACCCAAAACTCAAAACTCACTTGGTTGTCTGATGGCTCATGTGTTGGGGAGATTTATGGTTGTTACAAATAGCTTGCCATCACCACTGCTTTTCAAAGATGGAAAAATAATTAATAAGCACACTTACAAGGGTATGTTGTCTTTAAAATGAGTCCTCTTCTGGCATATTAACCCACAGATTTTCAGTTACAAACTTTTTATTTTCAAAAAACAGTGAACATGGGAGATGTCTTTCACTACTTGTATTTAGCCCAGTTATGTAGATAGCAGACAACAGGTAACTGATACATGCAGATGCTTTGCATTAAATCACCTTAACCAAACATGCACAGTCTGCCAACGGTCCCTCGTCTTCTGCATTTGAATAAAAATGCACCACGACGTTGAAAGAACAAGAGCAAAAAGAAAAAAAAGAGAAGTCGTGGAATGTAAGCTCGTCTGTCCTTGATATGCCTGCCAATTTATTCTGCCTGTCTGTCAACACTGCCATCCATCTGTAACATGAAGACAATGATGAAGCTGTCTCTCATTTGGCAGCTGTGGCCTCTTGTCAGGAGCCGACCAACTCCTTTGCATGCAATATGAGTGTCCCAGCCTACCTTGCAGTGGGCCAGTCTTCATATTAAGCAGGTAGAGCTGGTTGGAGACAATCAGTCATGGAGGTGTGAAGCTAGTTGTAGCAGTAAGAAGGGGAGGGGTGAAGCATGAATTATTCTAACTGTGCTTCCTGTGTAGTGTTGACATCTGCATACGACAATGCAATCAGACCTGGGCAGTAGCCAAAACACGGAGGCAGAAGAGTAAAATGTGTATCTGGAAAATGCCCTTTGACAGGGACAAATACAAGGTACAAGAGAAAACTTAAAAAAGCATCAAGGTGGCAGATCCTGTATGCTTTCAGAACAAAAGTAAGGTTTGGAGAGCTGACAAAAGAAGAGCAAGTTATGATACCTGATGATGAATACGCCCAGAGGAAGAACAAGTGCACACCTACTGTAGCAATGTCTTTTAGGAAAATCAACACATCCGCATGTTGTTAAGGCAGTTACACCTCAATGTAACAAACAGGATGTTTTATTGTCAGGTTACATGTCAGAAAGTGAACTATGTTTTACCTGCTCTGCCTTGCCATCATATTTAAATAATCCAACAGATTGCTTTTTGGCTTGATTTATTCTTGTCTTATTGTTATTCAAATCAATTAATTCAATTCAATAACACTCCATTTTATCTCATCTGCCAACTGAGGCTTCTCCAAGATATTTGTGGATATACAACTTAAAACTTTGACACTTTAAGGAGCGAGCTGTAATGGATGGAGTCAGAAAAACTGACAAAACTGAAGAAGACACTTTCTCATGTTTTTGTGGTGACATTAACTGGAGGAGGTGTCTGAGAGGATGGTGGAATAAGATACCTGAATTCATCTTCGTAACTCCACCAGAGCTGATATTCTCCCCAGTGAAGGTCGGATGACAAAGACACTCACAGGCATGAACAGACAAATGTAAGAGCGAGTATGTCTAAAGCACATATACACACTGAATCACTTAGACACACATACGTCTTGTGCATTGACATCATAATCTTCTTAACTGAAGGGGAAACCTTCAAAAGAACACTTTGATGGACCATCCATGTTTTGCACTTTTGATACTAGAGATCATCTTCTGAAGAACTAGTCCGAGAACTGAACCTAAGAACAAGGATTTGTGGGAACAGAGTAAGTTTTTTTTAGGGAATGAGACAGTGTTTGTTTATAAGTGGAACAGTGTCAGAGTAACCTTGGACTGAGGGTTAAAGAAAGGCCAGCCGCAAAAAAAAGGTTAAACATCCACTATAAATATTTGCAGGAACTGGTGCCTCATTTGATCAAAGCAGTTAATGGTGTTCAGGCTAATTTTGCAGGAATACAACATTTTTGGAAATGGGCTAAAAAGGAAAAAAGTCAGACGACAGCGGAACCTTTATCCGCGCTTTAACATACTGACTCCCACTGTCTGCATTCTAACAATGATTTATTCGTCTCTATAAACAGGTATCTGCATAAAAGTTAAACTCACAATCACTACAGACCTTTTACTTTGAGGGGCCTCTTTGGCCTAGTGGTTAGAATTTGTCCGATACTTTAGTTTATGAACATGAACATGTAATGGAAAACCAACAGCATTAGCATCTGTCTTACTTATACTTTAGTAAAATCTGACAAATGGAAGCATGCAAATATGTAAAACTCAAGCCTGGTTATGTTTGTGTCAAATCTACACTGTAGCGATGCTGTAGTGGCCTACGCTGCTATTAGAACACACTTGTGCGATGGTGTGTTTGTGTAGCTCTGTAATACTCTGTCTACAAATGCTAGTTTGCAATGATGAGATGAGATGAGATGAGATTCAACTTTATTGTCATTACACATATACAAGTATAGAGTAACGAAATGAGGTTTGGCATCTCACCAGAAGTGCAAATAAGCAGAAAGTGCAAGAGTCTGTGCTAGGTACAGTAATTACAAAATTTACAGATGTAGACTAAAAAAAGTGAATTATTAGGTATATATGGATGGCTGGATTAATGGGATGCTATAAATATAAATAAATGCTATAAATATAAGTGTATTTTTAGGATTATAATATACAGATTAAGGTGCAGTGAGCATGCTATACTAATAATATACAGATTAAGATGCAGTGAGCATGCTATACTAGTTTACAGATAATATAAAGAATATGGACATAATATGAACATACTATAATACAATAATACAGGTGGAGTCTGCCCAGTTGAGTTCGGCTGCAGAAGCTTTGTGGGCAAGTCAACCCCCAGGCATTTAAAGGACGTGGGAGTTTGTGGTTAGGCCCTACAGCAAGCCATCACAGCTCTCTCCAACGCCGCCGAAGAGGCTTGTCATTGGCTGTGGATCAAGAGAGACAGTACCTGGGCGTCAAAACAACGGCCACAGGATCAGGGTGAGGTAGAGGGAGGTAAATGGGGGGTGGCGCATCTGGAGGTGTGGGGGGGGGCCTTTTTATTGAAACACTATGTTCCAGGATAGTGCCCCACCAGGTAAGAGGTGCTCTGAAAAAGTTTTTTCACACTTCTGTAATTTTGGATTGGTCTCTCAATGAGACTTCAAATTAATATAATTTTCTCTTATGGATCCAAATCTAGTAGAGCATTTACCAACCATTTTTTGCATGACTCAAAGACATGTTGGATGTATGCATTCCCAAAATTGCTGCAGCATCCACTCCTCTTGAGAAGTAGAGGCCATTGTAGCAGCAAACATACACATGTAGTTCTAAATCAAGAGCAACAATCACAAACTTGAGTAAAGTTCAGGTGTCTACTCATGTTTGACTACATGGTTTAGATGGACCTCAGAAAGGTCAAAGATGAAAAGGAAGGGCAGAAACAAAAAAGACACACAAAGAGACAGAAGGGGCTGATTTATTGAAAACAATGTGGTGACGTGATGGATCCATGCATCGAGGAAGCATTCCTCCCTGAGCAGACATGACTGGAGATAGCGAGAGTAACAGAGGTGCGTCAAAGGATAGAACAAGAAAGAAAACAGGAAAGACAGTCACAGAGGAAAATAAGTCAAATGTTTAAAGGTGAGAGAAAATGGAGGGAAGAAAGAAAGTAGAATGATGAAAGATAAGATAAAGAGCAAACAAAGGAGGGAAAGAGGTACCAAAAGGAAAAGAAAGGGAGTTAAAAGGCAGGGAAGAGAGAGATGACAGGGGAAAGAAAGAAGGGATTAGGGAAGGAGAGAGGGAGAGGGCAGGAAAAAAGTTGCATAAGTGAGAGAAAGAAGATACGGCAGAAGAAAGAAAGATCACAAGCCAGACAGAAGTGAGACAAAATAGGACAGACACAGAGAGACAAGGAAGGGGAGATAAAGAAAGAGGGAGGAGAGGAGGGAAAAGAGGAGAAAACAGCTTTTCTAAGCCAGCCAGGAGGAGAGTGCCAGCTGTGTTTATCTGATCTTTGACCCCAAGGCCACTCCAATCTCTCCAAGACCTCAGTCTGACTAGCAGTCTCACACACACACACACACACACACACACACACACACACACACACACACACACACACACACACACACACACACACACACACACACACACACACACACACACACACACACACACACACACACACACACACACACACGCAGCTACATCACCACAGTAACGATGCAAACAGTGGATTACTGAAGCACTACTTTACCTGATTAAAAAAGAGCAAAGGTTAGAGCTACTGACCAGGCGGGTGTGTGTGTGTGCGATGTGTGTGCGTGCGTGTGTGCGTGTGTGTGTGCGTATTAAAACACACCTGATGGAAAACTTAACCATCCTCTGACAGAGTAACAGTCCAGGAGGACAGTAGGTTTCTCTGTATGTCATTTATACTGAATTCCTCTTTTTAATTTTGAGACATAGGTATAGTTTTTTGATTTGGTTATGAATAAAGTTTTCCTAACATTTTAAGGCTTTTCTAGTGGGAAAATAATTTGTTCAAAGGGAAAACATCTCCAAGAGTCTACATTTGCATGTGAAAAACATTCAACAGATCGTCAAATGTGTATTAATCAACGACTGAAAAACAGTTCAGGCATACAGGTTTATAGCTGTAACTTATTTTTAAAGCCTGTTCCTGGATATTCTTTTAGGATTAAAACAGAAGCATTAGATTTTAAGATTTATTTTCCTTGTCCGACCTTATACTTGTATATATTTTAACTACAAACATCTAAAAGATGTCATGTTCCTGTATTACTTTTTTTTTTACTTTTAAAGGTAATGCAGAGAGGAGAGGCAGCATATATTACATAAACATAACATACATTATATATAATACTTATTTGTTTGATTCTTTGAGGAGTCAGAAAGAAGATAAATGTCCGAAGTCACAATTTAAATTACAAACAGAAGGAAATGTGCCAAACTGAAATACAAAGAAAGCTACTAGCAACCTGTTGCCACAGTCCAAATAGTTGTTAGTCTGACAAGGCAAACAGCCAATCAGGAATTTCAAGCAGCACCTTGGATGGTCAATTAGATTTCAAGGGTGGCCTAGGCCAACCCTGAAAACCCTCTGGATCAACCCCTGAGTGCTACAGACAGGAAGTCACAGTATTTAGAGTCACACACATTATTTGTTTAGGTATTTGCACAGAAGACAGAACATTTTTTTTAACTATCCTTCTTTGTTTTTAGTTCTTAGCTCAAGCTCCCAAACATTAGATCCTGAATTTCCCTGAAGCAAATAATGGCATCTTTTTGATTAATCACCTTAACATTCCTGCTTAGCCGACATGTATTTCAAACTCCACACCCCAATTTGTAATGCAGGCTTTAATGTCATCAGGATTATTTTCGCAGACTTCATAAAGTCTGCCAGAGGCAAAAGAAACATCATACAACAGCTTCCAAGCCTGAGTAGTATTATTTGTTTAAGTAAAAAATTTCAATAATTTTAATGTTATAAGATTTCAATTAAGATTTAGTCCATAAGTCAAACACTACAACACAAATAAATCTTCAATAAATAATTCAGTTTTACATAAGAATTCTAGAAGTGTGGTTGAAAATATTCAGTTTTTCTCTTTCTGTAGTTTTTACATTCTCTTTGTAATGATATAAAATACAAAGATAGAAACCAAAGTTGGGAAGTTTTTCCGCTTTGTGCCAGGAGAAGATAGCTGTTCCTTAATCCTGCAGCCCTGGCCTCTGGCAATCAGTCCCACTCACAGGCCAGAGACACACAAACACACATTTACACACAATGTGTAGGCCAGATCAAAGTCTGACAGCCTCCACAGACCCCCACTCCAGCTCTTAAAACGTTTCCAGGACGCTAAACTTCTGCTATTTTTCTCCTCTTTTATACTCTCATTTATCACATTTCTTTCCCCCTATACTTTTTATCCACTTTAAAATCTCTACTTTATTTCTCCGACTTTTTGCTACGACTCTCTTCATTGGTTACTGTGACATAAGTCCAGCTGGATTTATACTTTTCCTTCTCAGCACAAGCGATGGAAGAATTAACAGCTTCTCAGTTGTACATAACAAGAAGAAGGGATGGATTGATGGAGGAGAATTACAAGAGGGCCAATGAGGTGGATTTGGAAAATAGATATGGGAACTGAGAGAAGGTGAAAATTGGCAGAAGGTGACAGAGGAGAAGGTGAACTGTGGAGAGGCAGTGGAAAAGAAAAGCAAAACACTGAAGAGAAATTTGCAGGTCCATTTCCACTGGGAAATACTTCCATGTTGCTTACATGTATTGCTAATTCAGGAAAAGTCGATACCCTTTTGATAGCAGAGCAGAAACTGATGAGACAAGAGGTAAGGGTCTTAGATGAGCATGCAGTGCAGGAGTCTGGAGTTGTGGATTTTTGCTCTTGTATTGACTATAAAAACACATTGATTCTACCTTTCCATGCAGGTTGCATGCTTCAGTTTTCGTGTTATGATACTGGGCACGCTGGTTCACTGTTTTCACAAACTAGAATACTTGCATAGAAGAGCGCAATCACAGCATCTGTACATCTTCTATTGCATCAAGTCCAATGGCTGCTGTTAGTGTCTGAATGTAGTCTGATTTCCACAAAACAAGACTGAACAGACCTGTCATTAAGAATCCATGTATACAGCTTATGTGTTTATGATTTGGTATAGAGAAAACGTCAAAATGTCAGAGCCAATCACATGCTACTTTGGGTACGCTTTTGCATTACAAGAGGATGAGGAGACGTGTGGATCTTCATATACAGTTAATTGGAGGATACGTTTTACCTTAAAACAAGAGTTCTTCCTTAACCCAACCACTGTGAGCGCTTGATTATAACCTGTTAGTTAATGACACTTTAGTCGCTCTGAGCAGATATTGTGTTTTCACTGTTACAAATCAGATGTTTGTTCAGAGACTACAAGTTGGATTCTGTGTATGTTCATAGTGTCTGCTGTATATCTGATGCTGTATGAGACGTTGTAGTTTGTCTTTGGTTTGAGCTTCCAACAGATCCAGAGTAAAAGTGAACATATTCATGATGATCATAGATGATCTGATGCAGAAACTAAACACAGAGAGCAAGAAGAGGAGGATAACAGGCTGAAATATGCAGATGGCAATGCAATGCTTTGTACTGTGAAACAAGCAGTTTGTTAAGATTAAACAGAAGACAAACTACATTGTTAACGTTGCCAACAACAACTATCAAGTCTGAAAAGAAAAGAGTGCCACCTCTCATCAACATAAATCCAAGAAAAAAGAGATACCGCCGCATCGCCCACACAGCCCTGCATGAAAGAAAACGCAGAAGTCTTTCGGATTACAGCGATAAACTCGGCCTCACTCGCCACAGATGAGAACACTGACTAAACATTCGGAGTCCACAGTCTATCTTTCACATCGTTTAATCACACCTATACTTAACATATTAATGTGGCATTCAGGGATTACTTTGGTAAATGACAGTGGCGACTGTTGGTTTTTATGATAGATGGAGTGCTTTTGGTTTAAGCACACCCGTTGGAGGAATGAGTCACAGCATTAAAGTTCTCAGACTGAGACAAACAGAGATTACCTGGCTTATACTTTCTGCCACACAGGTAGACACTCTGTCAAACACACAGGCATCACACACACACATACACACACAGACACACACACAGACACAGACGCTAAAGCTTTAAGGTACACAGTTAAACACAAGCACCAAAGACTTGAAAATGGACCAAACAGAAACAACACTAACCACTGCTCACAAAACTGATTGTGATCAGTCAAACTGGAGAATCAAAGCTGACAGTAAAGAAAGGAATCATGAAGCTTTTTCTTTTATGGCTTTGCAACTATGTAGATTTCATAAGCGTATGAAGCTGTAGCGAGTCATGTAGGCCTATATTAAACAAAGTGCGTTTCTTGGCCTTTGTTTGTGACCAGTTCATTCCAAGACGTTTTCACATACAGTATACGCAGGACAAATGATGGGCTAAAACAGGGGGAAATGTTTTATGATGTAGAAGAAAAAGTCTGGAGTTCAATGTTAACAAGGTTTGAGCTGAGGCTGCCTTACCACAAGAGAGCAACATGCATTTAAAAGATATTAGATTATTTGAATCAACGTTCAGTGAAGACATAAAAATGATCTAATAAAAATGAGTCTTTTTAGCCTATTTTCTAGACGGATAAACATATTAGACATGTGAAACCTGGCGAAATAACAAGATGCTAATTTAATTTATTCTAATGTTGAGCAATGTCTTGTAAATAAATTCTTCATTTGAAGTTGTTACAGCGAGCCAGAGTGGACAGGTGGGGGTCACCCTGTCTCACATACGGGCTTTTTATTAGTGAGGCTTTTTAAGGAGAGTTTTAATGAGATGATCTCAGAGACTTGACCGGTCCAACCATGACGAACACCTGGAGGATGAACAAGGACTCCCTGTACAACAACTGATACTAAAACAGTCAGAGATAAAAAAAAAAAAATAATAAAAAAAGACAACCCATCACGGGTCAAAACAAAGCCTGGAGCTCTAATGCATTCGTTTTAAAACTCTGCTAAATAACAACATGATGATAAATGATGAATGAAGATTGTAAAAAATGATCAATGAATAGATTAAGGTCAGGTTTAAATCATTTCTCCTCGGACAATGTGGTGAAAATACAGCAGATTGTTTAAGGGAATTAAACTTGTATTTTCATACAACAAAACAGTTTTGTTTTTTATTAAATATCCTTAAATAACTGTACTAATTATAATATTATACAACAATAATACACTGTAAATATACTACAGAAGCAGACAAAGTCATTAGACATATTTTTTTCATATAAATATTTAAAATAAAGTTGGACATTAATGTTCATTTCAGAAACTATATTAAAGGTCATTATGCTTCTAAGATGTTTATGTATTGAATATCCAAAAAATCTGAAAAATTATTTTCACTTTTGGAGTTCTTCAATTACATTATTTACACTTTTTTTATAATTATTTACATTATTTGGTATTTTTTAGTGTTTTAGACAGTGTATTTTGTGATTAAATGTATAATAATTACAATTCATTTTTTTCTTATACTTACACAGAGTTGCTTTTTGAACTAAAAATGGTCAATTCTTGACTATAAGTGTCAGTTATATCCAAATAATACTATAATGTCCAAACTCATTATCATTTCATGCGTTCTTCAGCACATCTGATGGCCTCACTTGTTTGACAGATTTGTTATCTTTATCATAAAAGAAAACTTGAATGTGTGATGATATGCGACTATTTCCAAATTTGTTTTCTGGCTTTGAACGTTGATGGACTAATTTTTTTCCAGTGGAGGATGCTCAGTTTTCTGCATCATATTTCTTTATCATATTAACACCACAGAATATTGGCAAATAAGTCAAAAACTGCACATAATTATGATCCTGAGTTGATCATTTTCTCCTTTCCCAGCTGTGCACCAGCTGAATTTGCCATCAAACCATTATGCCCCTTCTGTTTGTATGACACGGCTTACTGTCAGCTACAATAAGTCAATGGGAAGACTCCATCATGAATGCTCTTGTTTGAATGAGAAATGCTCAAATTACAACATGTAAATACCATAACATTAAGATGGACAGAGAAACACACACCCTTACGTACACAAACACAAACACACCTCTCACCCTCAACCCAATTCCTCAGCCGTCCACTGCAAGCATTGTCTGCTGCTCCCGAAAAACAAATTAGTCACACATGTCACGCATTGGTACACAATCCCGCCCAGAAACAAACACAACAGTGCGCTCAGAGTCACACGCGCATGCATGTATGAACACACTTGCATAACATGCATGTGCACACATACACACACAGACACACGTGAGGGTGTTTAAAGCACACACATGAAGGCAAACGCATTAACATGAATGCGAACACACAAATGAACACGCACACACATACACTACACTGGTGGTCCTCCTTGGAGAAGTACTAAAGCCTCATCTCTTTTGTCTCTCGTGGGAGGCCCAGACAAAAGCAACAACCTGACAGGTAAACAAGCCGTCATGTTTGGGCAGACCTACCTGAGGAAGGCTCTCACCTTTCTCAGCCTCACCAGTCACACCCTCCACCCACCGCACTCCCACCTTCACCAGCTCCAGTATGAGCTTTATTCCCGACTTTACTACTTTTACTCTCATTTACCCAGAGTTTAAATAGTCATAGAACACCTGGACACAAACTTTGAAGAACTTTAGGAGCAATCAGAGGCCTGACATCTGACAGAACAGAATCTGTGGCAGCCATACTTCATGCATGTAGCTCAAAAGTAACAACTGGTTGTATTAATGAACATGTAACCTGTAATTATACTATGGTATAATATTCCTGTATCTTCATGCCTCACACTTAAGAGTAAAATACTGGAGCTTTCTCTGTGTGTGACATGTTTAAGGGGGAATTTATAGATTTATATTGTCATACTACTTGTCATTAAAACACCGGGGGCAGAAAAAGCTTACAAATTTAATTGTTAAAACTTATACCCAGTTACCACATTTCAGATGTGGAAACTGGGAACCTCAAGGCTCAAAGAGGTGAAATGACCAAATACTATACCAGCTCTAAACAATTCAACATACATCCATCATGAAAAAACACAATTAAAACATTGTCTTGATTACTCTCCCATTTATGATATGAAAAACCGTCTGACTTATTTTATGTCCCTAAACACTACACTGTAGCAAAATGCATTCAAAAATAATTAGCTTAAGCCTGACTACCAGCATTAAAATGTTGCTTACATATCGCTTTATTTGTAGCATTACTATAAATTAATAACTGTTTCATTGATGTCTGTCTGCGCTTATTTTACCTCAAGCCTTAGTTGCAAGATTCTTTGAATATTTTTTAATGCTTCAGCTTTAGTCTGAAGGTAGCAGCACCATAGTCCCATACTGTGAAACTTTAATCATTTTGTTTTATTTGCAGAAAACATTGAAGTTATTAGAGCATAATGCCAGTGACGTGTGTAATCATTTCTCATTTAATACCTTAGCCCACGTAGACGAACTTACTCAAACACAGAAGAAGCAGGTCACTGCCGTCTTCAGCCTGTCAAAAGAATTTCGACATTTGGGAATAAAGTCTTGCAGCATAAGACAACAGTCTAACAATAAGCCACCCACACCTGCTACGCTGCAGTGTAGTTCTAATGTTTTGCTCCCAACAACCATAAGACGCAGTTTGTACGTGCGAAAAAAGCAGATCTTCAGATGGTGAAAGATCCCGACCACAAGGACAGAAAGCGAGGTAGTAAGGGGAAGGCCCAAAAAACGTAAGAAGAAAAATGATAAAGCTTGTAGAAAAGACGGTACGTTCAGCGAAGTAGTGGGTGGCAAACACAGGTTAGTTTATTTGCCTTCATTAAAACTGTTTACCCATGTTTATATGTGTAATTACACAGCTTTAATTTCCTTTTTTTTATTTGGACAAGGAAGGTTAAAGCTAGACAAATGGAATAACACAATCTTCTTCTTACAAAAGATTCATTCATAAACATAAAAAAAAACAAGGCTCAATCCACTAAATACAGGTCTGCTATAACTAATCAATCATGCTGGCTAAACTTGACTAACATTAGCAAACTTGGATAGATTTCATTGTGTTACTGCCACTACTCATTCAGTTTAATGACTTCTGGACTCCCACTTTTCTTATGCTACTTTCTAGTGTTTGACATTACACTTTAACAAACACTGTAAAATGAAATGACAAAATTACACAATAACAACTCCAAAGAATTTTCCAATACGAGGCCACTACAATAATGTTTCTGACATTGTTGCTGATGTTTCTTTTTTGTTATTATTTTAATGGCTGATTCTGCAGGGTGCTGTTGATCTATTTGACTGAACCTACCCTGCGGCACCAATTTCAGGCATTAAAAAGAACTATCTAGAAATAATCAATCTTTATGCTGATGGTCTAGATTACTTTTGAAGCTCATGTCGATGCATCAGTATCAATTTCATACTGTTTCATAACCAGCTAGAAACTCCGCACGGGAGCTTTAACATGACCTTAGCTTCACAGGACCCGAGTGTTTATAACAGTAGCTGTGAAATCAAAGGTCCTTTAGCCCTAACATAACACAACCTATCTAAACGTTTTGTCTTCAAATTGTAAGACAAAGCTGTCTTTTAAAGCTTTGACATGCAATTATCTTTTAGTAATTTGTTCTGGTTACTAGGGGACCTATGACCTTATAGGGGTCTGGACAAACAAAATATTTTTTCACGATCAGTTAAAAGGACGGCAGCTGTTTGCTGAAGGGTCTGGATCAAAGTCAGCAAGATGGCCAGGAATGCACTCGGGATCCGGCTTCAATTTATTTTTAAAGACTAGAAAGTAGAACTTTTAAGTTGGCACTATATTGCTCAGGGAGCAAATGAAAAGTTTTAACTACCCAAGTAATATGTTTGACCTTTTGTGCCTTTAAAAGACTGCTGAGGTTGATTCATTGGACAGTATTAAGCTCAGACTGATGAAGCGAGAAAACATTATGCAGTTATACACTTTATGATGCCATAACAACCTTTCAGCTCCACAGTTTTTGAACACACTTCGTGTTTTACTGTGATCCACACCAAGAGGTCACCTTTTTATTGAAACCTACATCATCAGATAAGACTGACGGAGGAGGAGCAGCAGAGACAGAGGAGTTGAACGCTGTGCTACAAGAGAAACCCTGAGAAGACGTTTGCGTGCACTGCTGTGGGAAAACTCTCTTTCCGGACTGAGAATAACCAGATTCCCAGAAGTTCATCGTTGTCCTCCTCCTCCTCCTCCCTAACTTCTCTTTAACCTGGTCGGCTGGGTCAGGCTACTGTGTGTTTTGAATAGTGTGTGTATACCTGTGTTAATCCATACCTGTGTCTGCGTGTCTGGCACAGTGCAGAGCATGGGAAAGAATGGGAAAACACAGAGAGGAGGAGAAAAAACGAGTTGCTCCCTTTTTTTTTATTAAATCGATTTAAAGGAAAGAACATTTACTTTAAAAATAAATCTTGAAGTATTAGACCCTGGTACGTTCAAACGTGTTTTTATATTTTAATTCAGCATCCATTGGGCTTAAGGAAGTTTATTGTCTATTTTGGTGTTTCTTTTACCTGAAAGTTGGTAGAAATTTTCCAATGTGCCTTTATTCTGAGAAATAGTAGAAAGTTATATCAAATATTTTCATTTTTTTCTGAATTATAGTTATTATTTAATCTGACCTCAACCTTTATGGAGTTTGATCCTTGGATAAGATGCGGCCCTCGTATTTAAAGGTTTTCCCAAAGAGAGATCCCTACCTGATATTCTTTAGAAGGAGCTGCATGGTATATCAGAGATTATGATTGATGAGCTAAAAAGAAAGTTTTTTAGTATCTCTACATTTTGTTTCTGCTTTCCAGAGGAGTCGTCAGAACAAGCTCCAGACCTCTGTGCACTTTTATTGGCCTTGTTAATGACGCAGTGTTTGTGCTATTTTTTTTATCAGAAGCCAGAACGTGAGAAGGAGCTAAAGTGCTTCGTTAAAGACTCTCATGTATGTCTTTAAAGCAGCGGATAGTGTTTTATCTGGCAATCTAGATCAAACTGCCATGGTGAGTTCACTGCTCCGGCTTCTTTTAACTCTCCCATTCCCATACCTGGATCTCATGTGGAATTCCCGGAGAAGGGCAGTAAATTGTCCAGCGGGGCGACGTTGTCCTCTCCCTCCTGAATACCTTCACTCTGAGAAAGTTACAAGAGAGGAGGCATGTTGAGTTTCACCGACTTGTCCTTTCTGAAAAACACATACATCACTTTTTTTTGTTGGGAGGATGTGAGCAGCATGTGTGCACGTGTGTATGTGCAGGTTAAACATGAGCTCGTGTATATCAAATCCATGACTGTCGGAGGTTTAACAACTTCCCCAGATGAAATGATTTGGCAAAGCAATGCTTTTAGAAAAATGAACTATGTGGTTGACCTTTTATTGATGGACAAAGAACATATAAAGAAGGCTTGTTGAACAGTTCACTTTAGAACAATAACTTGATCTAAATGATATTCAAACAAGTCAACTCAATTTGCTTAAAAGCAGGATGCATGTTAATTCATTAAAATCTCAAAAACATACTAAATCAACAATTGGTTTTAAAAATGGATGCAGTGCAACTCTCTGCAACCATAATGTGAATATCAGAGTGCATTAAGTATTTGATCTGAGCCCTGAAATTCAGGTCCACATTCACCCCGACAATGTTTCAGGTTTTTCCTTCTTTGTAATTTAATTCAACATACTAATCTGTAAAGAGACTGCTAACAATTGAAGCACATTTATTAAGATGTGTGTATTAATCAAAGCAGCGACACTCTGAAGGCCTCCATCAATGTCGCCATAGCTACAGATACTATATTTTTGGAGATATGCTGATTCACTGTGACAAAAATACTCAAGGAAGTCATTTTTGGTGGCAGAAATTTGTGCCTGATAAACATGACGGCTTTCTGCTAAAAAGTTCTTTCCCCAAGGGGAATGCGCAGTGGACACAATGTTCAGGTCTCATTAAGCACAAACCATAATCTTTTCCTATAAAGTAGAATAGAGAAGTGGAAGTTAAACATAACCCAAAATGTTGTGGTTTCCCATAAAACAGTAATAAAAAGATTGATTAAATAATAAATAAGGGATCCATAGGTGAATGCAATGTTCTTCAGTATTTAGATAACTTGCGTCTGTTATAATAATAACAGACAAGTACAAAAAAAAAGGAAAGACTTTTGGTCTCACACGAGATTATAAGTATTGTTTGCCCCATTCTTTGCCCCTGATAGACTCCCCAATGGACCTGCTGGTTCTTTAAACTATTTCCCCTCCATCCCTAGACGCGGATAAGCATCATAAAATATACTTCCAAAATACAAAACATGTTGTATATTCCTGTGGGGGGTTACCATACCTGCAGAGGTATGGTTAGTCACAACACCTGTAGAGCTTCCACTTGCACCAGTGGAGGTATCACGATAATTCATATTGTAATATAAATCAGCAATAACATTTCTTAACAAATAGCCAATGGAAATAGATGATATCAAAACTGCAGTGATTCATACATGTGTGGTAGTGCATGTTCTTTGAGGACAAACAGCTGTGCGAGTGTATAGGTATGGTTGTGTGAGTTTGTGCACATGAACTCGGGAGTATGTTTACAATTGTTTACACTCTCTGGGTTCATGTCTTTTCTGGGGCCTGGTTCCACCGAGCAGGCAGGTACACTGACAGGCAGGGAGGCCATGGCAGCCTCTTAATCATTCTTCCCTGCATTTAGTTTCTCTTTTGACAGTCCTTCACTCTTGTGTGACGGCCCACACAGCCGCCCCAGCCTGCTCACCTTTTCACGGCTCCTGAAGCGAGACTATTAATGCACTTGCTGCTCTCCTTGCTGCATCGACGCCTCACCCAGAGCTCCAAACTCCCGTGACAGTGCAAGACGCTCACTTTGTCTGCTGTGTTTGTCCAAAATTTGTTTCAATATGTATTTTTGGGAACGGTAATGTTTGCATAATAAATCTTTGTGGCAGGAGAATACAAAGAGAGCTGAAGGTCGAAACCTGGGTGGGTCGGATAGGACATTCACTCTCTTTTCTTGGTTTACTCTTTACTCTACTTTCCATTCTTTCTCTCTCTGCCAGTTTTTTTTTTCCATCCTGCTGTCAGAAGGTTTATATACACATGTATCAGGGCCCAGCACGGAGGCTGGAGCGGCCTTCCTCCTAAAGTAACCTTAAGCAGCTCTCATGCAGTTTTGCTGCTTCACATGCTTGGCAACAAGTCGCTGAGAATCTGCACAGATATGCAGCATGTTAAAAAAAATATTCACCTGCTCAATGTTGTCACATGAGATGTGAACAAGCCTGGAACGCCAACATTGGTGGAGATTATGTATTAAAGACTTTGCTTATCAAGCGATTTGCTTTATTACAACTTCACTATAGTCATACAAACAGCCTAAGGCAGTCACAGGTAGCCAAAGTGAAGCTGAGACAAAAGGCAAAGAGGGAAGACAAAGCAATGCACCCCAACCGATGGAAAACTGGACTTGCTCTCTCCACTTAGACAAAAATGAGGAAGTAAAGAAGCAGCTATTGACAAAGGCCAAGGAAACAGAACAATACTAGATCTTCCCTGGCACTATTTTCCAAGGAGTCACTATGACATTGAGCACAAAGCAAAAACATATTGAAGAAAGCTTAAACAGCAGTAGCATTTTTATGGGAGGTTAGTCTGTCCTCTTTTAAGAATGAGACTCTATATCTCAATCAGATTCTGAATGAAATAGTGTTACGAGAGAAAAATATTACCAACAATTAGGCTACTCCAATTTAAATGAACTTTAACAGATCATTTTAACATCCACAACTGTAAGGCTAGAAATGTATTGATGAGCATTTTCTGATCTCTTACCTTCCTGGTAAAGGTTTAGCAAGATGAGAATAATTTATTAAAGCAAAGGTTACTCCAAAGATGTCCATTGGTTTTAAATCTAAAGCCAGAAGCCTGTTAGCTTTGCTAGCTTAGTTTAGCACAAAGACTATAATGTGGGACAATCTGTTAGGCAGGCTCTTCGCAATATCTAAGTAATTTTCACATTCATTTATTCCCGTTAATTGCGACAACATTACCAGTGTTAAAATTAACTATACACCATTTTTAGGGACTGGTTGCTTGGTAACTGCTCTGCAATAACATGGTCAAGGTTTTTGTGTGTGTTTCGTACCCGTAAATTAAATTAGATATAATAAGACTGCAGACTTTTTTTTGCAGACAGATGTGAGTGGGTATCAATCTTGTCATCTGACTTTTTCAACAATGTAAATACATTTTTGTCAAAGTTTGTCTTTGAGGGTTAAGGAAAGATCCTTGTAAGTGTTAGAAAAGACAACATTTATAACATGATACAAATCGTACATAAATTCTGCCTTTGCTTCTCAGAGAGAGTAGACATCATTTGTGAAGGGACAAGTCAGCATAAAAACAGACTGTTTAAGTGTTGTTTACATCTATGGACAGTTAGCAGTTTCTTTTTAATCAGGTGTAAAACTATATAGATAGCTGTACAAAATTGGTATATTGTTAATCAATAATTATGTAAAGAGACAAGTCCAGCTGTTTGTATTTAAGATCGCTTAAATCACACAAATTTGAAGAACCACAAAGTTGAGCTTCAAACCCAACAGTCAACACTATCATGTAATCAGAGCAGCCACACGACCTTCCAGATTTACTCTCTGTCACTGCTGACAGAAGCAGATTGAAAGTAGAAGAAGGGGATGAACTGTGTTCCTTGATGAGTCAGAGACTGGACTGAAAGTGGATGGAGTCCAGGGGAGGAGAGAGCATCGTGATCTGAGTGGGATGGCTCAGGGGAACGCTATCCCAAAACACAGCTGAGCGCTATAAGCCTCCACCATAAATCTTGGCGCTCGTCGAACCACAGCCAAGCTTGTTCAGCGCTGTGTGTCGCTCCAGAGGCCAGAATCCAGATGTTGGAGAGATGGTAAATAAAACTATCGATCAAAGCTCAATAACCAAAAAAAGAAAACATGTGGATTTCTTTAAAGGCGGCTATTGGGAAACTGATATTGAAAATGTGTCTTAAGCAGTTTCAATGAGGTTGTGTGAGATACACAACAATCAGGCGTGCACCATGTTCATACAGACTCCCTCAGAGAGTGAAATCAGTACTTTAATCCCATTTAGGACGACACAGATATTATAACTCCAAGTGATCAGTGCAGCTCAAGGTGTTTCTGAATACAAAACAGGTCTGTTCCACTAGATTAGTTTTTATCATTTATGGATGCAGGTGGATTGAAGGGATAAACAGATATGGAAACCTCATTGTAGAAGAAATATCCTTGGCTTAAAATCTCACTGTGCAGACAGTAGTGATGGTTTATTGTTTAAGACCTCTGCCTCTGGACATGAAGTGATGCTTGACTGAATCCACAAGGATTCGTCTGTATCCTCTGTCCCTGCTGCTTGCTGCTGCTGTCTCTTCTCAGCTTTAAAATGGCTGAACAAAACATGACAGAAGGGGCAGGGTACACAGATCCCTCCAGAATATTTGAATATTAAGGTTTTACATGCGGTGAAAGATGAGCATTGGGTTTTTTCAATGATTGTAGTGCCAAATTTAATGAGAAATGAATTTGCTTGTTTTCTTCCAAGAAAAATAAAAATAACCTATAGATCTTCTTCCCAACAGGTTCACTTAATCTGCCTTTAGTTTCAATCTGTACAAGAAAGAACAAAGTGTGATGTGAGGAAGAAAACAGAAGCACACTACGAAAGTGGAAAATTGATTGTTCAAAGTGCTCATCTGCACTGATCTTTGCTTTGGCTTTGGTCTACCTGATCTCAGACTCACCGGGAGCACTGTGTGCACTCAAAACATCATATTACAGGATTTGAGGGATTTCCGGGTAGTGCGGTCCACAAAGGTTTCAAACAGTTGCTGCCATTTGCACAGCACATCTTCACTATGTAAGTTTAGTTTTCATTTGAAGAGTTGGTAGATGTCTCCTAGTGGGTAAAATCTCAAGCGGATGGTTATCTTTGTTTTAGGGTTTTTTGCTCTACATGACTTTTCTCAAACTCAGAAAGAGTGTAAAGTAACATTTTGTAGTTTTAACATAGTTTCCATGTTTATAGGACTACAAAGGGTTGTGATTGTATGGTATGAAATTATGTCTTCAGTATGATTTTTATCTATCGAACATTTTAAGCAAAAATAGTCTCCCCTCTGAAAGTGTTGCATGAAGTGGAGATGTTCTTTAACTTCATTGTAACTATAAGGAAGCTTACAATAAATATTTGTATCTTTGGGTACTTTGGGGACTCCTTTCATATTCAAATAATTATGTTCTAAAGTTGACTTTAATACTTGTTAATGAAGCTGCTAATGGGAAAAGAAGGCTGATATACCGGTAGGTAAAATAATACAAATCAATCATCTTGAATTGAATTTTTAAGGATCTGCAAGCAGTCATTAATGAAACCATTTTAGAATGACTATATTTAGTGAGCATCATCCAAAACAAGCAGCCTTAGGGATATGATCATCTTCAAAATCTGAAAACAGGAAACATTCCCTGAGATAATGACATGCCTTTTTGTACTTATTAAGCCAGATAAAGGGATTGAAAGAGGGTTTTAAGCCAAGCTCAGTTCGTGTGTGGTGCTAGAGAAGCTCGTTTCAGTTGTTTGTCTTTGAAATCTTCTACCAAAAGGAAACATCATAAGCCCACATTACACTGATGCTTAAATTAAAAACTGGAAGCTGGAAGTCCGTTTCTCATCAGCACTAAGCCAAAGAGGCCGGCCGAGTTTGGATAAAGTGGAAAAAAGGGAAGACCCTCCTCTTGAAATGATGATCTGTGCAGCAGACCTGTTTACGTTGGTAATCTCCGAGCCCTGTGCAATCAAAACATCACTAATTTCACTGCCGATTGGAAACTGTGACATCCGAGTTTTCAAGGGGGACTGCTGCTTCGAGAGGAGAAAAAACAGCAACTGGGAAGCATCCATTCTTCTTAATAGCTCCAGTGATGAGAGGGTGACTTCATTCTTATGCGCTCACATGTTTGGAAGTACATAAATATCCATAGTCGTGGAAACTTTATTCAGTAAATATACGGGCTGTTGTGGATCAGTCTGATTTCTGGTTGGGTGTTTGGCTCGTGCACTCTGGTTCTGCTACAAGTTAGAGAAGTGGCAGCGTCATTACATAGGGCTTTCCATCCATCCTGTGGAGCTGCCCAGTGTCAAGCTCAAAAAACCTCTCCTGATTGATTCTACAGAGTCTGGACGACACACGAACAAAAGCACTTCTCTGCTTCTCACTCAGCGGAAAAAGGCCTCACTTGCTAATGCCCCCTGCTCTCTTTATTATGATTGTCCTGCACTGGAGTCTTGCTGGGAGTTGCTGGTTAAAGAGAAAAGTAGATCCTCTTTAACTTTTGGTTTGATTAGTTAAAACAAACAAACAAACAGAGAACCTTGTCTCTATAAAGCTCTGCATATGAAAATAGATTATTTAGATATGAAACACAATTTTTGGTGGTAGGGGATCTCTTTTTAATCTTATTAATATTGTGGTTTGTAGTGTGCATATCATCCACTACCATTTCAGTTGGCAATAACTGTAACTGCAAGAAAGGGGAAAAAGAAGCAGAATGCAGCTGCAATGCAATCATGGATCCTATTCACAGTCATCTGATGTTGCTAGAACGTTTTAGTAATCTCTATAAGAATGACATCTGCATAGAAGTGAAGCTTATAAAGCACTCCTGGACATCGTCTCTCAGCTCCAACTGCATTGTGGTTTTTCAAGTTGCTTGCCCCGCTGCAAACAATGACCAGTGCACACTAAAAAATACTTCTTTATTTCTAACTGCTGGCTACACCGGAAGAACAAAAACATTTCCTGTTGCGACCATATGTCAGACTCTAGTCAAGATTGCTGAGATCTCTATTCAAACCAGCGCACACACACACACACACAAACACACACACACCTCAACATGTGCATGCTTTCTCAACACACTTGCACATCCAACCTCCTCCGATCTCAGACCCTTCTCCTTCAAAAGGGTGTGATCTTGTTTTCCACCTCTCTTTCCAGTGAGCATCAGCCCTCCTGTTATGTTGGAATAACTATTTACGCTGCGGGGGTGACCATCAGACAGGCCCTGGCCACAGACACACACCTCCTCCCCCTTTACACACACACATACACACACTCAAAACGGACTAAATAATCCCTCCACCTATTTGCACAGGAGAGATGAGGCCACGGCCTCACCTCCAGGGCACTACTTAACTCCTCGAGTCACTCGTTGAGTAATCACAGCATTCTCCTACCTGCCCGCCCGCCCGCCTGCCTACTGCCTAATTATACAGAGGCAGAGTGTGAGTGTGTCATGATTTAGCATTGCAGGCCCCACAGGTAGACAATTACACAGGCCAGTATTAACTATTATTATAACTATTTTGTGGACACAGTTGCATGTTGGGTCAGTATTGTATTGAGGCCTAGCACCAGTCAAGCAGGATGACATGCATGTTTCAAGACTTTCCAAGTTGCAGCTCCTTTGCCGTTGAAATCACAAATTTAACACATTCACAAACTTTCAAGATAAAAGAAAATGTCAAATAATTCTCCCTAATAGAAGAAAGAAATATATCAAAATATAAATAAAATAGAAAGTCTGTGTTTTCTGTGTCAGCCAAAGAAATCTCAATGGACCTTATTCCACATTTGAAAAGATCAAGCAGCAGCTGATTCTGATTCTAAGCGCCTTGCAGTGAAAGAGTCCAGAATCGGGATTTTTTTCTTTTGGCACCATTCAGGCAGGCCTGATAATTTCATCCCGGCATCTTCGTGATGACTTATTTACATGTCAGTCTTGGACGTCCATTTTTTACGTGTCAATACACTGGAGTAAGTAACCCTGTGTTATAATGATTAAAAAAAGGAACAAGAAAGCTGACATGAGGCGAAGCCTTCGCCGTCTCCGTGATGCACCATGGGAAGGAGGCCTGTCCGTGTCCTGGAGGGAGGCCCGCAGCTCCGCTTTAATCCCTCCAGGATCCCTCTCACAGAGCCGGGCTTTGCCTCATGCGCAGCTCTTGGCCGAGGTAAAAAGGAAAGTGTAAGGGTGGGACAAATTTCACACTTTCTCCCAAGTCTCAGGCCAAAAGACTGAGCTTGTAAACCAAAGTATTTGGATCTGAGATATTCTCTGCCACAGTGACGCCGCGGTGGTTTCAAATCCAGCCAGTGTTTTTGTTTTGATCAACTCTGCAACACTGAAGCTGATGAAAAGTACACTTAAATGCTTTTACCTACATGAAATATCGATTAAATGTAAATATTTTATTGAAAAAGTTCTACCTTTTGTATGTTTTGTAAGTCTTCTTCGGTGATCCACACAGCCGGGCTTACAGTCCCAACCGGGTTCATTCTAAGTCTCGTCTATTTGCGGCCTGCTCTGTTTCTGCACCTTTTTTTTTTTAAGGCCTTTGTCTATTAAGACAACCTGCGCTGTCGGTCTAAACACCTGACCCCGATCATCAGTGTATTTGCTTTGGCTCAAAGGTTTATAAAGAGTCTGAACTCCGTTGGTTTGGTTGTAACCTATTTTGTGTCTTTGTTTCCCTCCCCGCCGCTGCGCTACAGCTCAAAGACACACAGACCACAATATCCCGAGCCCGGCATCTTTAAAACGATGTAGACTGAACAATATTTCCATTTTTTTAAGGTGTACTATTATTAATTTATTTAGTTCTTTGCAAGACGCACTAACCGTAATAATTTTAGCCACAGAACATATAAATAAGCACAGTGAATCTAAAACATCGGAAACCTTTTTTGAAATGTACGTCATTCATAAGAATTTAAACAATTAGAAAGAATTAATTTTAAAAAAAAAACATATTTACAGCAGCTATTGGTGTGTAGTGTTAAACGATTATTGTATTCAAAACCGATTAGTTATGAAAAAGACAAACATGATCAGCGCATTCATCCAAACTATCAGTTAAGATTATCTAATGAGATTTACGCTCTTTAAAGACAAAGGTCACTTCTGAAAACTGTAGGAGTATTATGATATTTACGGGGACAAGCAAAGCAACAATAAAAACGCTATTAAATCTGGTGTTAGGCTATTATGTACATTTACACTGTGTGAATAACTATGTAAAATCTGAAAATTGTAATAAAATGTCAGATGAATCCTTTTCATTCTCATTTCATTATATTTCTTCCACAGCCGCACTACAGTTTTCTAAAAGGACATGTGGAGTTTCGTAAAGGTGATTTTTGGGAAAGTTTTAAACGGGTTTACGGGCTCTCATATGCCTCTACTTTTGACAAAAGATTGTTTTTGTTTCCTCAGAGAAGCTAATATGAGTAGGCTTCGTTTGCACAAGACACGTTTTAAACTATTAAACTGAACTAAAACTGTCCTAATTCATTTCTTTCCAAGATATCAAAGTAATAATTTGACTCTTCTCTGTCTGCTTCTTGCTGCTATAAGGGAATGGAATAGGATTTAAAAAAAAAAGAATCCAAAGATTGAGACAGAGGAAATATGGAGTAATTTTACAAAGAGTTGTGGATTAAAAATGATGACGATATTTTTTAAACAGCACAATGATGAAGAGAATATGAAGCCTCTGAGGAGATGACAACTGGGGAGGTGGGTAATGGATGGCGGCGGCAGCAGTGGAGTGTTGGTGGTGGTGACGTCACCACAAGGCGTGCTGCAGAGCGTTGAGGAAGAAAACCAAGACACCGCCGCAGAGACGCAACCAAAGCGCAGATTACCGCGGACGCAGCGTTTACGCGCAGCCGTCGCGCAAAGTGGATTTACTATACACCTGCATGGAGAAACTCTGAGGCTTTATTCTTTTTTCTTTTCTATCGTCTTCCTCCGCTGGGAAGCAACTGGTGAGTCACAAACAGCTTTCTGTCTGCTCGCTGGATTTTAGCTTTCAGCTCAGGGACACTTGAAAGGTGGTTTGCAGCTAGCGTCGTCGCTCTCACGCTTTAGATGTTGCACACATGATTCCGCGTTAAGTATGATGGTGAAAAAAAGTGCGAACTCCAAGAAGCAGTTCGTGTTTTAAGGTAGCTGGGGTCAGAGAGGCTGCAGTGACCGTAGAGAGGCCAGAGAGTGGATGTAGTTTTAAGCACAGCCGTTTGTAGCATACACCATCTTATTGCAATATAAAGTACTGAAAATTAAGTGTAGTTGTGCATTAATCTCTCACTGACGCTGTCATGAAACTATGAATGAATCTAAATTGCACGCGACTGCAGCATGAAGCGTGAGAACACAGAGGGAGCAGAGAGAAGATTTACTGAGGACAGACAGCAGCAAAGGGATTCCTGTAGATAAGAGTGTGTGTGTGTGTGTGTGTGTGTGTGTGTGTGTGTGTGTGTGTGCCAACTGTCACGGCAAAGGTAAACTCTGCCAAGCTGATGCCGCTATATATTTGAAGAGAATACAATTTTTATATTAAAATAGAATAACAGTTTTACATTTCAGTAGAATAAAAGTTTTAAATTACAATGGAATAACATTTTAAATGAAGAGAGGATAACAGTTAACAGATAACGCTGGATGGGCTGTGTGTTATTTTTTGGCTCTATTGGAATTTCCTCAACATCATATTCTATATTTTTGTGATCCTCTTAAAATAAAAGTGAGAATTAGAAAAGAATGCGAAAATTATTCAAACATTATAAATAAGAAGTGTTTGTGGTGCATGTACAACAGGATGGTTGTTGGATTCAAACAACTTAGATCTCCTTTTTTTTTTTTTAAATCAGCTCTAAAACGGTTTGTTTTTGCTTATTTTAAAAGAGACTTTTTCTCCCTCTGTTTTCCAGGTAACTGGAATGGAACTGAATCTGTCGAAAAATGGGATTTCTTGTGGAGACCCGGGTAAGTCTTATTCTCTGCTCAGTGTGATACTTTGGCTTTTATTATAGGGAAAATTACTGGACAAGTTTTACGTCGTGTATTGAACAAAGCTAGAAATGATCACGTTAAGCAAAAGCATGCGGTGTTCTGAAGAACACTTCGTCTCCAAGTCTGAACTGCGTGTCCACGTGTATATGTTTTCAAAAGTCAAATTATGTCTGCTGATGCGCGTGACTCTTGGGGCATTGCTGCCGACACGTGGGAATATAAAAACATGAGATGCAAATACAAGCGAGGCGGAATCAAATGAAATCAGAGTTGACAAAACAGTTACGACACTTCTGCGCGTTACTTTTACACAGCAATCTTTTTATGTGTCCAGTTTTTGAAAATTATCTCTGGATGTGTCGTAGTGCATTTTGAAAACGAAAATGTTAAACCATCAAACCAGGCAACAAAAGCTCGACTCAGAAAGGGAAGTTGTATCCACGATCTTTACATGCAAAGTGTTTTGTTTTATCATCAAGTGGAAGGTTTTATACAAACCTGGATTTGATCACAGGCTGAAGGAGGAAAGTAAAAACGCGGACGTTGTAATACTTTGAAAATATGGTTTTGGACATGTAAATGAATGCAAGTTAGGTAGAAAGTGGTTGAAATAAAGTTTAAATGCATTCTAAACAAACAAAGCATTAATTAACTTTAAACCTAAAAATGTAGGATATGAATACACATAGGTTGAATGAAATTCAGACTATATGATTGTGTTGGGGTATATAGACTACTCTGAAATCAGACATTTGTGTTTTCAAGCAGCCTATCAGAAGAAGAAAAAACTTCCAGTGTTTCATAAATATCGTTTTTTTAAGGATTTTTTCAAACGGATTTTTCTTTATGCATAAATCCACATTAGCAAACTGGCCACTGAGCACTTTGGGCAGTAAACTTCATTTGGATTAGACCTAATGAGAGTCTATCAGGGAATCCTCATTTTTAATGGCTATGGCTAGTTTTATATTCACCTGGCCTGTACCCCCCTCTGTCATGTTGGTTGTTGGTTGTCAGGCTGTAGGTTAAACAGGTCCTGGCCCGAGCTGGGACACCGTCACCATAGAAACAATCAGACGTGTTCTTCTCCAGTTACCCACAGTGTCCTCTTACATCTCCACTGCTGCTTTGCCACCCTTCATTTTCTGTACGCTTTGTTTCTGGTGGTCGTGGTTTGACTTTGTTCTAGAAGAGAGAGAAAAAAAAAAAAAAACGTATCAGGACTGTATTCCAGTGTGTGATTAACGGCGTTCACAAAGTTTATTTTCAATTCTTAGCGGAAAAATATGAGTGTTTGCATTGCCACTGGCCTTTAACCAGTACTGCCGGATGGAAAGGCTTTCTCAGTCATCCATCACACGCAAGTGCCCTCCAGAGCGGAGGAGGAGCGGGGCGCGGGCCGGGATGCGGGCTGAGGAGGCTGAGTATTTAGATTACCGCCATCTATCAGCTCGGAATATCAGATGGAGGACCACAGGACAGTGTCCATGATGTGATAGAAATCCTGCAATATTCCCGTTGGTTTTCAAATAGTCCGCCTCCTATATTCTGTGCTGCTCTGACATTTATGTTATGTTTGGAAAAGGTTTTTTTTTTTTTTTTTTTAACATTTGCATTTTGGGGCTTAAACTTCACTTGTCTTGAACTGCCGTAAATGAGCAAGAGCTGTATAGGCCATACGTGCAAAGTGCAGTAACCTAGAAGTTATATAGTGACCGATTGAGAGTTTCACAAACTGCAAAGTAAATACCACCTGCTGACACTATGGTCACGCAGGTCCTTGAGGTCATATCTGCACATCATCGTTTTAGTCCCCTATAGCTGCTGGAGGTGAATTTGTCCTAGTGAATTTGTGAGAAGGTCCCTTTATACGCACTCGGAAGAAAGAAAGTTATGGAGTTATGTCCTCTCCAGGGGAACTTAGAAGACTATTAATAAATGACGAACTTGTTACAGGTCTATAACAGATATGATAGCGGTAAAGTAATCCTGAATAAAAATTAAATTTATTTTGTGTGGATTTATATTACAGACCTATGTTCCCCAACGCTTTGCAAAACACTGCAGAAAAAACTCTGTCCAAATATAGTTTAAAAAAAAAGTCTAAGTGGTTGTCGAGAATTTGCACGATTGTCTGTTGAAAAGGCCTTCAGGGGAGGTTTCCGGTCGGACGGGGATCTTATGTCAGAAGTCATAGACATACAAAGGAACCAAAACGTTCGAGACTGGCGCCGGTGACAGTCCGGGTCTCGGACGATGAGGTCTGAGCCGGAGAGCGTTCAACCTGACACATGAAGGGTACAGGCAGGAAGGCCCAACCACTGCGAGTCGGCAGGTCAGCTGCGCTCAAGTTGCAGTGGAAAGTTATGTGACCTAAAGGTCCACATTTCTTTGGTTGAAAACTGTTGTCCATGTCTGTGACGAAACAGCATCCATTCCTTCATGTTTTGCACTCAGATCTGATTTTCCTCATCAAATGAATTTGTTTAATTAAATGCTATAGGTTACGTCTAACGACTCGAGTGTGAGATCTAAACGTGCGTAATGAACGCTGCAAACAGACCTTAGACCGAAGGGAAGCCCATTTTATAGCTTTAGACAAATACATGGAATAATCCAAATAGAGTCAAATACGTTTTGCAAAAAAAAATCTAAGGCTATTGTTCTTTTTCCCTGAATAAAAACACCGCTGGTTCCCAAGATGCATCAAGTGTACTTAAACAGTTAGGATTAACAGAGTCCTCGTCTGACATCCTGACAGAAAAACTCAAGAAAAAGAGAATGTTGACCTCTGTGTGTTGTGGCACAGTGAACTTATTGTTGAAGAATATCTGATATATTTTGTAGATGCTGCTGCTGATGTTTAACTTCAAATCAGCACACAATAAGAGCAAGTCAACATCTGGATGACGCTGTGCAGCTCTCCACACAGACACACGCTGCAGTCAATTAAGAGTAACAGTTCACTTCTCTGTGCTGTGAGTCAGTGCCAATACTGTGCATGGGTGTCAGGAATAACACATTATATTCAGACTAGAAAACTATCTGACTTCATAACATGCTTAAACTTTACATTTGTATTCACTCATAGCCTATTTCCCGAGGATTCTTCAGAAGCATATTATCTGCTTCAGAGAACACACTGGTACACCGTGTGTTGCTTAATGGGAGCTCTGATCTGCCTGATTTTTTTTATTTTTATTCCTGAATGTTTATTTGTGGTGAAACAATGAGCTGATATAGAGCAACAGTTTACAGTGCGGGCCATTCATATACAGTAATCTCCACATCATCGGGCACTTTTCACAGAAAGGAAACAGTAACTGGGCAGACCCGCGATAGATGGCAAATGTTTATTCAGCTCAGTACATATCCGAGATACACATTGTGTGGAGCTGTGTTTGTGTGCGCGCTCTGTGTGTTTGTGCACCCAGCTGCATTTCAATGAACACATTACAAACATGCCTGCACGAATAAAAGGCCCCTTTCTCTCCAGGACAGCAAAACGCTGCATTGCGCGCTCCCATGCTCTTGAAAAAAAGCGAAAGAACGCTGTAAAAAGAAATGCTCCGTTAAGAGGTCTAGTCGAATGCCAGTCTTATAAGTCTGCCAACGTCAAAGCAAACTAGTGTAGAGTTAATTTCCTTGGAAGGAACAGGGCATTTGCTCGGATGGATCATTTTGTATGCTTTCACTTCGTCTAAACTGTAAGATATAAACCGATTTGCATGCGACAAAACCAGAGATCTAATAATGAATAGCACGCCTTTTTTCACTTGTTGGAGTTGACGTCAGACTATCTTGTCTGGTAGGTTTTTTTTCTTGCAGTGGGCAGACTTAGTGGGTGGGACTCGCTCAGTTTGGGGAGGTTAGATGGGTGTGTCTCTTGTGTGAGCCGGAGCTTCCCCTTGGTCACATCGGACAGAAGCTTTCCCCTTCAACGGACAGAAGAGGAGCACACTGCTGTCACTGAGGAGGGGAAAGGGGATATGTTTTATCATTTCAGAGTTATTTTCATTCGTGGAAGAACAAACTGTAGTGGGAATTCTCCCTGCGTGGCTCATCGACTTATGTCGTGGTGTGTGTGTACCTGGTAGCGCTTGGATTTTTTTTTTTTTAGCTGTTCAAGGGGGAAAGTGTTGTGCACCGAAGGATTCACCCCGTTTCCTCACTCTACGCATCCTTCTCTTCAAGGTGGGATGAATTTGGACAGAATCGCAGAGGCCGCGAGAGCACCGCCGCCCCGCGACGCTGCCCCCGCATTTCATTTACCGAGAACCTCCAACAGCAACCGTGAAACTGTAGAGAACTCAAGCAGCGAGTCTTCAGAAACAGAATTGGCAGGTATACAATCAGAGAGCTTTTAAGGGCTCGATCCCTTCTTCTGAGTGCAATAACAGTTTAGTTTCACGTCTCCACAAGCTCGTTTACGACGGGCTTTCAAGGAGGCTTCTGTCAGTTTGACGCAAACGGAAAAGGAGAAACATTTTCTTTTCATTTCAATGTCAAAGGTTTCGACTTTTCTCAATCCAATGGCCGTTTGTTTGTTTGCGTGTGTTTTTGTGCAAAATGCGCATGGACTAATGTTTTGAAACTCAATTCAGATTTAAAAGTAGAAGGTAATCCCATTTGGTGTAGTTACACCCCTTTTTCTGTTTATTACGCTGAACCAAACACTTGGCAGGATCCCGAGGTCTATCAGGGGGAAAAAATGCATTACAGAGGCTTGCTGTCCGTAAATGCATTCAACTAAATATTAGGCCTGTGAAGCAACTGAGGTCGGTGTTTATCATTCTTGTTGGAAAAAAAATATAACAAGTTTGTGTTCTTTAAATTGGTCAGATTTAATATTTCTCCAACATGTCCTTGTTATATTATTTTTTTTTTTACATTCTTCCCCGACTTGTTTCACACGAAACCGAGCAAGTCTTCTTTGTTGACGTTACTCACGGTTCTGGGATTTGAAAAATAAGTCTCTGTTCGAAGGTTCCATTTTATTCTGGCAAAAGGTCAAGAAACTATTCCCTTTCGTGATTAACCTTTGCACGTGTTGACCCTTCAGTTTAACGGTGAGATCTTGTTAGGACAAGAAGAATACACGATAGTAGAAGGAGATAAGAGTGGGCAGACTTTGTCGTAAAGAAAGTCACACTTATCTGTCAGAGCATAAAAAGGCAGCTCTGAGTGTGTTTGAAAAGATCCATGTAAAGTTCCAGACATGTTTGTAAATATTTGGCTTAATGTGTCACTTCTCCCCTGGTGCTTATTTGTTATGGATTCTTTAATACAAGTTATTTATAAACCTGGTTTATTTAAAGGCCTTTTATCTTAGTTTAACCAGAAGTTTGTTGTGCACTTAATAAAGGTGCCAATACTATCTTCCTCATGAATGTTCCCTCATTTGCGTGCTATTAAGAGTACATTATAGCTGTAGAATAACATATTTTCATTCTGATTTCTGATCCACAGAAAAGGAGAGGAGCGCTGAACAAAGGAGCGATGACGGGAACGCAGACGATCCCAAGAAGAAGAAGCAGCGGCGGCAGCGGACTCATTTCACCAGCCAGCAGCTACAGGAGCTGGAAGCAACTTTTCAGAGGAACCGCTACCCGGACATGAGCACCAGGGAGGAAATCGCCGTGTGGACCAACCTGACCGAGGCCAGAGTGCGGGTAAGAGACCAGCAGGCCGTGCGTAAAGTGTGCGTCATGCGTGCGTAAAGACAGCAAATTAAAGCAGGCTCGTGTGACAGGAAGGATTCTTATAAAATGTTCTTAATAAAGGAAATAATAAATATATTAACACACGTCAGGCAAATAAATAATATAATAATGACCCAAATAATAAAGAAAGGGAAAATAAAACATTCTGACAGTAAATAAATTAAATGAATTTAATTCTCAAATATGCAACTAATAGCTTAACATCAGAGCCATACGGTGTATGATGAGTGCGCTGAATGCATGTTGTGACTTCTCGTTCACTGATTTTTATGCAAAATTACCTACCTATTTGTTTGGACCACGATATTTCAAAATACTGTAAAGAAATGTCTATTCTCACGGAGGATGTCAAAACAGAAACATTTCCATTTATATTATATTGTATTATAAGAAGGCCAATGATCTCATTTTTATTTAGTGTTTTATTATTACTTTTGCCACGTCTTTAAAAACGACATCATCCTGCTTTTATATACATAAAAATACAAAATGCAGCATTGTAGAATTGGTTACTTTAAACGCTTTAGCTGGAAGCTTTGTGTGTGGTCAAATAGAGAGTAGAGAGACTTAACTGATTGCAGTCATCCCAGGCTGACAGACGGTTTTTTTTAATCATGGAAAAGTGTGACTTTTTCATGATTAAACACGAGCATAATTCTCAACATCTCGCGTTTTCTAATTCTGGTAAAGCTGCAGTTATAATCACCGTATATACTATGAAAACTTATTGTGAAAACTTTGTTACTATTTGGATTGTTGGAAAGAAATACATCGTCGTTGCTGGCGTATCCGTGCTGCTAATCGAGGCCAATGAGGGATTTGTCTTTTGATGACTTCATCACCAGTTTGAGTTCATAATTGTCCCCGCGGCGGAGACTACACATGCACCTAAATGTGGCTGAATCAATGCAATAGGAACAACAGTATGCTATTTATTCATGGACCATATTTAAGGATGCAGTTTTAATAGACTTCGGTTAATAAGGCTCCGATATTGCTGGCACACTGAGCCATCAAGTAACTACAAAACGTATGGACACATCCCACGCACTGTTTACTCGCAGGTATTCATGCTGATTGATATTGCGTTAAACACACACAACATTGCAGTTGCTTTTCATTGACAGTCCTGGCGCCTGGTATTTGTAAAATCCACCGTTGTTGCATAATAACACACAAAAAAAAACATTTTTTCATGACACAGGGCAATCTTGAGCATTTTTTATGTAGGCTATGTAATATTTGTGAACCTATTTCATAACATGTTTTGACATTTCTAAGTGTTTGGACTTGACCTTTAAATGCCACTTGTGTTTTATCATGCATGACAAATATCCAGTTGTACTGAGATATGTGGAGAGACTTTTTCAATGCAACCATACCTTAATTTGATGGAACGCCGTTTTTGCATGTTTACATGATGTTTATACCAATAGAAATATATTCTGAGAGGAGAGGCGGTGCTTTGTGTGAAATGCAGCTTGTGAGTTTCAGCTCTCTCTCTCTCACATAGTTTACGTTTTTGTGGAGAATTTATCCACCACCCCCTGCTCCGCTAAGTAGCCGCTGCAAGCTCGCCAGTTGTAAACTGTTTCTGCTTTGAAATAAAAATGACTCAGACTGCAGACTGTAAATCTTAACTGACGGAGGTTCTGTTAAGATTTACTAAGAAGTCAAGAAATGTAAGCTGCGTCTTTCTGATTCATATTTTCACCCCAGACACAGAGATAGGCCTATAGGTCTATGCTATTTAAAAAAAAATAAAAAATAAAAAAACATGTCGGCGTTAATTTTACGTGAATGCAACACAGAAAAACATTTTAATTTTGATGGACATTAAGAAAAAAAAATGAAAAGGCTTTTCCACTATTTTGCATTGGTTTTAATTATTTTATTTAAGTCTAGGCTATGTTGTAAAGTTCAGGAAAAAAAACATTTAGCCTTTATTTGGGATTCATTTTTTTATTAGGTTACAGCCTGTGGAAATGTCCAAATTTCTCAGACAACATACCTAAATAATTGTTACTCCGCAAACACAACTTAATTTAATGTTACTGATAAGCTACAAGGTTATATTTTCATCTTCCGCAAATGTGTTCAATTTTTAAAAGTTGGTGGTCAACTTTAAAAAAATTTTAAAAAACCTGCATCAGAGGTTTATCCGAAGGCCTAACAAATCTCAGATACGATCCTGGAATCACGACTTTAGATATGTCAAATAGAGGATACATTTCACTCACGAAAAAAGTGTTATTTTCCATGTTTTTGAAAGATACCGACTGAGTTTAAATAGACAAATGTGTACGGATTTTTTTTCTCAACGTATGATAGGCCTATTGTTGCCGTGTTTATAGATTGGTGTAAACAAACTTAGGCATCTGAGACCGTTCAACAGATGTTGTAGGCTATTAAAGCACTGTCCATCACTGCGGACTTTTCAGTGCGCTTTTAAGTGACTGACCTTCATGCATTTACACTACTCTGAATAGCATTTAAAAAAAAATAGACATCGTGTAGATCTTTGTCTATTTTTTGAAAGGTCGGACAATGTTGTGTGTGTCCTGCATCTTTTGCATCAGCACACCTTGAAGGAAACATGCTGGCCTTAAAGTGCTCAGAATTATTACTCCAGCCCTATTTCAGTATGGCTATAGAAAACCTGGCTATACATTTAGGAAATATTTCCATACTTTAAAAACTTGGTGATTTAAAGCTGAAAGAACGGCCACGCGCAACACTCATTAATGATCTGATAATTGGTCATTTTACGTTTTTGTCACTAACTGTGTATGTCTCGTGCAGGTGTGGTTCAAAAACCGGAGGGCGAAGTGGAGGAAGCGCGAGCGGAACCAGCAGATGGACCTGTGCAAGAACAGTTACCTGCCGCAGTTCAGCGGCCTCATGCAGCCGTACGAAGACATGTACCCTGCATACACATACAACAACTGGACCAACAAAGGCCTCACCCCGGCGCCGCTCTCCACCAAGAATTTCACCTTTTTCAACTCAATGAGTCCGCTCACCTCGCAGTCCATGTTCTCCGCGCCCAACTCCATTTCTTCCATGACTATGGCATCCGGAATGGGCCACTCCGCCGTGCCGGGCATGCCCACACCGGGCCTCAACAACATTAGCAACCTGAACGGAATCAGCACTTCCGGGATCAACTCTGCTATGTCATCGTCCGCTTGTCCGTATGGGCCTCCCGGCTCTCCGTACAGCGTTTACCGGGACACTTGCAACTCCAGCCTGGCCACCCTCAGACTGAAATCCAAACAGCACCCAACTTTTGGATACAGCGGCCTGCAGAGCCCGGGCTCGAGTCTGAACGCGTGTCAGTACAACAGCTGACGGGCCAGCTGTATTCTTACAAATATAAATAAGTATAAGTGATAAACAGACACATGTCAGAGCTTATAGGCGACCTGCGGATTTGGGGGGAAAAAAATCAAAGACAACTAAAATGGATAAGTTGCAAACACCTTTCAAATAAAAAGGAAAGAAAAATGTGGATAATGCGGGTTTTATGTGTTTACCAATGAACTTGCACATCAATTGAAATGTCCATTTTTGGGGGGATTTTTTAAAATGATGAAGACGTGTTACATTGCTGCATTGTAAATATATAAATGTAAAAATATACAGGCTTGTCATCAAAACAGATGATGGGATGTTTGTTTTTTTCTTTATGTGCTTGCTTGTATTGAAAACCGGAAGGGGGCGGGGCCTTTATTTCTCGACCAAATCAAGAATTTACTCAAATTAAAATGTCGACCATATCATAAATCAACACTCAAAGTAAAAAAAAAAAAAAAAAAAAAAAAAAAAAAAGTCTACCCCATATTGTACATATTTTAAAGGCTGCTTTTGTGTGCTTACTGATATCAGTCTATGCAGGGGGGCCAGCGGCCCCTTTGCCTCCCTCTGATTCAGTGACTTTATCTTGAAATGTTTCTTGTTTGACATAGAAAACTCCGCATGTTTAATTTGAGTGCAACGTGTTTTGTACAATAATGTAAGACTTTATCCGACTAAGATGTACACAAAAAGGTGAATCAAAGTCCTCATGTGTTTATGGTAACATGTTTGTTTGAATAAACTCCAGGAAAAGAGAGGTTTACCTACGGTACTATATGTTTTAGAGACGTCTTTGATTAACGGGCTGAGATACAGTGGTCATGTTCTTTACAAAGAGGAGCAAAATATATAACCAAGTTTATAACCCACAGACTAATTTTTTCATTCGATGAAATGGATAATTTCAGGAAAACGAAGATTAAAGGGAATGTTTCTGAAATGCGAGTTAATACGCACCTTGCAATGCAATGAATAATCCTCTCCATTTTATTTTTCATAGGATCAGGGTCTTCAGCCTTACTTTGTATTAAGATAGTTTATTCAGTATTATTCAATAAAAAAAATTTAATCACGGTGCAGCTAATAATCCCACATGCGCCTCTAAAGTTTTTTTAAAATCTAATTTAATTATATCAAAATCTAGGTTTATGAGTATCATTATTTTTATAGCCGCGTCTAAGCCTAAAGTGATTAATTCAAACTGTTTTATTTTGTAAAGCTTCCTTCATATTATTACCTCAAATAGGCTAAAACAGACTTCAGTGTCACAAAAAGAGAACGCCTTACACTAAATTGGGGGACAATCTCTCGCACCTTTGTCACAGTGCAAACATCATTAAATCAATACCATATCTTGTTCTCTGACACCTGCAGAAATCCCCATATCTATATTACTCACTGTAACACAGATATTAGCGGGCAGCCTCAATGCAGCGAGAAAGAGTGTGTGTTTTGACTGATATGCTCTTTCTGAGGGTAGCTGGGTATTAGAATCACACTTTGAACCATTTGAAATAATAAGTGCGTACTTTAAAAATTGCTTCCATCCATTAAGGATTTTAATATACTGTAGCCTGAATGTGTTTGGGACATTCAAGAGCCACTCATGTGTGATGGAGAAATACTCTGACTGAATACGGTCTGAACTTTCAATGTTTAGTGCATTCAGGTTCTTTTTGGGTGAATTCATTACCTGAAATAGGTCTTTAATATTACCACATGTAGCCTAACTCTAAATTGTAGCCTACAAATATGTGAAGTGCAGTTTTACTTGATGATCATTGATAGGACAAATTATTTTTAATCTAGAGTGGCTCTATAATGTTCATGAACTGTACGCATTTTGTGTGAGTTCGACTTTCCTGTTACAGGCCCTCAGTATTTTATCTGTAGTGTCTCATACTGAAAAATCAGTTCCTTTTTTAAATAATTTGTAATTATAGCCTATGATTGTTTTTCCGACACTCAAGTTGTGGCTCTTTTTTGAGGGGACACTGAGGTGATTTACTATTTTTCCCCCTCCTGAAGTGTCCATAATAATCCTTAAAATGTCGTGAGTTTGTGGCCCATGAGTTGAGTCTCTGTAGCCACAAACATACAAGTTGTGGATATTTTATGGCAGTTCAAAATGTCATGGGCCTGCATATTTTCCTCTTATTTATATTATGCATCCAAAAACATTTACTAATTTTCTTCTCCATCTTGGTCACAGATTTTTTTTGTCCTCCTTGCCGTTTCGTTCCCCGATTCATAACAAGTCACAACAGTGTCAGCAGCGTGCGCGGCCTCAAATTCTTTCCTTGGGCGCGTCCGCGCTCACGGAGGGGCAACACGTTTACTCAGGGCGGTCTTGCGCACTGGTTGTAACTGTAACTCCTCGCTTTGGTTTGGAAATGTTTGACGAGAGACCAAAGCGCACTGAAGGCTTGTAGTGATTGATAACAATAACAAAGCGCGTCGTAAATGATACCCATAATTCCTTTTTTCCGGTTAAAGAGCGCGCGGCAACATGAACGCGCCTGTACCAGGAGGGCAAAGTTCAAGACGTGGCTTTGCAGGTAAATATTTGAACTCGTGTTGCCCCGCTTGGCAAGTTTCCCCTTCCCCTGAATTATTAGCGATACGAAGAGGGAATCGAAAGGAAATAATAGGCTATTGTACAACAACAATTATCTCAAGATAATTACTTAATTGAATCCTTTATTGTGTGTGTGTGTGTGTGTGTGTGTGTGTGTGTGTGTGTGTGTGTGTGTGTGTGTGTGTGTGTGTGTGTGTGTGTGTGTGTGTGTGTGTGTGTGTGTGTGTGTGTGTGTGTGTGTAATGCAATATTGTCTGAGATTGATTGACAGCCTGATTGAATAAGTAAACAAACATTTTTGGAGACTGATCTACCAAGTAACCATAAATGAAAATGACTAAGCAGTCGCTTAATTTAACTTGTCATCAGCTCCTCCAAACATCAGTTTAGTAAATCCAATCTGGATTACAGACAAAGCAGGGGATGCGGCCAGGCCCCAAAAGGCCAAAATTGCACAAGTGAATTTATTTCACCATTTACACCAGTAGTTACAGAATTTGCTTCCAAATATCAGACACTGCGTTATTATTTTATGTACCTATCATTTGTCTTGTCCCTTTTTAGCAAATAAAGTCTCAAAACATCCGTTTCTTTAGCATCCCCTGTTCTCCTACATGGCAAAGATAATACGTTGTTTTTGATAAATAAATGAAGATTAAATAAGGTAACCCATAAGAGTTTAACGTGGCCATGTCTGAGGATCAGACTTCAGGGGGCTTTAAGTGGATGGGCGTAGAAAAACAAAAGTAAGAAACCAGAGTCAAACACTGTAACAGATGTTCTAAATTGTAACAGAAAGGAGGCAGCACACATCCCCCAATCTTATATTTTATACCACTACACTTCTATGACTTCTGACTCTATAACCACACCCTTCTGGTGTACCCTAATCAAGAAAACAAGCACTGCAAAGGGAGGCCTCCCTCAGCCATGAATACAATGCTGTCTGTTAGTCTTCTGCTGTTGCACCACCAGGTGACCCTTAAACCTGCCCTGCAACTGCTGCCTCCTTATAAACACAGTCCATATTTTTGGATCCAAACCTGTGGTTCAGAAGCTCTACCTAGAGACTATGTAATGTACCCAAACAAGAGCAGCAGGGGTCTATGAGGGCAGTATCAGTCTCTCTGATTTTATCTAGATGTGTAAGGCAGCTGTTACACTCCAAAAACTAGAATTCGACATACAGATATCAGGTGTAACAGTTTCTTCCCTACAGGTGCTAAGCATTACAAATTTGCTTTTAGTCTTCCAGGAAGCCATTCTTATTTATTTTCATTAACTTAAGAAATTAAAATGTTAAATACCTGAAACATGTGAAAGACTGGTAATGAACATCTTTAAGCTTTTAATATAATAGAGTGCAGCCCTTGAATAATCAGAGTTGAACTGATAGATGACTAATTCAAAGATCTATCTCATGTGTGTTCAAAGTCTTGGCAGGTTGATTTTGATGCCAAACTTTGTTTGAATTAATTCAGTCCAAAGACTACAGCGTGCTTTGATAAAAACAATCTTTGAAGAACACAATGGTCCCTAGTCCTGGAGGTAAAAAAATCAGTTATTTTAAGAATACATTTTATCCAATCTCAACCTGCAGAGAACAGAAACATGAAAAAAAACAAGCTGAATCCTGATGTGCTGCTTAAATTTGGTTACACTTGGATTAATGCTGCCATGAAAACAGCACAAACTGTAACTCAAGATGCTGCATGTTGGGCTACTTGTAGTTTCAATCACACTTGTGGTTATAATGTCTCGTCTTTGAGTTTTCACACCATGAAGTAGACTGTTTGGCCTTTTTGTCTCACATTTAGTCCCATTGTGATTCAGCAAGACTGTCATGGTTATAAATGTATGGAAACTCACTACTAAGAGATGCAAGACTCCCCAATGTACAAAAAGAAGTTTCTGTGTTTCAAGCACATGCTCCTGGCTATAAATCAGGTGAACAAAATAATAGATACAAGACTGTATAGCACAGCTGCATTTTATAGTCTTAAGTGTTATTTTCAAATATATTCACACTGTTTAAAATGTAAAGACTATAACAAGGTGCCTTAACCTTGTTATAGTCTTTACATTTAATGTTTTTGAATAGATTGTACTTTAGGAGAAATGCTGCAAATTCTGCAAAAGTGTTACCTCTGTTACCTGTTCAGCTGCAGCAACAGAACATTCCTTTTCAAGATCTGTGAATCTCACAGGGTTGGGCTTCATGTCTTCATCCCTCTTGGCGACACCGTCCATGTTTGCTGTGTACTTCGGCAATCTCAAAACTCAGACTCTCATTGCAGTTTTTAATCTCCCCTGTGAACACAGAATAGTTATTTTATTTCGAGAATTGAAGCCTTACACTACAATATTTCAATAAGTCAAAACCACATCTGACAACACATTTTTTTTTATTCAGCAATAATTCGATTTACAAAGCAGTGAGTATTTCAGTGGACTCAACGGTTAGATAAACTATGGCAGTTTTCAAAACCGCGTACTACATACCGGTACTATCTAAATCAGTATGCAGTATATACTGTATACTGCATATTTAGTTCAACAGTAGTATGTAGTATGACTGCCAGTCGTCGGTTATTTTGCAGTATGCTTGGCACGGTAATAATATGAATAATATGTAGTAATAGAGCAAGCCAAGGACCCTGTAACTGCAGCTGCTTGTCCAGCTGTGGCACATCCACTGTACAGTCTAAAAAGCAGAACAATCCGAGGTGGTGAGACTTGACCTTGAATATATGAACAAGTCATATTTGTTATTGGTTCATGCCCATAATGTGGCAAGATATTCAGTCACCGCCACCGAAGAGTTCAAACAGCTGCGCTCCGGCATTTTGATCTCTGACCTGGCACTTTGCATTGTGGGAAACAGTACGCGAGGCAGACTGGTCCGATGCATACTGTACAATTTTCCCGAATCAGCATGGCATCCTGGTATTTTTGGCATACTGCGGATCTCGCAGTTGCTCGCATACTGCATACGGCATTTTGGCCAAATAAGTACGTACTAGTAGTATAGTATGCGGTTTCGAAAACAGCCTATGTTGGGATGATTTCTAGACTTTGAAGTGATATACCTTTACAGTATTTTGTTTGTGGTGTTGTACCATATTCAAAGAATTAAAAAATGTAATACCCAAACATTAAAATGTAGCACACTCTAAGATCTTCAGGACAAAGCTGGCTCATCTGAATTTGAACAACTTATTTAACATACATTCTAACATTACAGCATTTTGGCCTTCTTCAGAACTTATTATGCACTCAGGCTAAAGACTCCAGGAGAGACAGATGGGTATAAGGGAAGTGATCTGAGGGCAAAACAGATCCAACCTTTTGTTTCAAAGAGGCCCTCATGGTGAAGATCATTTTTCATAATTTTGTTATTTACAGTGTATTTCAACAACATCATAACATGATCACATGGTAAGCACTATCAAAAATGCTGAGGCGAGGTAATTTGGTTTTAAAAGAGAAAATAAAAACCCCTTGTGAAATTAATAGCAATGTATGCTAACTCTCTCCCTGGTCCATTGTCCTTTGCTGTGTTTTATGGCTTTCTGGTTTTTATAAAAGTAAGTATGTTAGCAACAGCTGCTTGGAACATTTTTCCAGGTTGTGGGTTGAAAAGGAGGAAACTTGTGTTTGTTTAACTGCAGACAAAGTGATACAGAGACTTCCCTCCATGAGATGTGTATAAGTGTTTGTGTCTTTGAGATAAAGGAGGTTACACAGTTTACTCTTTAAGCCGTGGATGTCAGTGCTACACAAAGTATCAAACAAACCTTCAGGTGGACCAGTAGCAACACCAGATACTTTTACAGTTTACAGTTCGCTAGCAAAAACGAACACACGCACCTTACCTTTGTTGCTAATCTTTTTCTAGTCATCAGGCAAATGGTTCTGAAAAGCTTCTCATTGGTTTTTATACTTCCTGATTGAACCATTTTCACTGAAAAGGGGGGGGGGGGGCATACATTTTTTCCAATGAGTGTTTGTTTTTGAAGATGTTTGTGAAATATATAACTTGAGCACTGAAACTTCTTGAGGATTTGCAAACACTACTTTATAAAATGTGAATATAAATGTAGTCACATTGTCTGTCTATATGTGTTATTTATAGTAAGCTCCCCTACAAGTGGTAAAGTCCACTTCAATTATTTATGTGGAGGGAACTAGATGTGTGGGTGTGTCAGGGGTTGGAGGAAACACATAGAGCATCTAGTCAATTTCAAAACACAATGTACAGAATCCCAATGATATATCCCACTGCTTTATCAACACTGTGTCAAACTTATCAACCTGGGAAAGGCAAATTAACCTGCTGTTTGCATGTTCTCTTTATTCCTGCTTGATCTTGTAGTTCTCCTGTCATCTTGTGAACCAGCGAGTTCAGATGCTTCAGAAATGGATCCAGCAGGATGGGTGTGTGCCGTCAGACGGAGACTGAAAGCTGTGCACACACATGCTGTGGAATCTGCAGTTTAACCTTCCTAAAATCAAAACGGATGAGTAATAAAATAAATGTGTGCGCTGATAAAGACATGAGCTATTCAGATGCAAATACTTTTTTTGTACCAGGCTGTAAACTTTTTTCGCTGGAGTTAAGTGTTCAGTGAGATGATTTTTCTTTATTTCATTTGTGTGCTTGGTTAGGCAGGTAGATAACTCAACACTCAAACATCCCTGCACTTTCAGTTATCCTAGGAACTGAGGAGGAAGAATCGATGAAAGAAACAAGCAACAAAAAAAAGGAATTAGTATTAAAAAATCACTGTCAGTGTCAAGGATACTGACAGTAGAAAGAAATGCAACAAAAGAAGAGAGGTAACTGATTGAAAACTCTTGTCTTACAGGAAAACACGTAACAAATCAATGTCCTTATAACATGCATGAATTAGGCAATATTTAAGAATAGGGTAAAAAGTAGTGTGATTTTTTTTGTCCTGATAGAAATCCACATGTGAAAGAATTCCCAGCTTAAAATATCTTCCAACCAATAAACTGTTCATTCTAGTTTGAGTAACATTTGCTGAAATACAGTTCCCGCTAAAGAAATAAGAAAGATGGACAAACATGTTGTAGTTTTTGGTCTTACCATGGAATCTATTGTCAACTCCATAAATGAATAATATAAAAGTATGATCATTTTTATTGTATCTTATACTTGATATACCATTCTTCCATTGTTTCAAAACAAAATCCTTAACACACACATAACTTATTTTACGTCTTTTCTCCCTCAATATTTCATTATATTTTTAATTCACTGACTAACATCACATGAGCTATGTAATGCCAAATTTAAAATGCACATAATGTTAATTGTGATTTCCTAACAGTATATTCTAAATTCAATCAGCCCGAAGGCAACTGGATGTTTGTAAAATCACCTTCTATATCAAGCTAGCATTTATTGGGTGTCACAAAGAGATACATTTTTGATTTATGGAGCACAAGATTTATTACAATGTAGTGGATCACATAGCTGAAAGAGCATTCGGCTTATTACTGCATGCTGTTTCAAGCCAGTGTACAACAGCATCAATTATCATAATTATATGTATCCTGAGAAAATGATCTATTTACTGCCAAGACTGTGTTTCAATACCCTAGTAATTCTGACAAAGCTGACACATGACGGTCATTTTGGGATTAGTGGCTGTGCTGCGTCGAACAGAAGTGACTTCACAGCCAAGTTTGTGTCTCTGTGTGCCTGTGCTTGGGTGGCGGAGTAAAGAAAAGGTCTACTGTAAGAAGGATCTGGATAAACATGCTCTATTTATTTTTAAGGAAGCAGATTATGGGCACAGTTACTGTCAGGGATTAAAAACAAAACCATGAACTGTACAGTTACTTCATTTGGTGGTAGATGAACTTCTGGAATTCTGGGAGATGTAGGAAATCACTTGAGCAGAAGGGGCTTGGCAGAAAAGTACCTACTGTTAAATGCACATGAAAAAGTTATTGGATTGGTGGAGGTAAGGTCGGCCAATCAAGATTTTTCACACCAAATTGACAGAATTGTCATTAACTTTTTTGGATGGTTTGTCCTTACATTCTCGCATGACCCTCAAGGTTGAGCCCCTATACTGAATTGAGTGATTCCCTAATTTTCCAATTGCAACATCTTTTAAATTACCTAAGAGGATATCATTACTTTTTTTATTGTAGCATCATTATCCCTCATGTCTAAGGGTTTGGTTTCTGACCAGGTACTTAAAAAAGTAGCAGCATTCCCACTGGAAATGGGTATTCGTTGCTAAGTGCCAATAAGCCAATTTTACATTAGCATTTATCTGAAAGCATTGTTGTGTTTAAGTACAGTAAAAAAACAAAAACAAATCGACTCAGATTGACACTTCAAGAGAGTTTTGAAAGAAATTCACCCAAATTTGTTTTTACAGTTACCATCACAATCTGGGGATTTGAAATGTTTTTGATAATATGCTTTATATGAGCTGATCATTCACCTTCTGTTATTTTTATCATTTTAAAATACTACTGGACTAGCTTAAAAACAATGCATTATCAGAAAGCTAAAAAAAAATCTTTCTTTTGGCTCAGGAGGGGTTGATGTAACAGATGTTTGCTATAGAGAGCCTCTCTGTTTCTGATATTTTACTTCACTGTGGAATCAGCTTGACAACCAATGCAGTGATCCTCATATCACAGAGAAAATGTCGGGGGTTTTCCCTTAAAAAGACTCTACTGACAACTTGTCTTTTAAATGGAAGAAGACAGCGTGAAACTGCCATTTATCTGCAAAACAGACAACAATGTGTTTCTGTTCACACAGATGAGATGAGTCAGCCATCGTCCAGCAGTTATGGGGTGCATTTGATCAAATAACTAATGTCATACAAATGTCTCTGCTAATGTTAAGCTCCTGGCTGCTTTCTGGCATCGACCGCACAGTGTGATTACTATCAGCGGTGTGTCTGCAGTAAATCCCACAACAGACGAGCCCACATGCTAAACGCTGGCCTGAGCACTCCCCCTGGAGACTCTAAAAGCAGACTTAAGTCAAGATTGACTTTCTAAGACCTTGTTATCTTTATTTGGCAGTATCCGATTGCAACTACTGGTCTGCACATCAACCCATCCCCACAGTCAGGGAGTGAAATTGTGTTTTACATACTCGATGGAAATTTGGGCTGCTATCATGCAGCTACTTGGAAAAACTCCAGAGTGTCTTTAGACTGCTCAAGGTTTCTTCATGAAACTTCCACTTTGCCTTTCTCTTTTCACTTCTGTCGCTCTCTGTCAGTCACGAGACAATTATTCTGGGCAGAACTTTTATTTTTCCATTTCAAGGTCTGCACAAAAGGATCCCCCACCTCTCTGTTCGCCTTTCCTTCTAATCTCTGCCTCTTCTTTCTTCCTCATTCCTTCCCCGGTCTGCCTGTCTCCCACTGGTCATGTGCACGTGTGTGTGCTTGTGCGTGTGTGTACAGGCCGGACTGCTGGCGCTGCAGAATTAGTAGGTGAAGTCGAAAAACGGATTAAGAAGCCAGGATCCAGGGAGTTCACTAATGGGAAGTGCTGGCCTGGTTGCCTGTTGCTCCTGTCCATCAGCTGAGGCCAATTACCTTGGGAGGGAGGGGGAGTGTCACATCTGGTCTGGTCTGGCTCAGAAATTACTATTTTTGAGGCTTGTAGGTCTGAAAGAGTCATCACTTAAAAAAGAATTTAAGCAGTCAAAATTATGATTTATAATAATTTGATCCTTTACTACAGCTTTAAGTCTATTAGATTTGAGTTTTTGATTCTTAAAGGAGATTTTGTAGATATTTTTATGTTTATTAGGAGAATAGAAAGGATTTTTTATTTTTTTTGCAGTACATTTTAATCCAATGATTTGATTATGATATTTTCTGACACTTGGCTGTTTTTTCATGAAAATGGAAATAGAAACAAAAAAAAAATCTTATCACAGCTTGCTTGGATGTGATCTTTTTAGATGCAGCTGTATATTTACTGTATAAATAGTGTTAACTTCCTTTAAAATGATGTGAATACTATATAAAGTATTGAAGTACGCTAGTTGTTCTCTTTTCAGAGTTTGATGTGAATATGAAAACGTATTATCTGCCTGTTAAACCTAAAGGCACAGCCAGCAGCCAAGTTAAGTCTGCTTTCATCCCCTTTAATCATGACGAGAACCCCTCAGATGTTTCTTGTGACCCTCAGGATGGAGACCAAACCTCGTGTTAAGAACCAGTGGAGTATACTACCTACACTATGGTCTCAACTTGCTCCACACAACCTCCGACCTCGACCATCCAGCTGAGCATTTGAAGTGTCCAGCTCTTCAGGTTGGAAATCAAATCAAACTTTACAGACTCAGTGCAGAGTTACAGTATATTACTGTAAATCAATAACAGAGACAACAGCGTTTCACAAATTCCGTTTTATTCCTTCACAAAGTGTGTACAAAATATATTGCAAACAAATGCAAACATTGAAGTAGAATATCTTTCAGAGATTTTATTTAAAACAAACCCAGTGTATTATTGATCAACAGAAGACAGGTTTTTAATGGGAATTATTTTAATAGAACAAGGTTGTTGATTATACAGGGGAAGATTTCTGAATAATGACTAAACATTACATGGAAAGTGCAATTTTGTCAATAAATTTGGCCATTTTCATGTCCCGTTTTGATAGTCCTCCACATTCATGTGTTGTCAATGTAATCTGGACCTGTGGGGTGAAAAATCATGTTTCAACCACAGAGCAATAACAGCAAACATACCAGAAGAGGAAGAACATTTGGGTATTATACACTAATGGAGTTGTCCGATAAGTCTTTTTTAAGGGGGCAATCATTTAATTTAAGTTTTCACAATGCAGAAATGTTTAAACTCTTCCCCTCTCAAAGCTCCATGATATCATATAATATACATATACAATACTATACATTTCCACTGTAGTCGTAGTGGAGCCAATTTAAAGGAACAGCAAGTCTGCAGTAACTTATGTTTCCATGCATTTAAAAAAATACATCTCATCTGTCATTCAGGTCATGTAGCCAATAACCAAAACATTTCTGATTTCCTTTTTTGATAAAGAGAGGAAGGATCTCACTTAAATTCCAATTCAATTAAAGACATTTTATTGAAACAGAGTGGGCTATAACAATGAATTTTCTAATGACAGATTATTTCAATAGAATATATTATCACACCAGCTGCTTTACAACTCCAACACAATACAGAGCTTTTAGACTTGTTTGTGGAAAGAGCTGACATTGCTTTATATTAATATGTAGTTATTGTGACTATTGGTTTATTAACTAAAAGGGAGCTTCCATGAGGATATGGTGATGAAGGAATTTCTGGAACATATTATACTCCCTTTCAACAAGTTTAAATAAGTCTCAGAGGTCTCCAAAACATGTCTTTGAAGTTTCTTGCCAAAAATCCACTCCATTCCTGTATTCTATCATACATATAAACCCCTCTATTTCAGCCCTGCTCAGAATTGGCTGTTTCTGTGTCTATAGCTTTAAATGCAAATGAGCTGCGTCTGTCCGTGTCATTATAAGCCATGATGCCATAACCATCCAAGGTAGACTTATCACGTGCTACCCTGAGTGTGAAACGATGGTATATGCTCCTGAAGACGACGTATGATATCAACCTCGTTTTAAGAAAAACTTGGTTTAATCGCAATGTTAGGGAAAAGAACTACATTACCCACGATCATAGAGTGTCACAACAATGTCTTTGATTGGTGGAGCTCACTGTCACCATGGCAATGTTTCCCTCTGCGCCGTATGCAAACGATTGTTTCGCTAGCAGGCTAGCTAGTTAGTTAGCAAACAGTAAATGTACTAATAACCTTGTTATACTGCAGTGAGTATAACTTATATATTCACACAACACAAACTACAACGTAGTACAACACTTGTATTAACACCACTTGTATTAACACCACTTTAAAAACCACTAAAGTCACATTTAAAAAGAAGTTGTATCATTCTGAATTGTGGGACGGGTAGTTCATTGACTCTGAGAAAAAGGCAGAGGTACAATGTGTACATGTTTTTTTTGCAAGTTTTTCAATGCAGTTATTGCGCTGAATAAAATGTATTATAGTCATGAATGTTGGAGTGACTTCTGGTAAACCATTCCAGTCACAGTGTGTTTTAGTCTCTTTGGTTTGAAAGCTGAAAACAGACACTACATCAAACGGTTGCTATTAAAAAGCAGTTTAAGCATGCAACTACTCCATAAAACCAAAAAGGGCATCATGATCTCTTTATCTATGCAGCTGTATTGGTGTTGGCTTTTTGTTTGTTTGTTCCTTCTTCTTTTTTTAACTTCTGAAAGAAGAAGCTATTTTCCATAAATCCTGTCTTTATGCTAAGCTAGCCAGGTCCTGACTCCATCTTTTTAGTTGTGCACACATTCAAAAACGATTTTCTTATATCAATTTCACCATGTCTCGCCCTCTCCATCTTCCCCACATTTCCTGTAACTTTCCAACAATCACAGTCTATGAGGGCAATTATAAGACAAGAATATGTGAAAAGAATCTAAAAAAGAATAATAATTAATTTCTTTAAGCTTTGATCTCCATACAGTAATGTTATTTGTCATATTTTTACTGAGTACTTGCAATTATGTAGATATGTCTTTAAGCTCCACCCACTGATGTCTGATTTAACCAATTAGATTGCTCCCAGGAGAGCGGCCATAAAGCTCTGCTGAAAACTCCCATCTTCAAACTGAGAGCCAAGAGAACAGAACAGAGCATACTGGCATATTAATAGATTATTAGCAGAAGCTCAGCATACATCATGTATTTAGTGGAGGCTGAACCTCACTCAGAGAGGGATTTATTTGTAAGTGTCTGGTGGAAAGTGCTGCGGGGGCCCAGAGACCTGTAGCACCGTACAACAGCCACTTTAATAAAGAGTGGATTAGGAGCAGCATTCCTGTTAGAGCGGCCCGGTCCACCACACACTAACTCAGTGGCTACAGCCTAATGCATAGAGATTTTCAGGGACCAGCTTTGTCATATCAACCACTACTTTATATCTCAGGCAGAGAAATTGAGAGAGTGCGTAGTAGGCCCTGAAGTTGTAGGGGGCTACGTAGAGTGGAGGTAGAGTTATTGCAAAGCTTTTCACAAGAAAAACGACGGGATTATGGAATGAGGCTACAGCGTTGTTTTTTTTATCATTCTGACTTACTGAGGGGGTTTCACAACTCTCCAGAACAAGTGATGATTGTTTTACTTTAAGAGTCTGACTTATCTGGGGTTGACTGAATTCAATGTGTCTGTAATCTGTAATTAACCAACTGTTACAAACATATCTTTTTAATCTTCATGATGATACAATTAGCATACAGCCAAAATGCAGAGTAAGTTATTACCTTATTATAAACGTTGAACCATTCTGGGTGATGATTCATCTTCTCTGCCTGCAGAGCCACACGCGACATGAAGCCGAATGCCTGGAAAAGGAGAAACAATCAACTGTCGTGTCAGTGTTTATGTGACTTTTTTGTCTAAGGTTATAAACAAAGTGGAGGAAAAATACAACCAAGTTTCATCCTAATGCAAAAAGTTCAAATAGCAACACAAACAGCATCCAATCTTCTAAAAGTGAGAGTTCAAACACATTTTAAAATGTACTACCCAAATTTGACATGAGGGTATTTCATTTAGCACAAGCTAAAGCTAGATGGACCTATTCAAGGGACAACTTATTTCTTAAAGAAGATTAGATTGTCAAGATATGATGCAAAAACAAAAGGTTTGAAAACCACTGTAGATGTAGCAAACTGCCTAACTGTTGACTAACTAACTAACTACATGCTGACAGAAACAACTGGCATGATCGGCTGCAGTTGCACTTTACCGAAACACTCATCATGACAAAACCTCAGCGTCACTACAGAAGAGTTGTTCTGAAGCTTATTTTTGACAGTACTTAAAAAAAAAAAGAAGATATCTTTCGCAACAACAAAATCACACCGTACCCATTAAAGTAAACTTCTGGTGATAAGATCAAAATTTTTAATTCAAATAACGTTTTTTTTTTGGCACATAAAATGGCACAAAATAGTCGATAAAATGCTCAACACACATTCAAAGCCCAAGGTGTCATCTTAGTTCAAATGTCTTGTTTTGTGCAGCAAACATTTTCAAAACAATAAAAAAGCTTAATCTCACGAACATTAAACGTAACAAAAGAAAATATTCTCATTTGAGAAGCTGTAGTGGCGGAATTTTGAATTTTTCACTGCAGCAAAATGATGATTTAATGACTTGCAGAATGCTTGTCTAATTATCATCTGCTGATTCACAACTTGATTAATCGAATAATCATTGCAGCTTAAAAAAGGGACGTGTTGGCTGACACGGGTCAGGGTTCAATGCTGCAGAGAGAAGCACAAGACGGCCTCTCTGTGCACACAGAAACCTCTCATGAAGGCATGTATGTGCATACTTCCACAACCCTGTCAGGAGCAGACAGCATGCAGACACACACACAGACACACACACACTCTTCATATTTCGAGTTGGCATGTGTCTCTCTCCAATCACAGGCCATCCAGGGAGTGATTATGGTTATTCTAATTATCTACAAAGAGGAGAGTGAAATCCCTCGTCATGCCCACAGTGAAAAGAGGGAAAAAAAATCAGGTAGACCTATTTCAGAGCAATTTCCCACTGCAATCTCAATTAAGCCCCTAAATACTTCCTCCCTGTCTAATTAAATCAACTGAACTGCCATTGTTTACAGGCGGGGGCTTCATACACGTCCATCACCTGACATGGCGAAACAGAATTACTCCCGCTGAAGAAATGCGTTAAGCCTTTTTTGTGTTAGTCCTGTTCTGTGCCTGCATGTGCAGAGCGACAGCTGTAACACGATCAGCAGCTTGATCAAATTGGTTATCAAGGAAACCATCTCCTGATCAATTTAAGTAATTGGCATATTCCTGCAACTTGACCCCACTGGCACCAATTTGGAGTCTGAGGCGGTCTGCGTTTTCTCACTTCTCATTGGCTCTAATGGAGATGGTTAAGCAGCATGTCATGTCAGGTGTTGTTGTTTGAACATGTCCCCTCTTTCTCTCTCTCTCTCTTTCTCTCTCTCTCTCTTAGCTCTGGCTGATCTGCTGCTGAGTAACACTGAGTGACAGCTTAAAGGATTCTGTGTAAAGACTCAAAGATTCCTGCACTTTTTTTCATTTGAATATAAGATGTTCTCTTTCCAGCCTGGACTCAAAACAAATTAAAAAAAATCATTGTTTTCCATTTCAGGACACTGCCAAACATGAGCTGAGAATATGCACAAAGACAGATTTTTACATCAATATTTACACTCATACGAGATGTTACTCTCTTTGGTGGATCTGCACCATGTGGACGTTTCTGCTGTACAAGATAATTACCAAACATTATTGTTCATCTCAAAAGGGAAATAGCTAAAGCTTGCCATTAGAATGAAACTTTACGATTTCTGTCACTGACAGGCAAGCGTAATGACAAAATGATAGAGACAAGTTCTTTTTGCAGCAGCGACAGGAGGGAGGGGCCTTCAGTGTCATAAGGTCCTCCATTTCTTTCTCTTAAAAAATGTTGTGATGAAAAAATGTTGAGGAGATATATCTGCATTGAAGTAAAATATCCCATTACATTATTAATACCCAAATGTGTTGAAAGCAGTTATGTTTCAGATACATCCGTGGTCTACATTTATGTTAACCAAGGATGAACACTCGATATCTCAACCCTAAACCTCAAAAGTGCTGTTTAGCGTACAGCAAGCAGCTTTAATTAAGAGAATTGTCACACATGCTAAAAAAGTCCAAGTTAAAACCAAATGGATGTGCAAACAGACCACAGAGCAACTTGTAATTCGGAGGAACAACAAATTTGAAACAGAAGATGTGGAGTTCAGCCTGAGGAAACATGAACCCTTAGAAAAGACTCTTTGAGGGGAGCAAAAAAAAAACAAGAAAAGAAGTAATCTCCCTCTACAAATGAATTGGAGTTGGATGTCCAAAAAGCTTGAAATCCTGTAAAAGCCCAGAAAATGGCGCCCTACATCTGCCTTCTTTAACAGGTGGGGGTCCCCTCGGGGGGCAGTAAGGAGAGCAGTGGGACACAATGCTGGCGAAGTGGCGGGGACTATGCCTGTCTGTCAACTGTAGGTCAACTCAATGTCCTCCACTTGGACCAAACAAGAAAATAAAACCAGCCCTCAACTCCCAGCTGAGGTCTTATGTCAGCAAAGGTCAAGGACTCTCCCTCTCAAGAGAGCTTTGTTTAGCCTGTTTGCTTGTACAGGCCCACACTCTAGAGCCAACAGGTCAGCCATCCATCCATCCATCCATCCATCTATCCATCCAGCCAGCCAGGCATTCTCTCCAACTGGCCCAACAAGCTGTAGCTGTCAGACTCAGATAATTTAACATGACATTACCCAGGCCTCCATCTCAAATAATCAGAAACACCCGACGGCAGACCCCCACTATGCCCCTTTCCCCACATAGCCGCTTCTGAGGGGCCTATTTGGTGCTATTACAGCATGATTGTCATACAACACTGGATGAGACGTCGGAGCAGAGTGGTGTTTCTCTGTCTCATTGCGGCCGTGGGCTAGAATACAGGACTCAGTTTCAAACACATGTGTCTGTTATTTACAGATCGGTTTTCCACCGCTGCCCGGTCCAGGGGCTTAGAAACGGCTGCTCTGCCTTGCCAGGACTAAGTGCATGCAGATTGCACCTACTCTTAACTAGCCTCTGACAGACTCACACATGCACACCCATGCATGCACAAATGCACATATCGCACACTCCAGATACACACAAGTATGTGCCGACACACACATAAAGACTCTGCCTCCATTACACGCCACCATGACTACCCGATGATTACCCTGGAATGAAACCTTCGCTCCTCCACGGCGAAAGTCAAGAATGCTATGAATTGCACAACGGCAGCGGTGATGATGAGGATGACGACCACACCTCTCATGTCTCATTTCTCTTCTTTCCTACACAGCTCTTCAAAAGCATCCAGCTGGCTGAACAAGGCTGCCCACTAAGTTGATGAGTAACTTAAAGCAAAATACAGATAAATACAAAGAAAACTGGCCAAGTCGTTGTTCTGTAGAAAGCTCTGCTGGGTGTGTGTGACTTCATAATCTTCTCAAGTTAACACAGAAGAGCTTCAACTTGACACTCTGACTAAGGCGATGCATGCTGTGAACACTCATTAAGTGACAAATATTCGGTGTTACAAATGTTCACACACGTCAGCTCCTATTTGTGTAAAGAGTGTCATGTACTGCTCAAGCGTGGCGTTAAGGCCGACTTATGCAAACCCTCTCATTAACTGCAGAGTTACCAGCCGGGGCTTAAAAAGACATTGGGCTCCGTCAAAAGGCAACAGACGTCAAGGCCATTTTAGCTTCCCCACGGACTGATAGCCAGATTATCTAACCAACTCCTCTTGGGCGCCACACCTCATCGCTTCCCTCCAGCCAATTTTCACAAGACGATATGAATGCGGGACGCCACCAGTTCCCAGGGAAAGTTCCAGTTTTGAGACGGAGGAGGGAACTGAACACCGCAGAGCCGATTAACCGGCCTCTCGCTCAGAGTGCCGGTGTAGGGCGATTATGCAAGCATGTGTACATAAATATGAGGGCTGACAAACAATAGATTGGTTATATAATGTCTTTTTAAAGAATTTTAGGAAGGTTTTCATGTTTTCAAGGATAAAAATGCCCAGTTGTCTGTGTTTCTTCCAAAGCGTGTGTGTTATAACTTACTGAAACATTCTTAACAAACCCAAAACTGTCAATTGATCAAATTATTTGAAGCTCTCAAAAAAATATTCAACTCGCCACAGCCTTTGCAGAAATAAGAACACTTAGGCTAATGTACAGTATTTTTCCAATCCTCTATTCATAATTTTTGCAAATATATATATATATATATATATATATATATATATATCTTTTAAATTTAAGAATAAGTATTTTATTATAGCACGACAAAAAATGTAGATGATAACAGTATTAATTGGAGCTTCAACAAAACTGTTGTTATTCTGTCAGCGACATGAAGCAAAAACTAGTCTTATTGTTTGAAGATACTACAACAGAGACATTTTTCTGTGAGTGTGTGTGTGTGTGTGTGTGTGTGTGTGTGTGTGTGTGTGTGTGTGTGTGTGTGTGTGTGTGTGTGTGTGTAATGCAGGAGGGGGGGCGGCTCTGAGACTTTGGTTTACCCAGGAGGCTCAGGTTTAGTTGTAAGACAACTTATTGAACACAAGCAGAGCGAGGCCCATGACGAGAGGCCGAGACTTGAGGGAGATTTGGAGGGGAGGGAGACCCTGACTGAATATAAAAAGGGATCAGCCTCTGAGAGCGGAACGAAGGAGCAGAGGGGGCTGCGGAAACACAGCAGCGCTGTCTTCAGGCTCAGAATTGGAACTAAAGTACAGAAGCCTTGTGGACACTACAGCTTTTTTTTATACTTGTAATGCGTCATGTTTCATGGTGAACTCCAACTTCCAATTGCTGTTTTTGTCACTCTTTGTAGTATTTTTCCTTATTTTAATTTTGATGTGTGACTTTCCTGATATAAACCTTTGTTTATTATTTCGACCTATTTCTGACACAGATGCAGAACTGTCACTTCCCTATCTCTAATATTTATGTGCCAATTTTGAGTTTATTAAGGCCACTTCAAACACGTCCCTGTCCTATGAATATTACCAAGACTTCTTTAATTTACATCCATGATTTTGATATATGGTTATAAAGAAATCAGAAATGACGACTAAACATTAACAGTAATTAAGAGCAATGCACACAAAGAACCTACCAATCATTGAATATTACAGTTACAACAAAGTACTTCATATTCAATTAGTAAACTTTTAATGTAGACATTTTAATCCTTCAAAAAAACATTTTTTTACAATTTCTAGTCCGTGTTTTTACCACAGGAGGTGAATTTGAGCTTTACCTCTGGTGAGACGGTTCCATTTCTGAGCACATGATGATTGACGCTTTCACTGCCTAATTAAACTAGGTTAACTCATTTAATCAGGAATCCCACAATGTTGCTCAAAGTAAAGCGTCATTGCATTTTGATCTGTTGATTAATAGGTATAATAAAGTATTAATCATTTTCAATAAAAACATTTTGAAAAAAAGAAATCCATACAATGTGTGATGATTTTTGGCCATGTCTGTAATTGCCCTTTAATACCTAAACACTTCATATTGAATTTTAAAGAGAAAAGCATCAAATCCATGTGTGGCATTCAACTGATTTTAGAAATTGCTGTCTATTCATTTTTAGTACCAACACACTGATTGTTGAAGAACTTCAAAATCCTAAAAATCGCCAATGAATGTCTACAGAACCTGATGACCTCTAAACTGATGGACTTTCACATTTGCCCATAAAAAAAAAAAACATACTGCACTCAAGATATGAATATGAAGCTTATTAGAGCATTCTCTTTTTGTTGTTTAACAAACAGCGTATGCACTTTGCAGAAGGCACTCAAGATAATATCCTGCAATTTTTTTATAGCCTTTGAGTGTTTTTTTTCTCATTGCTTCATATTTGTGGGGAAAGATGGAACGCCATCCTTGTCAGTTTCAGCTAACATAACACAACAGGTGAGCATGCACAGCTCACCTCTCTTAAACAAACTGCATCTTAAAGCAAACCATTTCACTTATGTTACATGTATGTTTCCACTGCATCAAGTGCAGTGTAATGTAAAGCAGATGGTCATCTGTAAACATAAATAACATAAAGCAGGTAAACAATATCAGTGATTGCAACTTAAAAAACAAGCACAAATGCAAACAAAATTTACAGCATTAAACACACACACACACACACACACACACACACACACACAGATGTTTCCACTTGTGATTGCAGTGATTCGCACTGGCTGAAAGAGTCCAAAAAGGGGATTTTACCTCTCAAACCTTATAAAATATTACCAGATTGATGAGGGAAATAACTCTGCTGACTACAGTTTACCCACATGCCACAGAAAAATGACAGAGCAGATCATAACAGCATCACAACACTTTCCACTTGCTGTAATCAAAGAAAAATAAACTCAAAAAAAGCATATCCAGCTGTCCAATTCTTTTAAAGTTAATTTGTAGCTAAGAGTGGCTCTGTGCTTTGTGTATTCAGTGCCACTTCAACAGACGGCCACTGTGCATTTACAGTTATAGAACAGACTCTGTCGCCCCCTGCGGGCTCAATAGGGAAGGGTGCTCACTCGTATAGAGGGGATTTGTTATTCTCATTATAAACTCTCTGGGATCTGATTTCTTTGGACCCATCAATTGGAGATAAGTGGTGAATGGAAATCAGCCAGCATGTCACTCCTCATCTTCATCCCCCCCCTCTCTGGTACAAGCCCTTTGAGAAGAGCCATGAAACTGAGCTCGTTTGTGAAAATGCATCAGAGAGTTGGGAGGAGAGAGAATAAAGGAGGGTGGAAAAGCAGGCAGAGAGACAGGCAGGGAAGAGTTGCCAGCATGTAAAATTGGAACAACATGAGCTCATTCCCCAGTAACATGGGGCGCAGGGTGGGTACGAGAGACAGAAACAAAGACTGAGGGAGAGAAAGATGGGGAAAGAAGGGTGGCAAAGAGCAAGAAAAGAACACATCCACAAGAAGGAATGATGGGGTTGTTAGTGGCTTGCAAACCAGATGAAACATTTTAACCAATTTGATTGTTTGTGAAAGAAATCATTCTGATCAAAACCCCAATTGCTGCCAACTGGAGGCCTGGCTTTTCTCAGGGTAATGTGGCCTGACGTGTCGGGGTAAGAGGAGAGGCTTTAGAGGCAGGAGGAGCAGATGGGAGAGGTCAGCGCCTGCCTCCCCAACTTCAAACACAGGGAAGTGTAAAAACAGACTATTTTAGGGGCTAAAACAACTAACGACTGGATTAGAGGAAGTCCGCTAAGTGGCCTTGAGATATTGCAGTTTACTTCATCCGATACAGTCAGGAAGAAAAGCTCAGAGCTGCCCGCCAGGACTGGGTAAAAGAAAAAAATCATCTTTTAGTCTTTCTTTTACCCACCATAAGTGGTAGAACTGGTATGAAATGCCATATAGGTCATGATAAGTTTGATACTGTTGACGTCACTGTGTGCACTTTTTATTATTATCATATCTTCACCTGTGATGTACATCATGCACGTTAAACTTCAAGTTGTTTTCTTTACAATTATTCTTCATGCATGTGTTTAACACTTAACATTACATATACATATCTGTGGGAGCAGCCATCAATTTTAAGCTTTTAATCAGATCACATCTTTAATCATCAATATGAAGGATGGATCACAGGAACTAAAAGGACTCATTATTACATGAAACGTATGACATGAACACCTGACCATGGGTTACAGTCCAAATCTACAAAAATGATTCTTGAGTTTATCATCTTTTAACCAATTATTTGAAATGTTATATTTTAAATTGTAAAAATATTGTGTCGAGGCTGTTTCCCTTACAACTCATCAAGAACAGAAACTTATTTTTTGATTGTGTGTTTTCTACATAACCACATTTCTATGCAGCCTATCTTGACTTTTGTAGGTTTTTGCACTTTTATCTATGTTTTGCCCCCTTTTTTTTTACTTATTTAAATAATTCACACACACTGTCCCCGGTTACTTTGAAAAGCACTTGTATTAAAAATGCATGATTCATCAAGATTTTATGAATGATAAGCAAAGGACACACACACGTTTTATGAAATGGCACAAATGAAATAGGGCAAAGTGATAGATGTCACTAAACTGTGCTGATGTAATTAGTGCCGGGAATCGAATCAAACCTCTCAGAGTTCAGGGGAACAGATAATTCAGTTTTAGGAAGAAGAGAGTGTAATTGTTGCTGAAATAATTAAATCATTTGGCATGGATGGATTATTTGGTTAATGCATAAACACAAACAATGATGCGTTTGATCAGTCGCTGTCACTATCCTGTTTTAATCAAGTTTACTGTAGAATTATTTTTACCTTTAAAGGACAATGTGTGACAGTGAGGAGGCGGGACGGATGCACTGACAGTCCATGATGCTGCTGTTATGGCAATGCTCCCTTACATCTTAGCTACGATTGTTTTTTGTTCTCTCATTTTGTTTAGCAACATGCATACATCAAATTGTATGGCTTTTTAGGGGGGGGGGGAGTGTAACTGTGGTTTACTGAATATTGTGAATATTATGTCTATTATGGCTTTAAATGTTAATTTTAATGTGGTGTGCCAAACACACTCTGTCCTTGCAAGAGTTAAATTGATCAGCTATTAAAAATGGGCAAAAAAAATCCCGCCCTTCAATCATGATCCGAGCTCATTTTTTTAGGGATGCACAAAAAGAAATCCATGAACCAAATGGAACCACTGAAAGGAAAGGGGAACCTGCCCTCCGCTACACCTGCAACCAATCAGCATATAAACACAGATGAATTTGTGTTTCCGATGGTTAGTGAGATTGCCTTGTGTCTGGCGGTCTGCATTCTGATCCCCATCAAATGAATCTGCAGACCCCAGCAGAGAGCAGAGACAGATCTCTACCAAAACTAAAAAAGAAAAATTGGGAAGACATTCTCCCCACACTCTACCTGCCATCTGGACTGAAAATACTACAAATACTGAAGCAGATATGACTGTAATACACACACACACACACACACACACACACACACACACACACACACACACACACACACAAACACAACACACATATTATTATGATCCCAGTGATCAGTCATTATTAAACTCAACAATTTGAGATGTACAATTATTTTCATTACACTTTTATCTTCATTTTTTTTCAAAATCTTTCTTACTATATCAACTATTTTAATTCTGCCAATATGGAAAAAACTAATAGTATTCAACATTTCAACTTAAAATATTCTGTTGTGTGTTGATCTCTGTCTGAAATGATCTGTATTATCTTGTTTATATTGCAACTGAATCACCTGAATAACACTTGAAAAAGTATGCATACATATTACACACACATGACAGGGAAAAGGTTGTCAAGTCATACAACTTGCACCTGATAATATTGACTGTAAGCCTTGCGTTCATGTAATCGTTGCCTGAATGTTTTAAAATGTTCTGTGGAGAAAAGGCGTAACACTGTGGGAGAAGTAACCTACATTATGTGACATACACACACACACACACACACACACACACACACCTGGTTAAAGGTTTTGAAGTTGAGCTCCTTGAAGATGGCATCTCGGTCCTCCACCTCCACCCAGCCAGTGGCCCTGAGCTCCATCACCATCTGATCCCGGTCTGCAGGAGAGAGCCAGTGGGCATCTGAAGACTGTGGACACACAAAAACTATGCATTTAGCAACATGTCTATTTTTTATATTGTAGTTACATCACTGGAGCGTTATCTGCTCTCCATCTTCTGTGCTCCGGCCAACTTTCTTTTTTTATTATCAGTGCTTCTGGGTGTCTATTTCTTAAGATTTATTCAACCCAATTTTCACGTTCATCCAAATGTCATGCACAGTTAAGATTAAGATCGATTTCAACCTTATTGCAGCAGTGAGCTCAGTGATATTATTGCTATGTCCGCAAGGTGGCAGCCTAGCATCAGTAATGAGGACTCATGCTGACATGCACAGATATTTAAGTTATGTTGCCTCAATAATATTTAAACTGTGACTGTATAGCCTACATTTAAAAAACAAAACTAATTCAGAATAACAATTATAAGATGTTTTTTTTTTTTTACCCGTAATACTAATTCAGCATCTATTTAATTTGGCCTTACTTATTTGCAAACTCACATTTTCAGTTAAATATAACCTTTTCTGACATGTAACATCACACTTTTAAATTCGGCGCATCAACAAGCAACATACGAATTGAATATCAAATGTTCAATGCTAAAACCACGAAAAATGTTGTCCTTTATGATTCACCTGTCATACTACCAACACCGAATCGAAGAACAGCTCCGGTAAATGATAATGGTAAAAAAAATCATGTTAACTGGTGTGTCTTTTAACAATTAAGTTTGAAAACGTTAAATTCAGTATGTTTCTAAAGGAGTTTGGCGCACGGGTTCTTCCCCTTTGAAGTGAAGCAGCGCGTCTTCCTTTTGAACTATCGCCGTCGTTTTCGGGAACCAACAAGTTTGCACAGTTGTTGCTTCTCACGGGAGATTACGCTCACTCGTACATAAGAACAGTAAGCAGCAGATAAGATGCTTAGAAATGCTACTGCTAAATGCTAGACTGTCACTGCAGCACTCACCATTTTGGACGAGTTGTTCCTGCAGAGTTGAGCCAACAGGAGACTGCTCAGCCCGAACAGACGGTTACGGGACCATGAGCTGCCCGTCCTCAGGCTAAATATTAACCCAGACATGACTAGCCCTTTGTCGACTGTCCTCACTCTCCACTGTCACCAATTCTGCTCTCTCTCTGTGTGTGTGTGTGTCCTCCTCCTGTCCTCTCACACATTACCATAGCTGTTTCGTTTACTGCCTGATTAAAACGCCTTATTTTTCACTGTGAGTTTGGTTATGCCAAAATGACTAACACTGTATGTGTGTGTTTCATGTATTTATATGTAACCCTGGCTAAATGAAAACACCACATCAATTCTGTCTGATTTTGTATTATTTATCTTTGAATATAATCTTACTGAACAATGTCTAATTATCTTGTTATATATTATGATTCATTTTATATATAACATTTTGACAGATAGAAAGAGGCATGCACTTTTAGAATGAGTTGATACACTCCACTGCAGCCTCAGCTTTTACTTCAACTAATTAAAATCAGTTTGTTGTACTTTGGACTTCAGGATAATGACTGAAAGGGGATATGTTATAAAGGCAGAGTAGAGAAACAACTAAGCCAGAAAGACAAGATGATACCTTTAGTTTTCACACATAGCTGAAATCACTGAAATGGTCAGAATAATTAATCATTTTTAATCTCAACAAGGTTTTCCTGGTAAATTAAATAGACAGTTAAAATGTTTTTATTGTAAAGCACGCTGACACACATAGTGCAGTCTTTTTCACCAAAGAACTGACACCAAACCAAAGTAGCCACTGTTTATTTTAAAGACAAACTCAAATCTGAAGATCCAATGACTTGCAGTCCGTTTTCAGTCCTGATGCTCATGTTCCTGTCCTGGTATAAGCCAGCGGATGCTGTCTGTCCGCAGGATGGCGTACAGAGAAAAGCCTACGATGAAGAGGACAGAGAAGACCAGCAGCCAGTCGATGCTTTTCAGCGGTTCACTGGGGAGGGGGCCGAGGCGGTCTGTATCCATCACGTTTCCGTCTGGGCCAGCTTCAAACCCTGGAGAACGTAAACAGTTAATCAGAGAATACAGCACGTGTTGGTAGTACAAATGGTCTGACATTTATACTGGTTAAAATTATGGTCTTTTTGATGGTTGTACTTTCAGAGTGATTTAATGTCTTATTTAGTAGAAAAAGTACAGACGCTGCACACAGTTGAATATGCTACAAGTGAAATCTAATAATAATCCATACAAAAATTGACACTCTATACATTTATTTTCTGTCCCAAAACCTGACTTTAGGCTATCCAAATGTTCCAGACCATAAAGCATCACTGAGTGACTGCACAGAAACAAACGAGACAAGATATATCATCCTTTAAAAGTCAGGCGTCAGATTTAAAATAAACATGAAATGTACACATGAAAAAAAGATATATATTGTTATTTATCTGATAGATCTTCTCAAAAAGGGTATTTCCTGTTCATTCTTGATTTACTCAGCGCTGACATAATGTTTAAAAAGTTTGTTATCTGTAGCAAAGAAATCAGAGCCAGTACACACAGGATTACGCTGAACTCTCTGCTTCCAAGATGATGTTTATAATTATGAAAATTGTAATTAATTCATCAACTGTGGTCTTAACAGGAAGAGGATCATCAAGATGGTCAGCAGCAGGTTTGCACTGCCCAGATAAAGCCAAAACTGGACCCTCAAGGGTTAAATGAACACATTTCACACTTAAAATACTTGAGGTTCAGCCCTGAACCAAACTCATTAATTGGGACTGTTTTCTCTCAGTTTGTACCTGTTTGGTTGGCGATGAAGGAGGTGAGCGTCTCCAGCGTTCTGTCGGTGTGGTTAAAGCGAGCCATGGGTTTGGCCCCCTGGAACAGCAGGATGTTTGGCACTGCCACAGTCCCAAAGCGCGTGGAGAGGCTGAGAGATGGTACCAGACAAAAACATAATCACATAAGATGATTGCTTCTTTTAGATACTCCTGTAACTTGCTGGTCTGGTTTAATATGCAGAATTATACACTCCATAAAACTGTGTTTGAATAAGCAAAAGGACTTAAAATGGTGTTGTTTATTATTGTGTTGTTCTGCATTCAATTCTGATTTGTTTCTATTTTTTAAAGATTATTTTTTGGCCCATTGGCGTTATTGATGGGGAAGCTGATGAGAGAAAGGGAATGCGTGAAAGAGAGAACGGGGTTGATGAATCAAAACGTGAAAGGTCGCAGAGGAACCAGGAAATAGTGAGAAGAGGACCTGCTCAACCCGCAGAACAGAACGTCACTTCTGTTTTGATTCGCACACATCATATCAACAAACATGGGAGGGGACTGAATATTAACCACCCTTCTTGAAATAGCAAAATCCAACAGATAACAATTATGATCAAAGAACATAACACAAGCTGAAAACTTCACAGTTTAAGGTTATATTTTTTTGGTACATCCATTTGTCGAAAGCTTAACTCTCAGGACAAATCGACACTGTAAGAAACCTCGGTTTATCTTGTCTCCAAGTTAAATACGTGAAGTCATTAGATGATAAAAGGGATAAAGAATATAACTAACTAAACTCCTCTGTTTTTTTTTTGTTTCAGAGGGCTGCCATCAACAATCAGAGCAATTATGTGACCTAGCAAGGGGCAGCTAGTCTAGGTAGCTAGTTCTGACAGCCATTCATACATTCTAGTTCAATATGATACATATACTTTTACAGGCCATGAATAAGAAAATAAACTATTTGTTCATTTCTTTGACTAACATCAATTTCATTTAATACTGACATGATAGGGAGATCACAATGTTCTACATGCAGCAGCAGCCATCATAAACTGCTCAAAGGCAGAGCCCTGAGCAGAGAGAATAATTCATGTGCACGTGCGCCATCAGTCACCAATTCAAGTTTTTTTTTTGCCTGGTGAGGGTTGTGTAAGCACTGCTCCAACTTGTGACATTAGAAGCAGAGCTTACACAACCCTTGAAAGGATCCACATGTTAACTGCTCACTGCTCACGGTTAGGGAAAGGAAAGGGAAAATAGCCTTGCTCAGTGACTTTAACCAAGCAGAGAAAAGAACAGTTATTGACCAGGACTAATCCGGGTTTGATTCAAATCCATCTGAAGGGGAGGGCGACTATATGCATCATTAATAAATCAATAAAACAAGAGGGATTTATCTGGTTCCTTCATTATGCGGTTTCCTTGTGATAAAATTCATAATTTGAGGGAAAACATGACACAAAGTGATATACACACTCAGGCCATGACCTGTGCTGAAAGGTTGTTAAGGAAATCTTTAGAAAGGATGTGAGGCAAGAAAGGTTTCGAACTACTACAAACAGCTTAAAGTTAATGCAAAGTGATATTCATTTAGATTATTAAAATACAAATGCATTGAGAAGAGTTTTTATTTTACTTTACTACACCTCATTTTATTTGAATTATTGAAATACTACAGAGCCTTTTGAATGGCTTCATAGGCTGAGTGTTGAATTTTATGGTTGTTAACTCACTGTAAATAAAAGTCTTCCAGAAGCAGGGTAATGCTTAACAATTTAAAAGTCCCTTTAATCCACTTTAATAAAGTGAGGGAAGTTTCACATCATAACAGAAAAAAACATGATCATTCACCTGCTGTGCTGTGAGGCATCCAGTGCTAAGAAGTGCATGATGGGAAAGACTCGAGGCAGGGCGTTGAAGTGAGGTGCCAGGTTAGCTGAGAACTGACACCAGGCTGTGAAAAACAGCACCACAGAGCACTCTGTGCTGTTAGCATTCAGGAACTCCATCAGGTCCTGAGAGAAGGAAGAACCAACACATTAACCTTGTTTTGATTTTTTTAGCATTACTGCCTTACAAGAACTTGTGGATTGTGCATAGTGTGTCATTTAGAAGACATTCAGAGAGTAGCTTTGGGATGTGTGAGTATTAAAGTGCAGTGTGAATACCTGTGAGACGTTGAGGACCTGCACACTGAACGTCTCCATTCCTGTGATGTTCCTCTTATCACAGTTCACCTTGTATGTCTTTGTGGTCTCTGTCGTGTTCTGCTCCTCAGTTGATGACATTTCGGCATGCACTATGTCAAGAGTGACCTGGAGGCAAACATCCAAGAAGAAGTCAGCTTCTGCACTACTGATACAACTTGTGAACTCATTGTCGTGTTGAGTCTAAAGGAAGTTAGACAGGGTGTAGAAAAATGAGCTACAGAACATCTTCACAAGGGTTTTTACTTACTTTCTATACTTTCTATAATAATAAAACAACTTTATAATTAGATTTACTTTGTTGATCCACACTGGGCAATTGTGGTGCACAAAGAATTCAAAGAATGTTTTCGATCACATTTTAAGTTCAGTTTATAATTTAAAAAATGGCCATAACATTTCCAACTTCTCACTGTCTTCCAGAGTCGTAGACAAAGACAGAGAGCATATTTCATTAACTAATAAAAGAGCAAACCATCACAATGGAAAAGCTGTAACCGGAGAATGAATGGTATTTTAGCTAAGGAAATTAATCAAATAATTAATCAGCTAAAGAGTCAATGAAAAAATTGTCAGCACTGTAATCCAATTCCAGACTTAGCTTGAGGCACTTTTGATCATTTTTAGCATCTTCTTTCGGGGAGAATTAACTGATCTTTTCCTTTTTTCTGTCAATGTTAGGACATTTTAATAAATCACTTCTTTTTTTTAAAAATACAAAACAGCACAAAAATATAAGTATAGTATTCAATTAAAATGTGCATATTGCTTACATACATTTATGACTATTCTGAAATCACCATTTGAGCTCAACAAAATTCACATCTCGCCTGTGAAGGGCTTCTCTGCACTCAAAATAACAATTAATCTCAGTGAGTGTCCATTAGTTGATTAATTTTAGGGTTACAGAACCTCCAGGTAGTGATTGTTTAGGAAGTGATAATATAATAACAGCTATTAGTTGCTAGCAAAAGACCTGTTGTGTGGATTCTGTGCTTGTCTCCTCCATTGATGCTTCTTTAGCAGCCAGAGCAGGTGACCCACACTGCGCACTGTTCTCATCACAAGGTGGGGAGAAGCCTGACTGGAAGTCTTTCACATTTTTAGGGAAGAGGGACTCAATGTTCGATCGATCAATGGGGGCCTCCGTCCCCATCACAGCATCTGCAATCTCGGCTGTCTTAAACTGCCTCTTTGGCAGAGAGCTGAGGTCTTCTGACTCCACAAACTTCGGGCTGTTCTCCAAGTCAGACACTGCATCCTCTGACAGTGTGAGCTCCAGTGACTCATCGTAATCTAAAAGACACAAATTATGGATTAAGCTCAGTCCACAAGTTATTTCTCTTACTGCATCTATTCATTAATTGACTTGTTTATTTATTCTGATAGTGCATCCTTTTACAAGAGCTTCACTTTAAGGCTGTTATTCTTAAAATAATCTCTCATAACAAATTAAAAGAGGGTACAAGATTATAAACTGGTGTCCTTTAGAAAGCTGAAAAGCTAAATGAAAAGGTAATTCAGTGAACCAATGATTATAATACTGGTATGATATATGAGTCATGAGTAAATTCAATTCAGTTGATGAGTTGCACCTTAGTAAATGTAAAATAAAACCCATTAGCTTCATTAAAGGTTAAAATGAAATTGTTGTATTTAAGAGATGATGTTATGTGACATGCTTTATAAAGCAGCTGAACGTGAGTGTATCACATCTCAATTTAACTTTTAAAGCGTTTATAAACAGACTACTGTATAGATACTAAATATTACAAATATAACCACAACAGATCGATATTTCGAGCTTTATCTGGTAATCTCATAAGACATGGGCGACAGTTACCTTCACAATAGTAAATAAAACAGTAAGCATGTTTACCAGGAACCTTTTCAATAGCATCTATGTTAAATGTCTTTTGTTTCGCTAGCGCTGTTTAGCTCCAAGATGCTGTCAGTCTCTTACCTTGTGCGGTCGCAGACGAAAACCTCGAAAGCTCAGAATGATACGACACAAACAATAAAGCATATGGGATGTAGAGCTTGATTAAAAACTCCGTCATATTTTTAAAGGATAGCTAGATACAGAAACAGAAGAGTTTCACTACATATTGAGATGTGGAGGGGGGGGGGGGATCTTTTTCGGCTCACAGGAAGGACTGTTTCTAATTCTGGCGGAAGACAATAAATGTAACACGTCCAAAGTCGGCTTCTTCTTTTTCTTCTTCTTCGTTGTTTTTTTTTAAATACGGTTGGCATACAAAAAGTTGCATTACCGCCTACCTCTGGATTTTGAGTAATAATACAGTATCCCAGTATTTAAACAATTTAAAAAAATAAATAAACGGGGAAAAAAATAAACTAAATAATAACAATACTTCCCCCCATCCTCTAACAAGACTCTTCAACCTGAAGGCCTCTCTCAGAAGCCCCTGCACTTCCTCTCAAGTAACCCCAACATTGTTCAAAAACATCCACAACAAGCTGAATGATTTCTTATTATTTCCTTTCTGCCTCTGCAGCACAGATTAAACCTTAACAAATAAGGTTGAGATCTTAATCGTTTTGACATATAAAGTCTGCTTCTGAGCTCAGGTTATAAGGGACAAATAAAATATTTTGTATCTTATTAACCACAATTTTACACTTGTGACTTCATGTTTATTATTATGGTTAATATCATTCATGCTGCCTGGATTTGAAAAATATGTTCTAATTATGTTACATTTTACTTTGTACATGGTTTCTTAATGCTACTAGTTATTTTTATTTTTTTTAAACTGCTGTCTGATAAAGACAGCAAAGGGATTTTAGGGCTACTAACTTATGGACATTTAACCATGAGTTTTGTGGCAAATGAGTTTGCTTCGCATCCTAAGCCTAAAAAATACTGCCCCAGATTTCAGCCAGTTCTGACAATCCACAAATTCTGAAAAATGTTGGCACAAGAAACAACGATTTGTGGGCCATTTTACCTATAAGCACAATATCTGAAAACTCTCTCTCTGATTTAATAAGGAGACAACTTGGGGATTTCATCAGGATGCCATGTGTTGATATTGTTCATTGGCTTCATATGGAAATGTGTGACAGAAGTGTCCCACAATACCCTAATCCACGCTTTACAAGTTCCTCAGTAGTTGTGTAAGACACATTGATATACCAGACTTTATTTCCTGGTTTGCCTCCTCCTTCTTTCACAGTATATTTAACTCAGGCGTTAATCATTCCCTCCCCTTTTGCAGATCTACCACTTCAGAGATGGGTGTTATCACCATGTGATAAAATACAAGAGCTGGAAAGCACATACACCGCAGGTCAGTGAACACGCTCAAAGGACAAGAGCACAGATTTGATCTAGAACAGAAAGTGAAACTTTTTTGCATTCACAATCATCTAAACTCTAGAGGACAAATGGCGCAGCAAGTATTTCTCAACCGAGAAAAATGGAGCTGTTCAATTTGCTTGGATCTTCTGAAGGATCCTGTAAGTATTCCCTGTGGGCACAGCTACTGCATGAGCTGTATTAACAGCAGCTGGGATGAGGAGAGGGAGATGGAAACATGCAGCTGCCCTCAGTGCAGGCAGAGATTCACACTGAGGCCTGTCCTGATGAAAAACACCATGTTAGCAGATTTAGTTGAGGAAATTAAGAAAGTAGAACCTCAAACTGCTTTACCTGATCCTGCTTATGCCAGACCTGAAGATGTGGCCTGTGATTACTGCACTGGAAAGAAGCTGAAAGCCTTCAAGTCCTGCCTGGTGTGTACGGCCTCTTACTGTGAGCAACACCTCCAGCCTCACTACAGGGTAGCTCTATTGAAGAAACACAAACTGGTTGAAGCAACTTTTAAGCTCCAGGAGAACAACTGCTCTCGCCATGACGAGGTGATGAAGATTTACTGCCGCACTGATCAGGAGTGCATCTGCTTTCTCTGCTCCATGGATGATCATAAAGGCCATGACATGGTGCCTGCTGCAGCAGAGAGAGCTGAGCGGCAGACAAAGCTTGGAGCGAATCGGCAAGAAATCCAACAAAGAGTCCAGGACAGAGAGAGAGACGTCAAGGTGCTTCAGCAGAGGGTGGAGGCGTTCAATGTCTCTGCTGATGAAGCTGTGAGAGACAGTGAGAAAACCTTCACTGAGCTGATCCATCTCATTGAGAAAATACGCTCTGAAGTGACACAGCAGATCAGATCTAAGCATAAAACCCAAGTGAATCAAGCTCAAGAGCTTGAGCAAAAGCTGCAGCAGTCGATCAATGATCTACGGAGGACAGACATCGAGCTGGAGCGTATCTCACATGCAGAGGATCACATCCACTTCCTAAACAACCACCCCTCACTATCTCACCTGTACGAATCCAAAGACTCTCCGACCATTGATGTCTGTCCTCTCAGCTGTTTTGAGGATGTGGCAGCGGCTGTATCAGAGGTCAGAGATAAACTGCAGGCTGTTCTTAGTGAGGACTGGGCCAGGATCTTCTTGGCTGTGACTGAAGTGGCTATTTCACCTCTCTAAGCAGAGCCCAGAACCAGAGCAGAATTTTTGAGATACTCTCGTCAAATCACACTGGATCCAATCACACTGGGGGGGGGGGGGAGCAACATTAATGGCAGCAGGGCAGTTGTGTTCAGATCACTCACACAGATTTAGTTATTAAATGGTGGCAGGTCCTGAGCAAAGAGGGACTAACTGGACGGTGTTACTGGGAGGTGAAGTGGAGCGACTACATTTATATAGCAGTTGCATACAAAGATATCAGCAGAACAGGGACCAGAGAACAATGTGGTTTTGGTTTCAATGACAGATCTTGGGCTTTGGAATGTCAAAGTGGAGGACACAGATTCAGACATAATGGTGATGTCTCTCGCCCCCTAGGCCCTAAATCCTCAAGAATAGGAGTGTACCTGGATCAGGCAGGTACTCTGTCTTACTTCAGTGTCTCTGAAACCATGACTCTCCTCCACAGACTTCAGACCAACTTCACTAAGCCTCTTTATCCTGGATTTTGGTTCCCTCAAAATCCTGGAAGCACTGTTGAGTTTTGTGAACTCATTTACACAGTGACAGTATGCTTGGTAATCCTAGATTTTTGCTAGAGAGATTCAAATCTCTTTTTTAGTAGTGTCCGAGTTTCACACAAACGACTAGCATCCAAACATACGAATACAAAAAAGAAAATACATTCAGGGAAATTCAGGTTTAAACTCTGTTATTGAGAAACACATTTTTGAAGTTGTATTGTTTCCATAACAGCAATTTAATGAAATGGTCAAATTGTTTTTTATTTCATTTGGGATTCTTCTTTCTTGTTTGGTGAAAACTGATATGTGTGCTGTGTTTAAAGATCATTTTACATGTATACTTTGCATTGGAATATTATATATACAACATGTCTGGTTAAAAGTCTTGTTATGCATTTGGCTGAAAAAATGCAAGAATTATGCAAAAATGACTGACTTTAATTGTAAGACATCTTCATATAAAATGATTTGTTAAATTGTATATTTAATGTTTAGTTCTATACTGCTGTCTGTACTGCAAACCTTTGTGCTGTTGTAATATTGCAAAAATCCCATTTCTATCATGTACAAAAAAACTGCATGAAAAAAATGTGAAATTGGTAACTATACGGAGGCTAGTACACCATAACTTTTGAACTTGTGAAAACTGTTGATCTTCAAACGCCTTTACATGAAGTTCCTTTAAGGGAACACTTGAATAAGTCTGCCTATAACCTTGAAAACAACAGATAAACAAATTAATAAAAGTCATATTTTCAATTGTGACACCCATGGTCTAAGAAATTGCACTGATTGCTCTTTAACCTTCATTTAAAAAAAACAAAAACATGATATGATTTTGAATTTGAGATGTATCAGCTGTTTTTTCCACATACAAATATTACAGGACAATCTGTCATGGTCATGTGTGACTTTGAGTTTTATTACACAATTTTGAAACATTCCACAACAATCATGCAGGAATCAAATGGGAGTAATACAAAGCTTTACAGGCTTGGCCAGTCATACTTGAGGAATTACCAGGCTTCTTAAAAACACTCAAAATGTGAGGTCATATTTTTTTTTTTTTTGAATCATCATCTACAGACAGTAGACCTTGTGATGATTCAATGCTGGATATTTGAGAAAATAATAGTCTAAAGAATAAAAAAGAAAAAAGAAACTATGATATAATCTATCAACTCCTGTGCCTTCTGTCTCTCATGTTTGACTTGAAATATGGGAGAGAAAAAAAGGAAAAAGTTAATCCACCTTCTACACACACCAATAATCTCTGTGCCAGTTTTGATGCCCTCCTCACAGTCACAATCCAACAAGTCAGTGTGCTTCATCAAAACTCAGGAAAGAAAGAGAGTTTTGATCACCAAGTGTTATCCACGAGACATTTTGACTTTTTTTATGTAAGGGAAGCACAGGTGTAACTGTTAACATCGACAGTGTGACAATAGCCTTAAACTGAAGCAGCTTAATGGAGTACAGCCATGGTTTATTCATTATTTACACCTGTGTTAGTCCTACTGTGACATGTTCAAATGTCTTTTGTAATAAAAAAGTGCTCTCCTGCCTCCAATGCATACCAGCATGTTTGACCCCTCAGGCTTCACTTGAGTGGATCCTGAACAAACCCTTCAGGATGTGACACATGTAAGCTAACCCTCAACAACACATTTCAATCAAATATCAAAGATGGCTGTGTCAAAATGATATACAAAAAAGAGAACTATGGATATAAATATGAAATATAATGATGTAACTTTACATTATCGATGTATCATTTACAATGCATTCAAAGAAACTGACATTTCATCCCTTTAGATGTGACAGGTGAACGTTTTTTTTCCCCCTCATACAATCGTCTTTTATGGGATAGTGGTCTCCAAGTGCTTCTTTGTTGACATGTGAAACAGTAACTCTCACGGTATATGGTTATTTTGTGGGACGTAGCGTCACTTTTCAAATCAAACAGTGTATTAGTTAGAGGACGTCATATTCTTTGGTAAAGGAGGGTGACAACCATGTTTGTCTGTGACACTTCAGTGACCTCTGTCAACACCGCACACATCAACAACAAGAAGTGGCAGAAGGCCTTGCACACACAAGTATAAAAATACAGCCATAATAAAAAGTGATAGTATCAAAGTTTTCACAGTACAATACACACATCAAATTATTGCACCAAACTGAACTAATTTTATCATTTTTCAACGAGAGAGCAACTCAGTGAAGCTTCAGCGGCGTCTTTCCTCTCCGGGTTTGAAACGTCCTTTTACAAATAAAACTGCTAAATGAATACTCATAGAGGAAAGGTTTTAGATTCAGACTTTAAATAATAGAAACTTGACTATAAGTAATGGACACATAGTCATATAGCCAATCAGTTATGAAGGACTGAAATCCTGTCAGACTTGATGTAATCTACATTATTTACGCTGCTTTAACATCAACCATGCTGACAAACTGTTTGATCATTTCTGTCTCAGCCGGTTTGCACGGCATGCTTTCACATTTGAAAAAGAATCAGCGTCCTCAACAGTCAGATTCAAGTGCCAACATAATCCACAGCAACGTCAAAAGACACATTATCAGACTTAGTCATTTAATGAAGGAAACTAAAGTTGAAAGCTTGTTTAGGATACATTTGAGATGTTGAAACTAGAGAAATTAAATCCTAAATACAAAATTATCTCATTCTTACCACTAAGTATAATCTTTGCTAACAAATGGGACAATTTTTAAAGGATGTTTCTCTTCTGTTGGTCTGCGTTTTAACTCGTACATTTTCTGTTGAAGGAACAGCGCCACCTGTCTGCAGATTTCCCACCGATCATAACATGCAGGCTGGGAAGACTGTGAAAGCCAAATTGCCCTTTCTCCTTTCTCTTATGATTCAGCTTTGAAATATCATCAAAACATTGTAAGTAGCCTATCTTTTTTTAAGCCTATGAGCAGAATGAAAAATAAGACATTTGAGGCTTAAGTTGGGGAAACTGTTGGCACACAAACACCACATCAAAGAAATGCTTTCAGTACAAGGTGAACTGCCTCATCAGTTCCAGTCAGTGCATTCAGCAGCACATTCTTTACAAACAGGATATTTTTAACATCAATCTGCTCCTTTTCTTAATTCTCATTTTGTTAAGCAAAACATCTGCCCTTGTTTACACCACATGATGCTGGTTTGGGGTATAATAATGACACAGTATTACTCAGGGTAACAAAGCCTCCCTACAACTAAACAAAGTTATAGGTAAAGCAACAAGGTAAAGCAACTAGGTAAAGCAACGATTTAATCCACTCGATATGTTTACAGGCCTCATCAGGCAAGATTTTGTTGAAGGACTTTTGCCATATTTTGTTTGATTGAAAAACAATCACAAAATGACAGAAAACAAACCTTTCGAGAAGAAACTCTAAAACCAAAAGGAGAGAAATATCCTGAACTGAACTTAAATGGAACTGATTTAAGATCAGATTTTTTACAAGTAGAGTTCCTCAGCTTGTGTTGGGACAAGTGAGTTACTACCAGTAAATGTTTTATTTCACTTTTAGAAGTAGAAATAGTGTACGGAGGCTTTAGTCCTCAATGGAGCGGCCTTGGGTTTGAATCTAACCTCCACACTTTGCTGCCCGTTATATCCCCACTCTCTCCTCTCTGTTCAGCTGTCTAATAAAGGCAAAAAGTCCCAAAAAATAACTTCAAAAAAGAAGTAGAAATAGTGTGTTGCAACCTTATATGAAACCCAGGCCATTAAGAGCTGGAAAAAAAAAATCAAAGGACGTTTTAAAATGTGGATGAAAAACCTCAAATGTTTCTTTACTGGAGAGCAATCAGGCATCATGCAAATATAAAAACACTCTATCCGAATGTTTGAGAGCAAACAGGACGACCAGGTTCCACACTCTGGGGGGTTTGGTAGGTTTGAAAGAAGCAGGAGCTGGTATTGAGTTGCTGCTAATGTTAACGCAGTTTGTGTCGTTTTACACCTTTTGTAACAATAAAGACAAACAACAGTCCTTGATAACAGTGTTATTAGTCACAACATTCTGCATGTTGATTCAGTCACTTTGATGATCTGCATGCACACATAACTTGTCGACATTCTCAAGGTGACATTCACAAAGTGAGAGAGTTTAGTGATGAATCTTGATCAGAGTGGAAAAGGATGGATTAAAAGATTATTGTGATTTCAGTTTTCGGGGTGCTGTCAGCCTGGAGGATAATCTGTACATCTGTCTTCCAAGTGCCACTGAGCAAGGCACTAGACCCCCCACCTCCCCTACACACAGCTCCCTCTTGATTCTTTAAATGAAATGTTTAAATCAAGAGTCAAATTACCCTTTTTTTTCAAATGTGACACACAAAAAGGTGCTACATAATATACCATTTTGTTATTTAAATTTCCAGCAAATCTTCCTGTTTCATGGAGAGTGCTGCAGCGTGTCCCTCTTCCTCCTTCCTTCTTACTTTGGGAGTGTTTGTTTAAAGAACAAAAATGTTCAGAAACATAAGTTAATATGTATTTCAAGTAAAGTTGGTATTGGTTTGATGCAGATTTCACACAAGTGTTGCTAACTATCTTCTCATGTTGTCCTTTGTTTGCAGAATAAATCTGCTTAAAATGATTTTTTTTCCTACAGCGTTTAAATGCTACATAAAGCACAACAAAAATCAAATGTATGATGAAAACCACTACTACCATAAGAAAGATAAAAGCCCCTTGCTCAATAAACAACTGTCATTCTTTTTTTCTTGGTACACAGACACCGAAAAAGTGAAATTGAACCCTCAACTCACTTTAGATCTCTGGCTGCAGCACTGAAACCTAACAGTATTTTATCAGGTGGCAGGCACACAGATAACACCAACACGAATGATAGAAAATCTCCTCCTGTCTGTCTCGCAGCAGATTGGGAAAAATCACACAATCACCCCCAGCATCTGGCAGGAAACCTGTACACATGCGTCTCTTATTGGAGGACGAGTAGAAACAGAGTCAAACGTCTACTCATTGGCTGTCTTCTCTTTGCAGGAGGGTTCACAGAGGATCTCTTTGTGTGGTATCGGATAGGGAAAAGCTGCTCCGCTGCAGGTGCTACCATAAGCCAGTTTGTTGAGACGTGAGAGGCCCTTGATGCTGCCTGGAGGCCGACCTGGGCTGACCTTGTACCCCGCTGCTCTGGTTGTACCCAGCGGCCTTCCGGGGCTCGTCTTGAACCCGGCAGCTCTAGTTGTACCTAGGGGTCGCCCCGTGCTGGTTCTGTACCCGGCTAGCTTGGTGGTTCCCAAAGGCCTCCCGCGTCTGCCCGTCTTCCCGACAGCCTTGTTCTTCTTCTTTCCGTCATCCGGTGCTTGATCAGTGCTCTTAATGCCGGGTACTTTCCCAGGCGAGCGGGCGTCCACCCCGAGCATTTCCTGTCTCTGGCACACCATAGGCTTGTGGCCATGGGTGGACAAGGCCATGGGGGCCAGCGTCATCTGGAGCGCCGACGGAGGGGGAGGAGGGTAGAACTTGTTGGGCTGGGAGGTGCACAGTTCAAAGTGGGAGGCCGGATGGTGGCTGTCTTCTGCGAGGCATGACGGCCTGCTATTCATGCAGAAGTCACTGCTTGTCACCTGACGCATCATCTTCTGCTGGGGGTCAGAAATAAGTGTGAACTGTGTTATTGTCACACATGTGAAAAAGCACTAACATGTCTCTGATTAGCACAATGCTTGGTCACATAGAATGAAAGTGATGACAGAACCATTGTTGACTTAATCCTCTATTCAACAAGAAAAGTGAGAATATTTGAATATTTTAACCACTATAAAAATGAAACCTGACCTAATTACCTTTAAGAGCAATTTGCCATCGCAGTGCCACTTCTGGTAGATAATGGTTACAAAGGGAGCAACTACACTGGTTACAAAAAGGCTGTTCATATAGTAGCCTATGATAAAATGACTACTACTATATTTTACGAAACTTATTGCACTTTATATATTCCTTATCCATTTTTAATCTCAATAACAACTCTTGAGTCTGTGTGTTAATGTCTTACAAACACCAGCAGCTTTTTTTAAAACATGATTGGACGACAAACTATGCACTTGTTGTCTCAAACCTGAAATGAAACTAACTCAAAAGAAAACAACCATAGCTTGAATTTATGTTGTATCAATAATCCTAAAACAGACACGTTTTTAAAAGTAGCAGCTGCACCCTATTTAGATCTTTCAAACTCAACTGGTACAACAATCACATAGAAACATGTTTTCTTATTTCTCAATGGGTTTTCATCACACTCACTTTTTTTATAGATTGTGTCAGGAATCAATTATAATTGCAGTTACCTAGAAGGCTTATAGTTGTTTTTTCCCTGATATTGTGCTTTTGTGTATTTCTGGAGCCTGGGCGTCCACACCTACAGACTGGATCTGTTGGTTTGTTTAACCCGATACCTCACAGGAGTCAGATTAAACAGGGTCAATGGTAAATTACCCAGTTTTATCAGAAAACACTTTGAATAAACCGAACCTATGAAGACATATATTGCATACATGGAGGTTGGGTAACCTACAGGTCTTGGGTATAAGTCCTTGAACAAACCAATTTGAAGTGGTGCTGAAGTGCCTTTGAGCAAAATCCTGCAGCTGATGGTCTGCAGCTGCTGACCCAGACCCCTGACATAGGGCACTATGTTTCTCTGCAAGACTAGAATTCTATAAACAAGAAGCTAATAACAACTAATTACAAAATCTAAAGTGCCTTTCATTTGTATCAACAGCACTCATAACTAATGAGGCTGGATGTAAGGAGGTGTGTTCTTCACTATAACATACACCACACTGTCAGTAGTAACACTCATTCACAAAATGTATTCGACATCTTTGCGTAAAGACAACAAACCCCCCCTCAGTGTCACTTTGTTCATCATGTTCAACACAAACATCTGTATGAAGCAGCGGTTTAGTAGAAAGAGGTTTAAATTGTTGTTGAAAGCGGAAAACTACGCAAATAACCAATTAGACTGCGCACATCTAGGCTGGCATAGTGCGTCTAAAAACATCCTCTTGCCGCCAACATGAGCACTAACATTACTGTACCTCGATTGTTTGCAGATCTCGGACTTGAAAGGGTTAAGGAGAAAAATGATCTTTCATCCCTCAAAGCGCGAGTCGATCCATTTTCCCCCAAAATAACTGCTCACCACGGGGTCATCTGCTCGCTAACGTAACCTCAGCACATACGGGCTGAATCGGTGTGAACGTCGCCGAGAGGTTTTTGTTTCGGCTGGACGTGTTTTTTTTTGTTTTTTTTATCTCCCAGCTCCAGAGGTTTGGATTAGAAACGCAGCCATTTTCCATTAAAAATTAATAAGACGGGAGGGCAGTCTGAGCATGCGCAGTGCACCAAACAGGCGATGTGAGGAAGAGGTTGTTCTACTTCACTGCTAAACCTCTGACATTAAAAAAACAAAAAAAAATCCGTATTTACTCCAAAAAAATAAAAAATAAATACAGAAAACTGTTGATTCATCCAAAAAGCGGGAATAAAGCTGCAAAACTGCTTTAAATCTAAACGTCACCGTACTGGAATTGAAACACAATTCGGTTTTAATGTTTATCAAACAGCACTTTCACCACTGATGAATAATATACAAACGAACACTGTTGAATTATTTAAACAGTCTGTCAGGGTACACAGCAGCTACATTATTTGAATATACAAACAGCTAAACAAATCAAGTCCGTTTCTTTAGCAACATGTTTTTATTGTGAGGAAAAGTAAAAACATATTTCAATCGAAGATCTCTTTATAATAAAGAATATTTTTGGTATGTTGCTCCTTCATGTTTACAGGAGGAAATCTGAACCAAAAAAAAAAAATAACATGAAAGAAAATGTCTAATATTTAAAAACATGTTACAGATAAATCAGCGCGTAATTGTGGTGGCTCAATGACACTGGAGGTCAAATGAACATCAAACATTTTGAAACTTAATATGTGAATAAAATTACAGGAAAGTCAAGCAAAGAACAGAATAAACTTAGGAAAAACAGAGAAACTTCACTTGTGTAATTGAAGGGAACATTATAAAAATATAGACTAAAATATCCTGAAACCAATTTGATGCCAGTGGAGAGACGACAGGAGACTGTTGAGCAATGGGCTTTCCAACAATGGAAACTTCCATTGGGCCTTGATTCCTCCTCTACAACACTTTGTACCGGCCTTTGCTCGTTGGTTGGTAGGAATTTTGCTGGGGGAGGGGGGAAAGGAGGGAGAAAAAAAACAATAAGCAACATCTTTCATTGATATTTTTTTTTTGCAAACTCATATTTCTGGCTGTAAAAACCTACTGCTACAAAACGACTGGATCAGGTTTGGTATTTTCCCTGATATGAGCTGGATTTCCAGTACTGCTTGGTGTATAAAGTCAAAGAAGATACTTACTAGTCTGATGAGTTCTTCCTTGATCAGCCGTGTAATCTCTGTTTTGGCTTTCTGCACAGCCAGTTCATTTGCACCTAAAGCATCAAGCACAAGTAAACAGGAAACGTTATATGAAGTCACACGAGTCAAAAGGTAGTCAATACTACTACTACTTTTTGACACATACTTTCAATAGCCAGGTAAATCTTGCGCTCCCCCTCTTTAGGCTCTTTGCCTGGAGGGAAATATGTTCCTCTGATGGTGATGGCAGCTTCAGAGTATTCACCAATCCTCTGCAGAGCTTCTTTAGACGTCACCTTCCACCTGGCCGTCTGGAGAAATCAGAATGAAAACCATTTTATAAGTTATTTTTTGAAGCACTGTCAGAGGGAGCCTGTCTCTTTGCCATCACCTGCTTCACTGTAGTTGTTGTTCATATAACATGACATCACGTTTTAAATTAGTAATGGACATTAAATGTTGAAAAGAAGTATTATTTAGTTTTTAATCCAGGAGTTGTAAAATAAGACTGATCCTGACCTGAGGGAAGTCATTGATCTCCAGCTCCTCTTCGTATCTCTTGACAGTCTCGGCTGGCTCGGCCCCCTGCCGCTCCTCCTCCAGCTTCTCCACAGGCGTGTAGTTCAGCTTGGCGTTGATTTTCTCCGCCAGCTGCTCTGCGATGGTCTTCGCTGACACAGAGGGTGTCATGATGGTGCCGCCTCGCAAGATGGCGTTGGTGGCTTGCTGCATCACATCCTGAACAAGATGAAAAAGATAGGTTTGACTGTAATTGGTCGATGAAGAGGAAACTGTTATTGCTTAAAAAAAAAAAAAACATCCAAAAATGACGACGTAATGCATAAAGAAAGCAAAAGCTACAATGCATGTCAGAGAAGAAGCTGATGAAAGCTGCAACAGGAGAGACATTTCCAGCTGGAGACATTAATTTATTAAAGACTCTTAATATTGATTTTTTTGTCTCCACAGAAGCACCTAACTCAGAATTTAGTCAGGTTTGAATGTTGAAACAGTAAAACAACCTAACTTGGTAAGTCTACAAAACCATGACAAGTGGAGATAATTTTGATGTTTTTTAAATTGTTTATTTACCCAGTATGTTACTTATTTAAAAGAGAAATCAGCTTCATTCAGTGTCTCCTAGTTGAATTCATGAGTTTGTATATTTTGAAGAATAGCAGACAGCCCACCCTGACACTTTAGAGGTAAAAAAAATAAAAATAAAAATCATGCACCTTAAAAACATGATGTGTTACGAAGGGCACGGTAGATTTTGCACATGCAAGTGAGTAAACATGATTTGCATGGATAGTAGTTCAAATAAATACCAGCCAGGCCCTTATCAAGAGCCTAAACGCTGATGCGGAAACTGAGTAAAGGTTCACTTTGTGAACAAATCTAATGTTCAGAGATGAAGGCATATCATCATCTTTTCTCTGGCATTCCACATGTTGCAGGGAACATGAACACATAACTTCATCTGTGTTTGGCCTACCTGAGCCTCGGCACCCAGGTTCTTCTGAGCATTGATCTTCAGTGCCAGCCTCTTGGCCATCTCCAGTTTCTGGATGTTTCCGGCAGATGTGGGTCCGAGACCCGGCAGCCCTCCAGGGACAGCTGATGTGGTTGCAGCTACTCCTGGAGCGCCGGCGGCTGCCCCGGGTGCAGACATATCCTTCACTCTCTTCTTGGAGTTGAACATGCTCTCGATTTGCTCCTCAATCTGAGTAAGAGGGGAAGAGATGAGACAGGTGTGAACAAAGACACTGGATTCATTAGTGTGATAATGTAGCTGTGGACTCCAGTACAGGGAAAGGCGACAACAAGTAAACCTTCCTAAATAACGTTTAGAAAATGTTGATTGATGTGTCAAATCCAACAAAATGTTTGCCATTTTAATGAACTTTTTAAAATTCATGGAATAAAGAAATCAATGTAATCGTTACTCACATCCAGAGCTCCATCCTCATCATCAGAGTCCTGCAGTCCTAGAGCAGCTTTCTGCAGCTTCTTTCTCTCATTAGCTAAGGCATGCTCCGTCTCGTCAAACTTGAAGCCTTTCCCAGAGAAGCCACTGCTGCTCTTAATGGTCTTTCCTTCCTGCCAGATGAAAGTGAGGGCCAGGAAGAGCAAGAGAAAAACAAAGGACAACCATACAAATTAATTTCCCATGGATCATTCCAAAAGCAGTGCAAGGATGTTGTTAATAAGGTTTATTGATAATAAAGGTCTACTAATTGAGACACAGCTAATTAAAAACATCTGTGATTATTTTAAGATAATGACTTAAGCATTTTAGGCAATCATCAACAACAAAATGGAAGTAATGAATGGATAATGAGTGAAAGATAAATGGGATCTATGACTATAAAAAGGTAGAGACATCTGACTTGGCCAACAAACTGGAAGGCAACTTTTAAGTCAGGTAACCGCTTCCCTTTCCAGCATTCCCGAAACATAAAATTCCGGGTAATGACATCCATGAAAATATCATGTTTGAATATCTGATGAGCACACGCTGTAAAACCTGATCTTACCGCTTTCTGCTGGTCTTTGAAGGAGGCCCAAAGCTGCTCCAGTTCAGGCGGGACAGGGGAGCCAGACAGCTCCAACGCTTTGATGATATCACCAGCGTAACGAACCTGATCCTCTGTGATGAAGGTGTAGGCGAAGCCCTGGAAGACACAACAGAGAGCATGTAAATATAGAAACTATAAGTGGGTTTTTATTTCAGAATCAAATGCTTTGATTTATCCATCCATCTTTAGAGTCCAAAAAGGTACTGCTGCCACTTCTCTGTCAGTGCTGGAATACGATGATGTGTTACACATGCACACCTTCTTCTGAGAGCTTACATGCTCTGAACACTATATCATGGAGCTTTGAAGTTTATCACCAATTTTATAGCCCTTGTCATTTTTTTTCACTTGTCATTATTTGTTGTAGGCATGTGTCTTCTTTGTCCATTTTAGTCTATTTTAGGGCTGCTTCTCTCATACCTTTTGACCTACATCACACAGAGGAACACAGGAAATTACAATCTTCGGTCCCAGGATCTTTTTTTTAAATTTTTTTTTTAAAGATTTATTTTGGGCTTTTCATGCCTTTAATGCAGAGAGAGGACAGTGGATAGAGTCGGAAACCAGGGAGAGAGAGCGGGGAATAACATGCGGAAAGGGGCCACGGGTGGAAGCGAATCCGGGCCTACCGCTCGAGACAAGAGTCTCAATACATGGGACGCGCGCCCTAACCATTGCGCCACCAGCGCGCCCCTGGTCCCAGGATCTTTTCTTACCGTCTGTTCCAAAGGTCAGAACTGAATTTGGGAAAAAAAGTCTTTAAGTTTCTGCTCCATTGACTTGGAACGACTTACAAAAAGAGCTGAAACTTTATGAGCTGGTCTTGTTAGATACTTTTAAGAGGACGTTAAATGACTTGGAGGCAGACAAACCTAGCTTTCGATGTTCTGATATATTCATTACTGTAGGAAATTGACAAATATTTGCGGTTTTAATATCTTGTTTTGTGTTAACTAATTATCTTGTAGTATGGTTGCATGCATGACTGCTTGTTGTTTGTCAGTAACTATGTTCACTGTGCTGCTGCCTGTCTTGTCCAAGACACTTTTGAAAAAGAGATTTGAAATCTCAGTGAGGTTTTCCTGGTTAAACAAAAGGTTGATTAATAAATATAAATCAACCATCTCAGTCAGCTCAGACACTAAACCACAACATCATTTCAGCTGTAGGTTGTTCACCTTGTTGCCTGCTCGGCCTGTGCGTCCCGCCCTATGCACGTAGTCCTCGTAGTGGTTGGGACAGTTGTAGTTGACAACCAGGATCAGCTGCTTGACATCCAGGCCTCTGGCTGCCACTGAGGTGGCCACCATCAGGCGACAAGCTCCATTCTTAAAGTCATTGATGATGCTGTCTCTGTCGTACTGATCGATTCCTGAGAAGACAGAAGGAAAGGCGAACACATCCAGGTTAAAGAGCAGTCACAGCTAACAGCTTTTTAAAGAGGTTAGGAGCTGAGGCAGGAATAAGAGCATGTGATACAGAATGATTTTAATACCTTTGAATCTTTAGTATTTTCACTGAAAACATTTACACTTGAGATGTTATAAAAGTACAAAGTGACCCTATTGGCTGTCAATAGACAAAAAAATGGCACTATAGATGAAACATTTCAATGTAAAATATTGATTTTAGGTTCCTTATATAGAAGGAAATTGTAAGAATACTCGCCAAAAGCACAAGTTACAAAATATCTGTTGCTCTTCACGACAGCATTACATTCTAGCTTTTTTCAGGTCAAACGAGCTCAAAAAAGCTAAATAAAGAGCCGACTCTGATTCTGCAGTTCACCATGCAGATATGAAGCGTCATCTACATTTTATCTGTGTAACCCATGTGAGCTCTTACCTCCGTGCAGTGACATGCATGGATATGAGGCTTTCATCAGGTCTTTGAGCAGTGCGTCTGCATGCTCCTGTTTGTCCACGAAGATGATGACAGAGCCCTTCTCCTGGTAGTGGCCCAGAATCTCCAGCAGCTTCAGGAACTTTTTGTCCTCGCCAATTACCAACTACAAAGACAAATGCAAAGGAAAAGGAGAGGAGGAAATAATTAGATATGAAAAGTCTAATTTGGACTAATGAATTTGAAAAAAGTCTTTTAGATGTTAAAGTAAAGTACGGGCAATTCTGAATTAAGAGTCTGTCAAGTTACACAGAAACCCTTTGAATGACTAAATTATATCAAGTTGATGTGTGAAAGATTTAATTTACCACGTGCTGTTCCACATCCGAGCAGACGACACTGCGGCCTCCCACCTGGACCTCAATAGGCTTTGCCAGGATCCTACGAGCCAGTGCCTCCATGGCTCTGGGGAAGGTGGCTGAAAACATGACCGTCTGACGATCTGGACGCACATTGTCCACAATACGCATCACCTGAGAGGAGGAACCATGTGTGAAAACCACAAGGTTAGTGACTTTTCTACTTGGCTGTTGTGTTTCTGCGTTACTTGGCCGCGGGAATAAACGGGTTTACGGTCACTTCTTCTCCAACTCGAATCTCTAAATATTAAATGATGTGCATGAAATGAGAGGTACACGTGTCGTATTATTTTCAATGACTGAATAAATTGCCCAGAGTGTATAAAAAGAAATCAACATAATGGTTGATTATCCCTGAAGAGACTGGGGTGACGTTGAGCTATGCTGTTACTCTTCTGAGAGGAAATGAGCAAGTACTGGTGTGTCTGTGTATGTGTTCATTTATAATTCACACCTCGGTCTGTCCTGTGGGTTTGTGGCTTCACACACTGAAATGAGATGCCTCAAAAGAAGTTTTGTTCACAAGCTAGGATTGCTTTAAGCAAAATGCGCAAAGTCTGAATATTGGTATTTACATACGGCCTCCAAATGACTAAAACCATCTCAGACTAAATGGAAACATTAACATGGTGAAAAAAATAGATTTCCACTAAAGGGGAGTCAATGTTAAGACATTTTGTTTCTATAAGTGATTCCATTTTTTGTGGTTTAACTTTTAAAAATATTATTCACTTTCATTTGTATCTATATCACTTCAGTAGAAAACAATCCAAGATATTTTAATTTAGGTAATATTAGAATGAGGGCTGTCAGCTTGTTAATCACAATTAATTAAGGTCTGAATGCATTATTTTATCTTTTTTTATTTTGTCCCTTCAGACACACCATGGATAAGCCTCAGCAGTGTCTCCCTGTAGTCAGTGATGGAAAAAAACCGACTCTTCTGCATCTTTGAATGTCTCATTTCACTTTAAAAACGTTTTAAAGACAGCTCAGCTCACGAGTCAAAGGTAATATCCACCTTATGACATCAAACATTTGACTTAATTACCACTCCCTTTGGTTGTTTTCATACAGAAAAAGGTTTCTTTTTCTGTGGTTAAGTTAATGTCGTAACCTTCAACCAGAAGGTCCTTACTTTATTTCAAAATAAAAGCAGGGTTGAATTCAACAGCAAGTAATGTACTCTCTGCTTAAGACAGAACAAAAAAGCCAAACAATATGTATTTCTAAATAAGAAGTAATGGAATTTTAAACATGTGATTAATTGCGATTAACTATTTACATTTTGTGTTTCATCACGATTTAAAAAAGGTGATTGTTTGACAGCCTTAACTAGATGACTTTCACTTCTACTCAAGTCAGTTTTTGGTATGGTATCTGTATGGCTTTCAGGTACTTCATCCACCACATATAGCAAAAAAAAAAGAATCAGAAACAGTGAAATTAGGTATCCAAAAGTACGTATGCCAAAGTGTGTATGCTTTCGTAAAAATCAGGGTGACACCTACCTGTGGCTCGAAGCCCATGTCAAACATCCTGTCTGCTTCATCCAACACCACATACGTAGCTCGGCGCAGGTTAGTGACTCGACCTTAACACCAAGGGAGAGGAGCATGAGAAGAAACGTCAAGAAAAGTCGCATCCTGCTTTCTTCAAAAATCATGAAATTAATCTACCAACCACAAAGAACTGTTTTACAACCAGTTTGTATTACTTGATAAAAACAAGGCTTCCTGACTTGTGCACAGTCTTCTGAGAACTACTTTCAACTGGCCAGGGTTTCATTTGAATTTATACTTTAAAATGTGTGTTTTTTTTTTTGTTATCTCAGCTCTTGCGTACCATCTCAGGGGCATGAGGGACCTGTAAAAGTCAGAAAAGAGCCTCAAGATAACATACAAGAGATGGAGGCCCATCAAGCATTATCTGACCAAGCGCCTTTTGACCTACAAGGGAAACATATTACAGATTACCGCGCATGTGTGGAAACAACAAAAACCCCTTCTTTAAAAAAAAAAAAAAAAACTGTTCATGAAATATTTGCAGAATGCAGAACAAAAAGGCTAGTCAAACATTACCCTGATAACATAAACAGATTTGAATTATTCTTCACTTTGTTATGCAAATGCTCAGAAGCTTACATGACACTACTGGGAGGTTTATTTTTCCAAGAGACAACACAAGCTTGAAATAAAAAAACAATCAGAAAAGAAAGAAGAAGCTTGATGTGTGAGAATAGCAGGAAAATAGCATGATGTGCCTCGGATACAAGATAAACCTGTGTGCCTTTTGTTTTTTTCTAAGCAGTTTACATTAATTCATGAGAGTATGTCTATTGTTACAACACTGGTAGAACCCTGCATGCAAGCTTGTTCACTTACTATAAGAAATGACAGATCCTGACAGACTCATGTTAAAATACATTCATCACATTTTGATCCTCTCCGGCTTAGAGTTTGAGGAACCACGGAGGCAGCACCAGGTCCACCTACCTGCACTTCTCCTGTTCTTCAGGAACGTGTCTTGTAGATTTGACTGATCCCAAAGGTGGTCAAATAATGTTGACAGTTTAGTAAGTGGCACTGGCTTGGTTCATTTTGTTCTTTATCATAATGTTACATTCATCCCATGCAAGGTCATCAACAAAAGGCCTACAGGGCATCAAGAAAGTACGTTTGAATGATTCTACTCTGAGAATAAAGAGAGGGAGAGGGTCAAGGTGTGAGAACTCACCGCTGTTGGCACCCAACATGTCGATCATTCTTCCAGGTGTGCACACAATGATCTCAGCTCCTCTCTTCAGCTCAGCAATCTGCCAGCCAACAACAACAGATAGTTAGTGCAACATTCAAAGGTCAAAATAATAACAGAACTGTGGAACGAACAGACTGATTTATTTTTCATTTGACTTTCCTTGTTAAAATCTGCAGTGATATTTAAGTGCAGTCCATTTACTAGATCTTTTAAGGTCAGTTTCTTAGATATCTAAACACAGGGGTAATTAAATATGTGATGAACTATTGTTACTTTCAGAAAATAAGGAAGAAGCAAAATAAGGACATGCACAAGGAACATGAAGTTGATATGATGAAGACAATTACAGCCCTGAGGAAAATTAAATACACAGCAAGAATGAGTGTGTGTGTTCACCTGTTCGCTGATACCTGTGCCTCCATAAACACAGACCACCCTGAGTCCCAGTGGTTTGGAGAACTTCTTACACTCCTTGGTGATCTGCAGAGCCAGCTCTCTGGTGGGAGTCATGATTACAGCTGTGGGAGAGGGAGGGACACGGGATGAGAAGAGAAAATGCGTTATCCTTGACTTTGTTGGGCACTCACATTTTCACAGTATTTCTCAAAGTATTGCTTAAAATATTTGCTGCTCAATTACTTAAAGAGTGGGTGATTAAAGAAATTAAAATTGTTGAAGAAATAGAACAGCAAGCTTTTTTTTTCTTTTTTTTTTTTACCCCACTTTATATTTTATAAATGTTTTATTTAGTCCTGGTTTGATCAACATTTGAGTCTTGACCCATTTCTTGAAACCTAGATTTTTTAAATATCTTTCAGTTGTATAGAAATGGGAAACATTTGGGTAGTCGCTAGAAGCCAAAGCAGGTATAAATCCTTACAGATGGGTCCCTCGGACTCCTCCAGGGGCCTCTGGTCCATGATGTGTCGGAACATGGGCAACAGGAAGGCTATGGTTTTCCCGCTGCCGGTCTTAGCGATGCCAATGAGGTCTCTGCCTGACATGACGGCAGGGATGGCCTGGGCCTGGATGGGCGTGGGCTTTTCATAGCCGTGCCTGGGTACATGTGATGCATTTGTTAATGTTCAGAAAGAGTCAAGTGTTATATACAATACAGATAATCATTCATACTGGCCTGATAATGTGAAAATGCTGTAGGTGTTTTCAAAGGGCGGCCCTTAAAGAATGGGAATGATTCTTACAAACCTGGTAAATACTTCTTACTAATATCTTTGCTAGTTTGTTTGAATAGCCCCCAAATGTTTCCTGGTCCACCACACCAGCAGTCAGACTCACCTCTTTAGAGCACTGAGGATCTTCATGGACACACCACACTGCACCCAGGTCTTGATGGGTTTAGGACAGCCCTTCCCTTTAACAATAATGCCTTCCAGTTCCAGTCTGTACGCATTCACATCTGTATTGATCCAAACCAGAGAAACAGGGAAATGTGAAATGGGTAGTAAAGATTTATATTAACCATTGTACTTAACTAACAAGACATCCATGTTTTTTTCCAGCAGTACATTTCCAGCTTGTGCTGAAAGAATTCAGTATTTGAACTGCTGGAACTGCTCTTTAATGTTTGTTGTGGTGTCATACAAGTCAAAATAAATAAATAAATCATTATAAAGACTGACAGTATTTTGTATGGATGTGTTTTATATATATATATATATATCAATGCAACACAGCTGTTACATGATGTGCAGCCTAACAATTCAAGTCATACCTGTTTGGAGGCAAGATTTTATTTATAACATTTTGAGATAATGAATAAAAACACTGGAATCCCATTTCCATGTGATTCGTTTACGTACCATCCTGAGTCATCCTGGCGAGCTCAGGGACCTCCACGTAGAAGTTTTTACGATATGACTCGTACTGGATCTTCCCGTGGTCGACAGGCTCCAGGATCTTCCTCTGTTTGGTCTGAAAGCCTGTCAGTGCTGTTTGCAGATCCACCTCCTCCTCCTCTGACGAGTACTGTCAAACACAATTGGATAGTTAGCAGCGTGTTCCCTCAAGAGAAACTTTATGAAGAAAAAAAAAAAAAGAAACTGGGAAACCATTTGATTAGTACAGAATTGTACTATCCTCTGAAGATGACAGAGGATATACGGGAAACATTTTTTAAATTCAAGCCATCAGAGCTGAAGAAATAAATGCATCACCTTCTTCAAAAACAAAACAACGATGATGGTTTAATAAAGGAAAAAGAACTCACTTCCATAGCATCCTGGTCATTCTCCATCAGCTCTCCCTTCTTTTTGTGGGTGTGAGGTCCTTTCTTGGTTTTAACAACGGTCACCACTTTGGTTACCATCATTGCTCCTTTCTGATGAAAATATCAAATTAAAGTTTAGATTTTTCAAAACTATAAAAAAACAACAACAAAGACGTTATTTTAACTCGTCCAAGACTCAAGGACAAACAGACTTTGACAACGGCAGAGGACAATAAACACAGTTTGTACAGCTAATGCGAGAGCTAACAGTGTGGATAAGAAATGACCTTCCATATGAAATGTAATGGGACTTTAGCAACCCTGCACTACAACACATTACAAATATATTTTTTGCATATTTTGCTGTACTTTTCCCTCCTGACAGGAGGAGGTCACTTTTACTTAGTTCCCAATCAATGATGCTAATACAACGTAAGCTACTTTAACAATTAGCAGAAGCTTTTGACCGCAGGAGGAGAAGCATGGTTTCAGAATAATGCTTCATAAGCCTAACATACCATGACATTATCAAACTACAGTGATGCAGTATTTTGTCCTCTCACACTTACCTTATCATTTCCTTTCACACCCCCCATGTTGAACTTCTTCACCTCCTGCTTCACCTCCTCCATGTAGGCGTCCAGAGGGTCGATGTCGTCATCCTCCTCGGCTAGCTGCTCCATGGGAGTCTCCTCCTTCTCTCCCTCATCTAACAGCTCCTCCTTCATATCCCTCTCCTTAATCTCACTCTTCCCCTCCCCATCTTCATCGTCGTCAGCATCCATTGGAGCTGAAGCATCCTCATCATCATCTGAAATGAAGAGTCAACTGTTAACACTGCACAGGACAATTGATGTACTAGTTGTGAAAACTATGAATCAATTCAAACTTGATTTGAATTGTATATCAAGCTTTAATAACAAACATTTGCTGGATATGGTTCATAATGCTAGATTTTGTTTTCCACGGTTGTTTAGGATATTTATACTAATTTTAAATTAACTGTCAATCAGTGCTTTCTCACCATCATCATCCTCCAGACTCCACTTCTTGCCCTGCTTCATCTCCTCAAGTTCTTTTTTAATCTCTCCAATGTTTTCGATTGCCTTCTTCCTCTGCTCTTCCCTCCATTTCTCCACACGCTCCTTCCTCTTCCTCATCTCCTCCTCCAGCTTGTTCTGGTCAAAGTCTTGCTGCTTGGACACAGAGACGAGATGATAAATATGTTCTCACCTTTACAGGTGTTGGAAGTTTTAGGAGTTGCAAGAACGTAATCAACAGAACTTACATCCTCAACCTTCTCATCCTCTTTCTCCTCTTTTATCTTTTTTTTGTCGGATAAAGGATCAACGCTGTCCTTCTCTTTGCTCCTTGACCTTTAGGGAAGAGTAGGAAAAGAAAACTCCTGTTAGGTTGGTTTAAGGTTAAAAAAAATAATGGTAAAGCTCCTTTGGAACAATGTGCTGCTAAGTAATCTTAAAGGTTGTACGTTCTGTTCAAAATATCCGTATTCGCGGACTTTGCTTAACATGTAATTTCTCTGCTGCTAAAAGAAATATGCACAGAAAAATAAACTGTAGTAAGTGTTACTAAATGACACTTGATGACTGCAGAGGTTTTGGTTATGATATTTTTTCTCATTAGCCTCACTTTTCATCTGGTCTCCTGCCCTTGCTGGGGGTGGCAGATCGGGACCTCCTGGCTCGACTCCTGCTGCCCGACCTCCTCCTCTCTCGGCTCCTGGACCTTCTTCTGTCTCTGCTTCTGGAGCGCCTGGACAGAAAAAGTATCAGGTGAGAGGAAGGCAACACCGACTCCTGTGACGGCCTCAAGGTTGGCCTCTCCCTGTTTGTCTCCCTTTGCTGGCTGTGTTCTCCTTGTTGCAGGTAGATGTGGGTGGAGTCAGGGAGGACTCTAACGCAACACACCTGAGCTGGCTGGTTTGGGAGTCTACAAAGCAGACCTGCTCAATCTACTCGCTCTCTTCTCTCCTGCATACTGCTGTTAACATTTGTTTGAGTGTGATACTCATTTATCCACAGACAGACCTCTTCACAGGTCTAACACTGTTTAGTTTAATAATTTAATTAAACTTCTTTGAATAATGTTGCCAACTATGTGTGGTCTCCCTCTTTTGTCACTGCTCTGTTAAGCCAGGTTGTGACACTCCTTTTGTTTAATGTTTGTTAGGTTCTTGATGTCAGGTGATCTCTACTAATGGATTTTAAGCATATGCAAACAACAAGTTATTCATTATTGTGAAAACACATTTAAAAAAAAATAATATTGTGATTCTTATGTGAAGTGAAACAGATTTGAAGTCAATGTCAGCCCACTTGAGTTCCCCCGACACACTCAAATTGAAAGCCTGGTGACTTCTGTATATTGTCAAAGCCACAACGAGCCTCATCATTTAGTTGTCTTCTTTCACTTTTCTAATACATTGTGGTCTTTCATGTCATCAACCCCTACACTTCAGTAAGTAAACAAGACATTCACACTCACCTGACTCGTTTCCTATCTCTGGACCGGGACCTGCGGCGTTCCCGGCTCCGGGAGCGCTCCCTCCTGTTTCGGTCCCGGTCGTCCTTCTTGGAGCGTTTTTCCGGGGAACGACTCTTCGATCGGCTACCTGATCGACCCCGAGATGTAGAGCGTTTCCTGTAGTGTCTGATGTGGGGGGGGAAGCATAATATTCACGTCAGATGAAAGTTAGCTGGATTGTTGTCAAAGGAAACCTACATATATAAATCTGCGATTCGCATTAAACAACTAAATCACGAGACCGTGTACCCAGCGTCACGCTATGTTTGCTGCTGTGCTCCACACTCATGTCGTAGCTAGCATGCTACTTCAAATTAGCCGGCTTAGCGTCCACGAGTTGATCATGATAACCGAGCATAACAAAACAAAAAAAAACACCGATATGTTTTTATCATTCTGAAATACCTTGACTCGCGTCCCATTGCTTTCCACGAGGTAAAGTCTTGTGAAGAGTTAAATGAGTTCGCAGATAGTAGCAGCTCTTGTTTGTGTCCTGAACCTGCAGCTGAGAAAACTGCGACAGTTCAGTTTACAAGCTCAGACGTGAAACAGCGCAGTGCGCCACCCCGCGGCGGGAGGTCGGAATTGCAACTTTTCAATATAATTTACCGAGGCCAATTTTTCACAAAAATAAAAAACAGAAAACACATTAGAAACCTCTGTGAAAGGTTACAAGAGTTGAGCAGTATGCAAGTATTGCTTAAGTATTTCCTTCATTGTTTCTAACAAACCCTTTCATGCTGTTAAATAAACTTACAAACTAAAATTATATAAATAGAAATTGAGAGGCAAAACAAGGTAGGATATACTTACACAAGTACTATTTATTTGGTATGACTTGTCAGTTTATTATTCCTGTTTATGTTTATAAGCAGATACTGTAAATATCATGTCAACACTCAGTTTTGTACCTAAGATGAAATACGTAAGGGACTGCAGGAGCCGTTAAAACAGGTATTCTGCAAACATTGTCAAAAAACAATCAAGAAGGTCAGACAAGTCATAAACCACACCAATTCATGGATGAGGAAAACCATATTCACATCAAATAAATTAATTTGGATGATATTTTGAAGTATGAAGAGAGACATTCCAGCACAGAAGTAGAGAGTATAGATATAAATAATGAATGACAAAGGCTGAACAAACTATAGCAGGTCACTTCACTAGAATTACTCTTCACAAATACGCATACACACTCCCTCTGCCTTATAATAATTTACATAGACAGTGCTTTCCAGTTTAACCCAAGCATTCCAGTCAATAACTGACTTCAGTATGTAAAGTTCTGTATGAAATTGACTGGGTTTTCAGCTCATCTTCGTGCAAAATAATACACTCCACATCAAGGGATAAATGCTTTTTGCGACTCCACAACCTAAATGAAGGAAGAGAGCTTGTTTGTAACAAATGCTGACTATAGAAAATAGAACTTGAAGCACAAACACAACATTCATATCAATCGATAAGAGGAGAGTTTATGTTTCTGATATATTGATCCTACCTCAGTTCCCTCAACCTTATTTATCGCTGCTCTGTCAGACAAGCTTCATAATAAAACAAAAAAAAGCCAACCCTAACTTGAACGACTCAAATGCTTATCTTCTGTGTTTAAGGCTGCAAGTAGAATGAACATAGCAAGTCTGACCAGTTTCTTTAACCTCCTAATATTTCTGTCTCCAATTAAAGACAAGGAATAGTCAAAACCCAGAGATGTATTTGGTACTTCAAAATTAAATAGCACATTTATTACTTATAAGCTGCCGTTGGATGAGCTTATGTTAGCATTCAACCATTATTAGCAAACGTTACACACTGATAGTGTTACACAATATGATGGCAAAGCTTCATATAGATTTTAATAAAGTGCAAACTAACAGTTTGGTCGCATGTATTTAAGGATGGAAGTAAAACACACATTCCAATCATATTGTGAAACAATATCATAAACTCTTTTGCTTATCAGCTATTTGTCAAATGCTAATGTTAGCAACTGTAGCTACTAGGTTATCATACACATGTCCCTATGAAATTTCACTGTCCTTTGTCCCGTCAGCTGCTGACCAGCTTGTAAGTGTTGAGTGATGAAATGTACTTTTGTCCTTTCTCGAATATTACATTGACTATTTCATCGCTAAATCTGACAAATTAATGAAACCTTGCATGAGAAATGCCACTGCATGTTTGTCACGCAAGCAAACACAAACATGTCTGTTTTTCAGGTTTGGTTCACAACAAGAATGAATTTGAAATCTGTAACAAAAACCAGGTTTTCTTTTTACAATCACATGTAGCGTAGCCTTATCAGAATCCTGATTAATTAGCACTCGTCCATCTGACATAGTGCCCTTATTACACAGCAGCGAAGACTCATTTTCAGACTGTCAACAACAAGCTCACATCAGCCCACTTAAATGACCATAACTTGTTGCGATGGGAGACAGAAGGAAATTAAGGAAGAGGCTGGGCTACTGAGATCCTTCTAGTCCATCAGGGAGTCTCTGAGCCTATAAGAAGCAGGATCTCATGTGAGATTATGAAGGTGAAGAAGTAAACGCAGAGGTCGGCAAAGACGTCTCCCATCCTCCTGTAAGTGTCCATGGAGCGGTTGATGACTTCAGCAGGGATACCGGACAGCAACAGGGCAGCAGTCAGTACTGTGGTCTGAGCCTTCTTCTCCACCTGGAGGTACAAAGTACAACTATAATGCATAGCAGCAACTAATGATTATATTCTTATTCATCTGATTTGATTTCTTTTCACTTGAATTTTTTTTTACTTTTAAGTTAATTAATTCAAAATTAAGATGTCACAATTGAACTGAAAGACAAAAGAAGCAAATCTTTAGGAGCAGTTGTAGAGGGGGAATGAATATATACACTTGCTCTTGATAAATGACATAAATTGAAAGTGGGAATAGTGTATTCATTCTCATTCTGTCCAAAGTTCAATCTGATCCCTGAGACATACAATACTCGATTCTATATTTTTAACTAACTCTCAGAGAGGGAGAGCAAATAAACCTGATTTCCAACTATTATTCCCATTGGGAGCTATGAAAATTATTTCAATTCTTTCTCTGCTGTTGGACTAACCCTTTCATACTAGTTTTATGGTACACAAAAAACAGTATAATATGTATTGTGTATATGTATTTAGTGTATGTCTATGTATATTTACTGTTTACCTTAAAGACATATGCAGTTCATCTGTTCTCGCATTTCAATGATTTTTTTTTTTTACATAATAATAAAAGACAACCCTGTGCCACCCTTCAGGTTGCATGAAAGTTCTATGATATTCATTGTGGGAGGCTAGTGGCGACACAGGCGGTGGATATTAACACTGGGCTGTCAGCCATAATACAAAGAAGTCAGAGCATTAAAAACACCATGTCAATATCACTGCTCTGTAACTATGTCTGAAATATGACAGTCTGCATCCAGAAAGCTGTTAGTTATTTATTGACTTATTTATTCATTTATCATGTTTGCCCACATGATCAATTAAATGGGGAAAGTTTACTAAAAAAAAATGTACTGTAAACTCACCTTTGGAAAGTATTTGGACAACCCCATGTAGGCCAGCTCGAGGGTCAGGAATGGAGCAAATATTGACTTGAAAGAAAAAAAGATGAGGTTCACATGATTACTTAGATAACAGATCATGACATGGTAAGTTTCATTCATTGCCCACAGGCTCATCAGCGCTCTGAGGGATAATACCAGGTGTCTTTAAAAGGTACACAAACGTTCACTACTATCTTGTTAGTAAGCTTCGTGTTAGGAAAGGAGACAAACTCATTTCTTTTTTCTTCCAGTGCTTAATGCTTACTACCAAGAGTCACAAAAGAAAAAGATATATCATCACATTTTTACAACTGTGTCATATTATAAAAAACATTACAGATGTTAATGATCTATTTCCTTCTTGGATGATTCCAAACACAGATTATATTTAGACCATGTGAGTTATCTTTTCTATTCCCATGAATGACTAATCCCAGCAGACTTACCAGATACTTGCAGACAGAAACTCTGACAAAAACAGCGAGGAGGATGCTGCCAATGAGCCTAAAGACTACGAAGGGATCAAACTCCTCAGACTCAGACTCGCCATCCTGGGCCGGCTTCTCATTGGCCAGCTGACCTCGCAGTTTCATGGCATCGTCGAAACGGGACAGGTACTTCTGAAGGCCTCGCCGGGGGGAGTTACTGATGTCGTCCGACGCCAGCTCTCCCCTCGGCCTCTGTCGGATCCCCCCAATGTCATCATCCAGGGAGCCCGTGTGTGACTCGTTGCAGCCTGGCAGGGGTGAGCCCCTCCTCTCCGGGGTGGCACTGTGGGAACGGCTGCCAACACCTGCTGAAGCTTCTGGCAAGAAAGGGGACGGTCTCGACGAAGATGAAGGTGAGGACCATGGCTCCGTCCTGTCGAGATCCAGGTGAAAGCGGGGCTCTGTGGGGCGCCGAGATGCTGCAGCTGAGGATGTGAGCAACACACTTTTGTTTGTTTTAAGAAAAGTGAATCATCCCATCTATCGTCTCTAGATTTCAACAAGGCATTTCTAATGTGCTAGTTTATTTAGAGAGACTGATCCATAAATATTTTAGCTACTAAATAAGTTCATTGTGAAAGAAAGGCAAACGTGTAAACCCATCTACAGACTCCCTTTCTTCACGACGAACTTATCAGGACAGTCATTTATTTATGAGCTATTTGACTTCAGTCCCCTTTGATTGAAGAGCATCTGATTCCTCTTCATCTTTTGACTCACTCCAACCTTTTTTTGCTTTCAACCAAAATATTTTAGTTGCCAATATTTAAGACTAAGAAATCACTAAATATTAACAATCATGACGTTTCCGTATTAAGAATTACTCCATTGTCTAATAAACTATGACCCCATCCATTCACTGGTAGTGAATATAAATACCTTAATGATAATACTTCTGCAGTAAGAAAGCAGATGTGCTGACTACAGCTCAAACAGCAGCAGTAAGGCAGATCCCCAGGGTGTATACTGCAGTCCTTATCATATCATACCGTTTAATTCAGACTCGTTTTTGGTGAAGCCCACTATTCTTTTCATGCGATCCTCTGAATTCAGGAGCAGCTTCCTCCTCCGGATCTCGGCTCTCCTCTGCGCAGCTGACAGAGAAGCTGCATTCTCCTCGTGGGCCTCTCCGGACTCCATGTGGAAACAAATAAATAAGCGTTTACTACAAACGATACCTCAAGAAATCCAAAATAAGAGCAGTTCAACAGATGAGCGTCGACAAAACAAAAGCCCAGCCACCTGCATTAAACCATAAACATGACTGAGCGTTGTCTGAGAACGGACGCGCGGTGATGACGTCACAATCGAGCTTGACACTAGTTAAGGCGTTTTTTTTTTTTTTTACTATTTGTAAGAGAAAGGCAAACACAAACAGGCTTTTACTTACAACCTTCATGTGGAAATTAATGCATTTGACTTTTTCTTTATTTGCTGGTTTGCTCTGATCTACGCTGATGCCCTCATTGGATTTCTACAAAGCGTTTGATACTGTGTAGCATTATTTTTTTTTAATATAATCTTTGCTTGATAACTAAGAAAAGGTTTAAATGAGATTATTATTCACACTCAGTTGTAACATTAGGCTTATTTTGGATTCGCTGGACCACTCCATTGAACCTGATTGCTTGATTTTCTTTTTGGATTTTTATAAAGCGTTCAACACTTTAGGACATGAATTGTTATCAAGGCACTAAAAACATTTTGTTTGGGAAATAACTTTGTCTCCCTTAGAATGCTTTATAGAGTTTAATGTAGTTGTAGTAGCCTATCCTTTTTTATTCCAAATATCATTCGATCAATTCGTAGATCATTTCACCTAGGTTGTCTAAATTTATTCAACTAATTTCAACAAAAAATATGATTTGTACCTTTTTTTTTTTTGCCCCATAATACTATTAAATGGAATAATGAATCTAATTTTTTTGAAGAACTGAAGAAAATGTATAACTTATTACAAGAAGATAGCTACACACTACATACTTTATTTAAAGACTAGGCTGTTTAAATGCCTAAAATGATTTTTATTTGGTCGATTGACGCTCTGTTAACATCTCTGCCTTTGTTTTCTTTTTATTTGTCTTCTTTATTTTCAATGTAATCTTTCTTTATTAACACCTATGTACTTCCTTATCATTGTTTGACTTTTCACAGAAACAAACTACACAGATGAACCTTCCTCATTTTCCTGAGGTCATTGTAATATGATATAACACAATATATGATGATTTCAATAAAGTATATTGATAAAAAAAAGAAGAAAAAAGGGTGAATTCACAGCCTGTTATTACTTTTTACAAATTCACTTCACGTTTGTACTTTTGGCAAACAAAATGCCAAAATGTGAAGAATGCCATTCTTCACCATCAGGAATGAACTATAGTAAATAGGTGTATGTCGTATCTCATACAGATATGGTGATACAACAAAAAATATAAAAATGCATTTTGAAAAAAAGTACTTTCACATCCACGACGCTTACATGAATTTAGCATAACAATTTTGTTTCTATCACACTTTTATATAATTTGCAGCATTGAAAACGAATAATCCAAAAAAGGTTTAACAAAGGTGTTTAAAGAAACCTAAATTGTGCATCAGTGTTGGAGTTTTTTATTTTTATCTAACATCTGCTTTTTCTCTGATGGAATCTTGGATTCATCTTGCAGACCCTTGTTATGGTCCTCCTCACTCTCAGGTTTTGTGGAAATGACGATAGCATAACCACATTTAAAAAAATCATAATCACAGCCATTGTGCAGCAGCAAGCAAGAGAAGTGTCTGCTTTCACCTGCCAAAGTTGTGACTGGTTTTTAAAACCAGAGCTAAAAACGACAGTTACAAATAACCAGGTAGGCCACACAAAATGATTAATTGATTTCAAATAAAGTTTAAGGAGGTATGATCACAATTTGTTGAAGACTGAACTAAAACATTTATGTTCATAAAAGCCACTGTACCTGAACTACAGAAAGAATAACGTTAACTTGAAAGACATTTAAAGTTCAAGTACAAAGAACTTTAAAGTCAAACAGTGTACTGATAAGGTCGGTAAATATCCAATGTTGATATGACTACCATTTAAAGCTGCAGGGACGCAGTCCTCTACTCAGCAATTTGTGTTTTGTTCTTAACTTCCAGGTTCAGAGAAAATTTCCCTTTTTTTTTTTTTTTTTTTTTTACTTTTTGTGATGTCTGATGTGGATTCATTTTCCTTTTCCTATCACTTACCTGGAAGTCCTTTCACAAAGTTTTACATGCTTTTCTAACAGTGAAAAGGTGATGAGCATTGTTTCAGGGAAGCCTTGCAGGGCCCCCTTAAAGGTCTCACCCCCACATTGGGAATCACTGCTTTAAGGCACCGTAACGACAAATCTGATCAAATATTGAGTATTTTATCATTTGAAATATGACTCTTCTTAGTTTAGTTTATTTGTTTACTGTTTCATGGACAGTCCCCTTTAATTAACTGCACTGTGAAAGGAGCAGCTTTAGCCTTTATGGCTAATTTACAGCTTTTTTGTTTTTCTTACACTAATGTGTCCCTAGCCTGTCTACAAACCCCCCAGTTATGAGAAAGTCCATCCTCTCCGTCTCTTGCCTGCTCCCCTTTTCAGAAAATGTGTACTCAAACAGGCTGTTTGGAGATTTTCCCTTCATGACATCACAAAGGGCAGTAACCCCTCCCCCAGGTGGGTGATACTCCCACAGCTATGTGTTTGTTCTTCCATCTGAAACAAGGAGCATGGTGTATGAAAGCCCAAGTCACTGAAACCCCTTCCAGAGGGGCGTGGTCAGACACAGCTCATTTTCATTTAAAGCTACAGACACAGAAACAGTCTAATCTGATCAGGGCTGAAATAGAGGGGTTTATAGGCATGATCAAATACAGGATCAGAGTGGATTTAAAACATGAAACCTCATGTTTTGGGGATAAACATGAGGGGAGGATAATATGTGACCTTTCAACAACCGCAGGACCTTTTTAAATTTTTATTTTTTTAAAAAGGACTTAAATTGGCTTCCACAGTCCCACAGTAACATCTCAAGTCCAGGTCATGTGACCCAAGAGAACACCTGTGATATTCTGTCTACAAAAACCTGCCTTATTTTGTATTATTAATTTTCAACAATCTTTTAATGAAAATAAATTGTGCATGAAGACTTAATCATGTTTTTTCCTAAATACATTTTTGTTTTTATTATACATAGATTACAAACTGTATGAAATCAGATCAACAAATGTCATTTTAAACCCAGTCAGGAGAAATATTGAATATATCTGTTTTGTATCCTTTCTTTTCACTGTGTAACTCCTGCTGTTCACTCACCAAAACACAAAACTACATTTAAAAAGTCCCAAACATTTTATTTCTTAGCATCATTCCACCGTAATGTTTATACTAAAATCATCAACATTTCGTCACCTTTATATAATGCAGTCTTTTCAATGTACAAGTATCAATAAGCATGATTAAAAGATCACAATGGCTTTGTTCTGTCTGTGTTAAAGAATTCCCATATCCTATTATATTAAAATATTTCATATATAGAGTCTGTATTTGAACAGAGGTTTAATAATAAAAAGTGAGTTCCCATACAAGGCAATTATAGAATTTAATCATAATGGGAGTCTCATAAATTATTAATTATCAGAGAGAAAAAAAAGAGAAGGAAATAAACAAACAGACTAGGGTGTTATCGAGGTGTTCTGAAAAGATGAAAGAAAGTTTCTGAAGGACAGATGAGACCCACGAAATAAACTTCCCACTGCCGAATCCAAACATTCAGGCAGCTAAGACGGCCATTTCCATCAGCCTTCAAACAACATTTCAACGGTTACGCCAGGGTCTACAGATTTGTTCGACACACAATTATAATGACAGAAATAAAAAGCACACGTTCTGTCCCCCAGGTACGATATTAGAGTGTTGTTAGGGCTCAGGTGTTCTGTGTGTACAAATACTCCTGGTGACACCCAATAACAGTCTTTGAGCACAAACATACTAAACATCCTCATAGACTATTCTCAAGTCTAACATACACACATACAGTACATACGTTGGACTTGATTTAGTAAAGACAACTGTGCTTTTTGAACAAAAACACTTCACACATCGCTTTGCCTGGACAGTATCTGAACGATACCTCAGTAAGATAGTATTGTTCTATGAGAATAAACACTGATTCATTCAATCATTGACAATATAATAATCATCATCATCTTCATCATCACGGATCTCTTTCTTTTTTCTTCCAATGTGATGCTTCAGCGGGGTAAAAAGTGACAAATGAGCATCAGAATGGATTCTTTGACACTCCGTCCAAGTGTCCGTCACAGAATTTGATTTGAGTGACGCAAAGTTGCAGCAGCTCAGCTCAGACATGCAGCCCCATAACTGGAGATGGAGCATCCCTCAGTCCCTCTTTCACACAGAGACACTCGAACAGCATACCAACATACATACATACATACATACATAAGGACATGCGCGCGCCAATGCATGTCCTCACTTCAGTGTCTCCTCATTTGCACATTTCCCACTGAGCGTTATTTGGAGATTTGCTGTTGGACGTGAAGCAGGAATTCGTAGTATGACAGGGCTGACTCCGTTCGGTCCTCAATCATGTTCTGTAAAAAGCTGGCTTTCTGCTGGCTTTCGTCCCTGGGAGAGTAAGAGAAAACAGATTGAAAAATAGTGCAAGATAAGTTGTTGTTGCTCTTTACATTATGTTGCTGACAAATGAAGAACTGAGATTTCCTTATTTTTATTATGAAACTATTTAGGATCTTTGGATTGCAGACATCTAAATGCTACTAAAGTCTTAATAAGCTTTTATTGTTAAAAAAAATTCTTAAAAAAAAAAAAAAACACATCTCACAAATAACCTCAGGTTTTGTATTTTTTGATTTCATTAGTCAGTCGTTACTCTAATTCAAACTATTCAAGAATTATTTCTTAGATTTTTTTCAGAAAGAGAAATCACAGCCGTTTATCTGGCACAATAAAAAAAAAAAATACATTCTCAATCCTTTCAATCTACTACATTATTGTGAGCTGCCCACCTGATGATATGCAGGGAGGGGAAGAACGGCCTCTGATCCCTCAGCCAACCAATGAAAGCTCTGGTTCTCTGTGACTCGGCAGTGTCCAGCTCTGGGAGCAGATACTACAAGAAGAGAAAGACACGGTCAGGTTTTGTATTCAAGGGGTGATGCATGCAATACTTAATAATGTACCTGTAATGTATGCTATTAAACAGATGTGACCATTATGCCAAACTCTAAAGCAGAGACATAATGTATATGGGGGTCAAAGTGGACAACAGTTTCCTACCAGGTTATCAGGCACAGCAGCATAGCTGGGAACTCCAAGGACTTGTGAGAGGAAAGTGGGGTTGCAGTTTCGCCCAATCCAAAGATAGATAACCTTCAGGATCAGAATTAGAAATATTAAGTCAACTTGGGAATATATGCTTAGAATGTTTTTAGAGCAATCACTGTGAACACTTGCCCATCTCTATTGGGGGATTTGTTTCATTTTAAGTTTGAATAAATATTCCATATGAATAAATACATAAAAATGCTAATTATACGCACCATACAAGTAATTTCTCTATTACAATACTATTCTAACCACTCCATTCAACACAATAACTCACAGATAAAGAGACAAGTTTTATTAATTAACCTCAAAGGCTTAAAAAGGTTGTTAAGAAAGACACTTTTCTTCAGGAAAAGAGAGACATCAGGTACTTGACATTAGCTTTTTTGTTTCCTTTTGGCTTATGAAGAGGGCTGACTATACAACCATGGTTTGAAAGTTCGTACCGTTCCTGCATCCATGAGGAAAGCTGCCTCTCGGCTGAGCTTCTCCACAGTCAGCTGCAGCAGCCTGGGCTGAGGAATGGTCCGCTCATTGATGTTCAAAGCTCCCTGAGGTTGTCGGAAAAACAGAAGAAAAGAGAAGTTTACTCAGTAGCATGGAGAGACTTAAACTAATAAACAAAAGTGTGTGTTTCAGCCCAGCCCATTACACAATGGAACGCTTTTTAAGGTTTAAAGCAACGCTTACAACAAAAAAACAAAATCTAATTTTTCTCCTTTTTGTTCACAAATCACTCTAAACAAGGAAAAAAAAGTAACAACTTAATAACATAAATCATGTCTTCTTTTTCTTGTTTAAAGATGTTTCACCCCTGCATGCAAAGAAGTCTGTGTCAATGCAATGTGAAGGTGCTGAGGGCTAATTTCATCCTCCTCACCTCATCTGTCAGATCGTCAATTCGGTACAGAGCTGGGTGGATCATCAGCAGGGAGTAGGCCAGCGGCTGGTACTTTAGCTGACACATGGCAAACACGCGGTCATCCAGCCTGGTGCTGGTGCCCGTCCTGAAAGCTTTCTGCAGGGAAACACACACACACACACACACACACAGGAAGCAGGATCAATAAAGGTCAAACTAAAGACTGATCCCAAGAGTGAAACACTGTTTCTGTTACTGCAAGAACAACATTACAGGTTTTGTGTTCATTCAACGTATAAAACTAACTTTGCAGACGGAGGAAAAGCTTACTTGTTTGAGCAGGGCGAGGATGAAGAGTGGGAAGAGTCTGAGGCAGGCCGGAGCCAGCAGGCCGGGCTGCTGGATGGTTAGCACAGACTGTCGGTATGATGACAGTGAGTCGATGGAAGCGTTTGTCATCGCATCTCTGGCGTCACTCAGACTGGCCGTCACAGAGCGGTCCACAGCTAGAACACACATGTTGTTGTCATGAGGACAAATGTCAGTTTTTAGAGAATCCGTGTTTTTACATTTCTGACCAAGACGACCCAAATGAGAAAATATAAATTGTCTAGTTATTCTTGTTAAATTAAATATCCCCAAAACTAGTGAGAAATACAGCTCAACGGTGTCCAAATACCATAACTGATTATATTGTGAACAAGAGTAACTGAATGTACTCTGGTGATGTGTAAGAAGTAGAGGGGATTGTGTTTGTATGAATGTTTGGACTTAACGTGATCGATTAAAAACTTTTTTATATTTATGTTATTATTATATGAGCATTATAATTTATTTATTTCAATGCAACATTAAGAGTTTTAGTGTTTTGTACAATAATCAGCTGTGTCCTAACATTGGTAGTAGACTTTTCTAGAGTTTTGAGTGTTATTTTGAAGGAAGCAAAATGTCAGCGTCTGTTCTCTAAGTGAATGTGAGATGAGCAAGCAAATATCTGACTGCTCAGAATTCAATGGTTGCTTGGTAACCACAGCTGTTGCCACTCATCTCCATCTGTCAGCGCTAATAACAGCAGGGGGACGAAAAGCTTGCTGTGATTTTGTATCAGACTGTTCAACGCAACAATGAGGAATCATTTCAGAGATCAACAACAAACTGATTGTTCTCTTTAAGAGAAATATTTATGTTGAAAATACTTTGTCATTAAGTATCCACAAATTATCGTTAGCACTTAAACAGAGAAGAGTGCTGCATTTATTTATATCTTATCCCCATACTCCTGTTACAGCTGAACTTACACAGGGGAGAAAAACAGACTAACATAACAACGAGTTCGAACAAACATCAGTGGAGAACTGAAGATACACAAATCAGCAAAAAATAGTTCTGGTAACTGGAGAAACTTTTTAAAATGCACCTTATGTTCAACTTAACATTTTTATTGGGCTGAGATAATATGATGCTATGGCTGGTTACCTAATGTTACTATAATTGTGAAACTTCCATTTCAAGTGTACAGACACTTGTAGATATAAGATCAGACATGAATCAAGATTTCAGGCAGAGTATAATTAAGTGTAAAAAAAAAAAACATCTCAGACAGTGTTTCACATACCCATGCACGCCAGCAGTCCAGTGATGGCCTGAACGTCAGCTCCAGCAAAGATGTCTGACAGAGAATTGACCACAGGGAGACACAGAGTGTGGACACGGATCCTTCTCTCTCCTGGAAGGTGAAACGTGTTTTATTTTAACAAAAAATAGCCAGATAGAAATTGAGGTAACCATATCATTTTGAATAAATATATCCTTCCTATTAAGTTAATTGGCAGGTCCATCCACTTTTTGATGCTACTTCTTAGTTCATTAACCAATACTTTTCCTAAGTTTTGCATTTGTTGTGTGTGTACCTTTGCTAGATGTGTATAGTAGTGCAGCCTGGAAGGAGACAGTCTGCATGTCGTCTAGGTTTTCCTCGATGGACATCTGAACTGCAAAACCGGCATCTGGGTTCACGTTAGGCAGGGACAGTAGATCCGTAGAGCGCACAAAGAAGTTTCCATGGAACGTGTGGATGGAAAGACCTGCAGAGAGACACAGAGAGAGAAATCAATAACAATGGTACGACAAGAAGACTAAAATACTCAACTAAAAACAAGAAAAGAGAAGATTCAAATCAGGGAAAGCAGACTCAGGTAAATGCTTCACCTTTCGTGCAGCGTATCCTCATGACAGCCTCAAAGCCGATCTTCCTGGTTAAGTATCTCTTCAGATCCTTCTGGAAGCACTCCACCTGAGCAGGGTTGTGCTGGTGGTGATACGAGGGGTAATAGTAAACGCTTCCTGCAGAGTATCTGGATATGCAGCCTGGGACACAGAAAGGCACATGAGAGCAGAGTTTAGACAATAATGAGATGAGAGCTGATTTATTTTCCTAATGAAAACAAAAGACAATATTGGTCAGTTAGCTTTAAATGTTAAATTAATTCCCCCTGTTTTCAATAAGATAAACCATAACTTGACAACCAGAAACTAAAGTATGAATTCAACTTTACTAGTAAAAGTATTCTGTGTTGTGCTATGTAAAAATTCATATGAGCCCTCTCCCCTCATGTCTTGAATCTTTTCCCATCAGTCTTACCGAGTGATGCCAGGTCACAGTATTGGGAGCTGAGCAGAAACAGGTCGACCGCCACCTGCTGGCCGGAGCAGTCCAGAGCCAGCTTCTTGTAGAAGTCTGTTGCTGGAGATAAGTACTGGATGTCCTGAAGATGAACCCACCAGGATGAGAATGTTAACTCAAATGTAAAAAAAACTTAAACGTAAAAAATCTACCAAACACCTTCCATTAACAAATCAGTTTACCATGATGACCTATTACTAAATCAGTGCGCCTTCTCAACATGTACCTCGAAACTTTGCTTTGTTTGCTGTTTATTAGTGCAGTTCAAATTTGTTTTTTACAACTACTCTTTGTTCCTAAAAATAATTCTAACTTTCCTCTTACGATGCAGCCTCACAATTTCAACGCGCCACGGATGATTAGCCACCAATAAAACCATGAATGGGATATTTCTTGTAGCACTAAGCAACTAATTATGATACTGTTGTTAACAGGTTCAACCACAGTTTTAAACAAATATGAAAAAATCTTAGGGTAGGCTCAAGCTCTTTTATTTTTCTGTGTATAATCCTACAAACTCATCATCAGAGCCCCTACCTTGGCAGAAGCCCGCTGGTTGGGGTCTTCTCTAGACTGGAGCGCCCCCACACCCAAGTTAGGCAGCTGGGTCTGAAACACAGACATTCGCCCTCCTGTGGGCGACAGCAGCTTGAAGGCTGCTTGCAGAGCTGAACCCAGGGCAGACTGGGTCTCCATGGTCTTCTCAAATAGAGTTGGCAGGCTCTTTAGCAGATCCTGTACAAGCTGTTAAAAAAAACAATAAAAGTGAGCCTCATTTTTATGATGTAATTAGTCCATGAGGAAACATTTTGTTTCTGATTTCATGTTTCTTCCATCTACAAGAAGGTCAGAGCTGACAGTCGGGGTGATTTCAGTTTGCTGTCACTCAGCAGTGTGGCCACTAGGTTTAGACATGCAGTAGTTAGAAATGTACATTCCTACACAGTGAAAATGAACAAGGAAATTGTGACTGAAACATTTCATAACTCTTAAAGACAGAAGTGGATGGCTTTGGATATTGCTTCCTGTTAAAACATTTGATCACTGTAGTATCTCCTTACCTCTTTGCATTCATTTAGGTTTACTAGAAGGCTGTCTGGTGTTGGTAAAAATATATCTGTGGGAGCACAAAAGGTATTAGCTTAACAAAAATGACATTCATAAACATACTCATATTATAATCGTTAATTAGATGCATTTTTAAAAACTGCAGCTACCATGAGGTAGCTTGTTTGAAGCCTATAAACTCAGAACAACTGTTTGTCATAAAGAGCAGAACGTCCAGAAGATTCTGTAATAACTAAAACCCACGTTGTACTCAAGTTGACTGACTCAGACAGCCTTGTGTCTCATGATTTCTTATCTATACATTAGTGTCTGCAGTAGCTTGTGTATAAAGCTGGTGTGAAGCTGCAGCAGTAATGAGCATTTGGCTTTTGCCTTCGGCTGTGTCTCACCTTCGATGTCAGACACGATGAGCATCTGCGGTTGAGAAAGTCCCTCCTGGAGGTTGTAAAAGTGGATGGTGCTGTCAAAGGTGATGAAGCCCACCTTTGTCCGCGAGTCTCCAGGCAGCCTAGGACACGGACAAACAAGTTTAAATAACTTACAATCAGACAACAGGAGTGACCTTAATATTTACAAAGACTCATTTCAACCCTGCACAATGAAGATGTGCTATTTCTATTGACTAATACTACAACACCGCAGGGCAAAGATCAAAAAAGAAACCTGAACTTTAATAATACTTTTTACAAGCCAAACGGGAACATACGCATTGATGTTGTCAAGCAGCGACTGACAAAACACATTCAGGTAGCCCGTCTCCACTGCATTGTGGGATACGTCAAGAATGAAGAGGTAAACAGCAGGCTGTGGTGGCCTCAGCTGGGTAGAAACACAGAACTCAAGGTTAATATAGACACACACACACAGGCTGCACAATATGTACAAGTAATACACTAACATGTGTTTTACTTTTGTTTCAGAAATTACCTTGTGCTCATACTTTAATGGGGTATAAATCATACATTTTCAATAACCTAAGCATTCTGATCACAATGCAGAACCAATGTCAATAAGGCTTTTAAAAACTCACCATGTACTCTGAAGGAGCAATGAATTCAATGGTGGCGTTCTGGACTTCTGGTCTTTTGTGGGGCTCTCCGTAAGATCTGCTGACTGGGTTGTACATAAACTCCTCAGGAACTGCACACAAGCACACAACACATTCGGTGAGTGAGGTCATAGTAATGAATAGTCCTCTGTTGTACTTTTTGTGTAATTCAGTTGACATTCATGAGCATGAAAAGAGTGTTATGGGGAGGATCGTAACTAATGCAAGGACGGGAATGGTTATTCACTATTATAAGGGTGACATTTTGGATTTCTGGAAGAGTACATGCATGCTAATTAAAGATACTTGAAAGGCATCAATTGATGCGTTACTGCTGTGTGAGCCAGCAAATGTTGACCTGGGTTTTGTAACTCTTCTGTGTAGTCTGTCTGTAACTTTGACTGTAACATTGTTCTAATGTGCATCTGCTTGTCTTGGCCCAGGCACTCTTGTAAAGACATTCCTAATCTCAAAGTCCCTTCCTGTTTGAATACAAAAACAAATTAAAAAAAAGTATGTACACAAGCCATCATATTAAAGTCACGTGGGGACTGATATATGAGGGTGGTTTAGAACATTATTACAACATTATAAAAATATTCAAACATTCTGAAATAATGTTCATGGGATGCAAAACACTCAATATTTCATGCATAAATCTGTATATGAGCCAGAATTGAGTGATTTATCATGCTTTTATGATTTAAAAATGACTTGAATTTACCAACATCTAAAAGCTTTTCACATCTTCATTAGCAATCATTTTGGAAAGTATGTGAACAAAAGTTTCTTGGTGCTTTCACTCTGTCTTCTTTGAAACCCAGCCTGGGGTTCAGGGTACTTTCTGGTATACCACTGATAATTATAGTCCATCCAGCAGTATGATATCAATTTAATTCTTTTTTTATGAACGTTGTTTAACATACAGAGTAACTTTATGCAGAAATATGTGGGGTTTTCACAATCAGCTGATTGAAGAATAAAAGATCATTTTCTCTAGAAGTTGCTTAATGGAAAGCGATGAAATGTCTTGAAAATAAACATTATTATGGAGACCAGCTGACTGCCTCCAGTGTTCTCACTGACAGAAGCCTCTCTTTCATCACCCCTCCCCCCCTTTCTTACCATCATTGACCCGGTAGCAAAGGTTACACTTCCACCTCCTCTGGTCCAGGAAGGAGACGAAGGGATTGATGTATGTTCTGCAGGACCGACACCTGACTATGGTGCTGGATGTCACCACAGGAAGCTGCTACATGGAAAACCACAGAACAAAACAGGGAGGACTGCCTTTAGGCCAACTCATTTTCTTGTTTGCATTTCAATAAAGACATTCTTGTTGCTGTCCAAGTTGTGCAACGACTGTGTCCTCAACTAACACCTGACAACACATGATTGGTTCTGGCATTCGTTCTCTTTCCCCCAGAAGCCTTTTAGTCAAATTCTGAGGTACTTAGAGGATTCTTAATGTTGAATAAGAAACAGTCTGATCTGCTTATGTCATCTTTATCTAAGTGACATCATCATCATAATGAGGCTGTGGATGATTTTTAAAGTCATTCAGGAAAGATTTCTGTTGATCACGCATACTAATTATATCTGCAATAAAAACATATTCAGTTTAACATCCATATATTCTCACAGTGGTTTCATCCTGAAGCGGCAGTTACCAGCTTAACCTTAAAATGGCATAGAGTGCCTTGATCACCATAAAAAGGTCATTTAAGTTAATGTAAATGCATTCATACATGTTTGCAGATATTCAATATAGAACTGAGATGTTACCGAGAGGTCTTTGAAGGGGTGGAGCAGCAGGCCTAGAGGCAACTTGGCTTTATTGAGCAGAGACTGCGTCTGAGGGATGCTGGTTAGCGTAGAACGAAAAACCCTGGAAAGACACACACTGAAGTTAAGAGTAGAGTAGAGTTATCAGGTAAAGGTAGAGGTATCAGCAGTAGTATGCTATATTACTTCAATATTAGAGTTTTCAAAAAGTGCAAGAACTAAACATCATAATAAAATCAATACTAACATTAACATAGAAAACAGAGAAGAAATAGGCACATGCTGTCAGTTGTATCACATCGTGGCTTACTCTGGGTTGCAGTTGATCTTCTGCAGGTCCTGTGGGAGGCAGGGTGTCGGGGCTGGGATTGGGCTTGGAGGCAGCAGGTTCCTCTCCTGCAGCAGGTTGACCACTCTCAGAGCCTCTGGTGTGCTTGACTGGAGGCTCATGGCTGCCAGGGACGGGCTCAGCTGGGCTGGGCCTGGGCCAACAGGAGGCTGAGAGGACAGAAAGAAAACAATTAAGTGATCATTGTTGTTGATAAGTTTCTTTTTTAACTCGTGTGTCAAATCATTGGCAGGTTTGGCCACCGGTGATCTGGTATAGATGATTAATCTCACTGTCTTTAAATCTGCCCCATTTAGACCTAAAGACAGACTCAACCTCAGCCGAAGCACCGGAACTAGTCTAGCTATCATAACCAACATCATGTAACTTTACGAAATACTTTAAAGATCATCTGAAATTTCAAGGCCCATTTTGTTTTTTAAACTCGTACTGTTGAGTTGAAACCAGTTACTGACATTTTAAAGTGTATTACTGGGTCACGAGAGAATACTCTAATGAAAGTCATTACAAATTAGAACCAGATCACACTACACTCTCCCAACTCACCTAAAACTAATGAAAGTCACTCTAATGAATGATATAAAATAAGACATCATACTTTATCAAGTATTATTATATGTATCAATGCAATGAGTTTGAAACACAAAGATTTAATCTTTTTTTTTTTTTTTTTTTTTAAGTGTGTTTTGTGACTCTGATATTGAAACTTTAGCACATATGTTTTTTTCATGTGATTACACAAGCTCTTTTTTGAGGCTCATTTTGAAATGTGATTCTCTGATAATAATTTAGTCACCAAATATGGAGTAGAAGAACTTTACATTTGGTGTGCAAAATGTTTTTAAATTGCTCAGTCTGCAGGAGGTCATGACTTCCCTCTCACCTGCTGGTATGGCTGAGGTGCTTGTGTATAAGGCTGCGTGGCGGCCTGCATTGCAGGGTGCATGGGGGGTGTTGCGTTGTGGGGAGCAGAGGTGTTCTGGTAACCAGGGGGGAGAGATGGGTAGTGGCCCAAGTGCCGACCTGGTGGTCCAGGCTGGGGAGGGCCAGCTGGGGAAGAAAAGAATAGAAGCAAGGATTAAGAATGGTCTTATTATATTCTTTTTCTTGTTACTTTACTCCTGTAATGAAAACAATAAACCAAACAACGCACAAGTTTCTCTTTCACACTTTTTTACTTCCTTGCTCTATAATTCATCCTCATAACTCATCCTACAAAAACAAGAATATTTTGTTTAAGCTTAGAAAAAAAAAAAGAGACAGGCGGTGTCTCATGATAATAATAAAAGTGTTTGTGCTCTTGGGATTATTGATGATATGCACAACATGAAGGACCATTTATAACTTGATCCTACAACTATGAAAATAGGAGATGCGTAATTAGAAAAATGCCAGAACACAATAGTTGGCCCACGTCTCAGCTAACATTTGTGATTTTGTAGAGAAATAGAGAAAAGAATTCATAATCTATCATTATTAAAATAATACCAAAGAAAGAATTTACTATTTAAAGTTTGTAAAATGAGAGGAAAATATATTTGTATAAAATAAAAGTACAGTAGCTTTTATGAAACCCTATGTTGTAAATATAGACAGTCCATGTGTTGGTGAGAAAAGAGTCAGACATGTGGCAGAAAAATCAACGCACCCATTTTGTTGTCAACATGATTGTAGCTGTTTGGGGCTTGTGGGCCGTTTCCAGCCACAGGTTCTGTTGCAAAGGAAACAGACGTGATGTGAATATCTCGGGACACTTACTGCTTATTTCTCCGCAGACGATGAGTACTCAGATGCACAAAGACGCACTGAAGCTAAACAACAATACTAATGACGATAGCTACTGGTGTGTGATTAATGTGTTTGAGTTGATACGAGAGTCATGGTGGGAATGGATGGAAGAGAGGGGGAAACAAACTACCCACGGGAAATATGTTTCCAGGGATGCACTGATTCGGAAAAAATAAAAAAGAAGGCTAAAGAAGCACTATAACAAAACAACTTCAGCACAAGTTGTATGTTGTATTCCAGTTTAAACAAAGCTTAAAGACGTGTTCTGTAAATGTAAAAGAATTGACATCAGCTTATTCTGCTCGTCTACATATTTCATATCAATTCTAGGAATCAAATAAGACTTAGTGCATCCCTAGATACAACGAAGAACAGCAAAGTGAAGACAGGACTGACACGATGTCTATCAGCTACTGATTGATTTAGCCACACCTGGACATTCAATATCTTCCTCTTGGCAGTCGGGCTCAGTGGGGGAGAGGGGGCTGTTAACCGCCCACCCACACTGAGCTGGCATGAGGAGGAAACAATGGAAGGTGATCAGAATATATATGACTGGCTTATAAAGAGGAAAATACAATTAAGGACTCAAAGTGAAACAATGTTATTACCATCAATGACAGCGTTTTGACTTTACAATTGGCACAGACCAATAAAGAGTAAATGTGCCATCAACACCACACTATAGGTGCCTTGTCAGTGAGGAAATAGTTGTGCTACCCTGACTTTGACCTCATTTGACCTGCAAACCTAGTTCAAACTTACCGATGTATGAACATCTAAAATGAACTAGCCCTTCTTCTTTGGTCATTTGATCCAAACAGCTTGGGGATAAATCACTTATCTTAGCCAATAGCATGCTTTAAATCACTTTAAAAAGCATAAACGCACTTAGATACTGCACTCATTAGTGCGTTGTTGCTTTTATTGGCTGCCCTGCCCAATGTCAAAGCCCAAAAATCAAATGTTCCTAGATAAACACTTAGACTAACAGCTTACCATCTGCCTTGGGGGGAGGAGGTGTGGCATTTGCCATTGGGGGTCCAGTCGGTGGCGATGTTGGTTTCATGGTTGGTGGTGGGCCTGTAGGTGGGGGGCCATAGGGAGCTCTGTTTGGTTGGTATGTGTTGGGGACCATTGGATTCATTGGTTGAGGTGCAGCACCTGATGAAAAACAAAACCCAACTTTCTTCTTAGAGATGCAACCACTGGTTATTTTCATAAATGATTTAGATTAAATGTAAACAAATCTCAAACAGATGAGCAAAGCAGCAAACCCTTTATTTACAAGCTTAAACCATCAACTGTTTTGCATTTCTGTTTGAGAATTAAATTCTAAGATGAATTACATTTCAGAGTTGTGTTAAATCATTTCTGTTTAAATGTACTTTCTTTAGCTGTAATTTCTTGTGAACGTATGACACAGTTTCACTAACATCCTCAATCAGAGAGATAATTTAGGGATATGCATGACCTCTGAAATGATGTCAACATAACTGTGGCTTGTGAAACAAGAGTCGTATATGGCGTTGTGACATATCATGTAGAAGAGACATGAAGCAATACTGATGTGTAACATTATAAGCTCCAAGTAGAGGCGACAACAGCTGATGGCACTACTGACCCACAGCAAGCCAATGACAGAACAGTGACAGCAACATGTTGATCTCTGCTGATAAACCAGCAAAATGAAATGTAGACCAGTTGAGAACCACTGATTTAGACCAATGATTGTCTCTTTGGAGTGAAATCTATATAAAATAACAATACATTTTATTTGAAAGCGCTTTTCAAAGCACTCAAGGTCACCTCCCCTTACAAAGCAGAGATAAAAAACAAAGTAACAATACATCAATAAAATCTCTTAACATTAAAAAGACAAATTAACAGGATGTGGAAAATCACTGTGTAGAGGATTTATGAGACCGGATGGAGAACGATCAGACTGAATATGCCAGTATAAAAAGATGTGTTTTTTTAGATGAGATTTAAAAATGGAGACTGAGTCAATATTACACATGTGTGGTAGGAAGGCGTTCCAGAGGCGGGCGGGGGGCAGAGCGGCTGAAGGCCCTGGACCCCGTGCTGGACAGGTGGGAGGGTGGTGCAGTAAGTTGAATGGAAGAAGAGGAAACTGAGAGTGCGGGTGGGTGTGTTGACGTGTAGGAGTTCAGAGAGGTACAGAGGAGCGAGGTTGTGGATGGCTCTAAAGGTAAGGATCAGAAATTTAAAGTTGATGCGATATTTAACCGGGAGCTGCTGAAGGACAGGAGTGATGTGATTAACAGAGGGGGTTCTGGAGATGATGCAAGCAGCAGAGTTGAAGTTTGAAAATGATGGAAAATAGTGCAAGAACTTTTTCAATAGATTAAGACAAAAAACGACAATTCTTCTTAATTCACTTGCGCAGTACCCTTTGTAAAGCATGCCAGAGTGGTTCAGTGACAACATGTTAGATTTATTCTGAAACATTTCACCGACAGAAAACATTGTGACTGAACCACTATCAACTGCACAGCTCAACAGAGACAAAACTGTTGGACATATTACAGCTGGTGGTGAAATGTGACATTTTAGAATTGATGTGACATGATGAGTCACATTTGAGAAAGTAACCAGTCAAAAGAATCTTTTTTTAAATGCATCTCATAACTTCTCTGATAAACTGCTGTTTTCACTGTCAGCATTGTACTGGGGATATGGGAGCTGATGGTGCTGCTGGGGGAAAGGTCACCCTGAATCAGGCAGGCTCTTCTTGTCAGGGTTGGGTGTGTAAACAGCAATTTTCAAGCTAATCTGACCATTGGATTGAGCGACATGTTGGTAACAGACAGATCATGTGACGGCTGCCTTGATGCAGAAGTACGGTTTCTTCATAAGAAGGACACTTTACAAAATGCTAAGACAAATCATTCTGACACTGGTAAAAGCTTATGTAACCAACTTTTATAATGTTTCTCGAACAGAGACTCTCTATGAGAAGACCCAGCAGCCAAACATTTAGCAGTAGACTTGACCCTAACACTCACGCAGGGGACAAAATAAAAATTGTGACCAGAAATCAAATGTTCTTAATAGCCAGAAGAGAGTTGTGTGTATTCTAGATTTTTTTTTTTTTTTAAAAGGGAGTGTCCAATAAATCAAATTAAAACAATTCATCATCATCATTGCTTTAAATGCCACGTCATACCAAGATTAAGACTCACATTGGGAAACAATAAAATATTTGAACTTTGAACAAATTCAACAGGAATAAATCCAGCCAGAGTGAGTAACCCGCCTACATGTATAATGTCAGCGCAGAGGGCAATGTCCATCTCCAACATATCAGTGTTGTAGATACGCATATCTCCGGCACTTGCCGGTGTAAGAGATCAATGACGAGGAAAAAGAGACAGGAGGACTCTGTGGGTGCGTTCGAATTGTCCCTCCTATCTCCTTTCACTATCCACTTTACCTTAACCCCGGGGAAAACGTCATGAGGTTAAGGAAAGATGTTAGGAGAATTCATAAAGGACTTAGGGAAAGGCGATCTCGTTGCTCTGACAATCCGACCAGGTCAAAAAAATCAAACCAAACAAAGCAGATGGGTAAAGAAAATTAAAATCAAACCAGAACACCATCTTCTTCCTATACACACCTATAGGCCACGTAATTAAATGCGACGGGCCGGTGGAGGTTAATGACGTGGGTCCGCCGTGTTGAAACTATGATGTTACAAAAAACGCATCTAAAAAACTTTCCCCTGTGCCTTCTTGCCGGTGAAATAATCCTAATAACTACAAGGTTGGGATTGAAATAAAAGAAATATAGGCTACGAGTAACAAAAGTATCAAATTAATTGTTACATTCATGCAAGATATAGCCTACACATAATGTTTTAAGCATACAAATGTACAACTGCACAAAGCATTCCTAAGTGAATGAAATATGTTGAATAAAACATCATCTGGCTAAAAATGTCTCTTATCTTTTATCCCTTACATGATCTGTATCACTTTACGATCATCGTTAATGCTCGTGAACTGTCGGATGCGCGACTCGCTTTAAAATGTTGCGGCCGCAAGGAATTGCGGGGCGGCATATCTCATCTCCTTTCGTAAAGGATGGTCCAGTGTATCCTATGCTAAAGGAGGCTATAAAGGAAGCATTGACCCACCTTTCCTTAACTTTTAGAGAATTCGAACTTATCATGGCCGCCACTTAAATGCTTCCGGGTCATTTCACTCAGTTAGGAACCTTCCTAAGCAAAAATGACAATTCGAACGCACCCAGTGATTGTGCCTTTGAAAAGTCACATGGGAACAGTAGTAGATTTAAAATAACATAGGGTTTTTTCTTTTTAATTCTTGTTATTCAATTACAGGGACAAAATTAGCATGCTGAAGTTGAGTGGTCCCATTGTAACAGAGCCAGAGACGATTATTGATCTTTTTATGGATGTGACCCATGGAGTGCCTGCGTCATGTTTATGAATCGTACCATCGTTGTCTGCGTAATTCATTTACCTTTCAGAAGAAAATGAAACGATATTGTGAATCTAGAACGTACAGGTTGTCCTTCAAAAGAGATTATGTGGTCCTACCTGGCTGGATGTATCCGTGCAGAGATGTGGGGGGCATCCGTGGGCCAGGGGGCTGGGTAGCACTGTGGGACAAGGAGGCTGGTGGCGCCGAGTTGTAAGATGCTGTTGAGCTTGCGGCAGGGTTCACATGGTTTGCTGGGAGGCCGCGAGGAGGTGTGTTCATGGAAGTGGGTGGCCCCATTGGTGGGGGAGCTGTGTTGTACTGCCATGTTGGAGCCATAGGCTGTGGCTGCTGGGGGCTTTGGTAGTAGCTACTGGATGACACAGCAGGAGGTGGGGGTGTGGCCTGTGCAGGGGGCAACCTAGGACCAGGGCTTGGGCTGGCAGACTGAGGAGGGGTATGGGATGGAGGACCTGCCATTTGAGGTCTTGTCAACAGTGGCTGGCCTGGAGGAGCTTGGTAGGAAGAGAGTGGTGGGCCAGGCTGGTAGGGGCTGACTGGGGGAACAGGTTGATAGGGCCCAACTGGGTAGAGTCCAGGGCCGGGTGGTGCCGGAGCTTTGGCCTGCATTGGATTGTAGGTTGGCTGGTGGCTCATGCCATAGTTGACCCCAGGCAACTGCTGCAGGGCGACTGGATTCTGTGACGGACCTGGAGAAGAGAAAAGAAAAATACAGGCATGTTTGAGAACCAGCAGGTCTATGTCTGTTAGGTAAAAACATTTGTATTCAACCAAACCAAAAAATAGCCATCAAAATAACACTCATGTCCTTTCAGATATGCACTTAACTTATTTAATGTTTCAACAGTTTAAATGACAGCTGCAAGTTTCTATGATTTTAAACTACTGCTGCTATCGAGAAGAAAATGGTTGTTGGACTTCCTTTCCTGTACCAGATGGCAACATTTGAAAATGATTGCAGCTTTTTAAGTTAGACAGACTAATCATGCATGACCAGAACTATTAAAGGAACACTTCTGGAAAGTGGCCTTGGGTTAAAAAATGTACAGCCAAGCCTTTAGCTATCCAAAGATAGATAAATGTTACAGTTTCCTAAATGCAAAACATTACCATATAGTATTCATCTGTTTTTAAGTTAAATTAAATCTTTGGGTTTAAATCTGGAGCCCAGTTCAAAAAGTTACTTGATAAACAAATCATGATGTACCAATATTGTGAATGGACACGCTCAGTACAAAAAAAAAAAAAAAAAAAACTCAGATCCACCAAACAACCAATAAGCTGACTGCTCAGTGCTCAGGGTCTAATCTCTTTACCTGGATCTAATTCAGCATGATCTGCTCCCAGGGACAGTGAGTGTGGGGGAGCAAAGTCTGAACTTTCTAAACACTGTCATATTTAAACACCACAGACTAAAATGTTTGACTATTTTGTCTATATTTCCTGAATTCTAGATTTCATTATCAAGAAGAACAAAAAACAGATCTCAAAAACTATCTACTATTCAGTGGAAAAAAGGAGAAAAGAATTGGGTCAGAGTGGGAATGCATATCAATAATTGTGTTACCTAAAAAACAGCAATGCTTCAATTGTAGATTTCTACAACTTAAATAATGACATACCTACAGATTACTTACTTCTATCCACTTATGTAGTACTACACAACTTGAAGTAGAGTCAAGTCAGCAGAGTTAAAGGGGATTAGTCAACAACTCTTCTCAATGAGCAAAGATAAATGAAGGAACATAATCCACCTCAAATCTCCTTCCTTCCTCTGAGCAGGGAAGATTTAAGAACTAAAGCTCACAGTTAATTACAGCTGGTGTCCAATCAGAAAGAGTGCCCTTTGAAGTCATAACTTAACCCAAATCTTTTTCAATCGAGAAATTCGAATGATTGTCAATCAAGATTCAAGGGTGTACATTTGTAAAGAGAAGAAAAGACTTCTAGAGAGCATTTTAATACTACAGTTTTTTTTTTTGTCTGTACTTTTTGTGGAAATAGTTTGAAATATTAGAGCATTCTGGAAATATATCTAGACATTGAAAATTTAGAATTAGAATTTAGAACTAAAGAAATATCTGAGAAGAATTGATTTCCAACCACTGTGGTGAAAACTGATCTAATTTAGCTTTAGTGGCACGCTGTCATGAACTGTTTCTTTAATCAAATTGTTGTAAGATTGATCACCGCTCAAAGAACAGAGAAAGATTAACACCTTTTAGTGGCCCGTCTGATTAAAAGGAATAAAGGAATGAGAATAACAGGATTGCCATGGTCACACACATGTTTATCTACAACTTAAGTAAACCACAGCTAATTTCACTTTTACTTAACTTCCACAGTGCAGTACTAGACATAACCATTCGCAAGCATCGATATTAACTACTGAGGGCTGCACCCATTCACACTTTTGATATCTGTTTACAGATATGTCTTTTTCAGTGATCAATGCAAAGTGACAGTAACGGGAATATTCTGCAACTCAACTCAAGTCTCACACTCGGTAATTGGTTGAGCCTGGAGAGAGCAGTAACGTATCTGGATCATTCCCAATGTGCCACATGTACAGTGAAACGATAAACGAAAACATACCAGAGCAGTATATCCTGCTAAAAAAAAATAAAAAAAAATGGCATTGTGCAAAGTGGGATAACTACGAAACATTCAGATTGGCATATCCACTAGCAATGGATCTGCATTGGAGAAAAACAAAAAGGAGACTTGTGCGAAAAAAACAACAAATATTAAGGGCAGACTTGTTGCTCGCCAACACAGTTTTACAGAAAAGGAATAGCTGCCTAATTACCATCATCAAACTATTTTATGTCTTTAACATGTAGGCCTATCCACCTGTTGGTCTTCCAAGTCAACAAACCAAAAGTAGCAAAATGTAATAAACAAGACAGGTTACAGGTAGCGTATCGTTGTGGCATCAGTTACTCTTTCCATATTAAGACAGTAAGATTTACCTTCAGGTAATCCACATGAGCAGTCATGTTACCTGACAGCTCATCATTCCTACCTTAATTATAGCTGATTAAAACTAAGACAGATAGTAGGCTAACAGTTAGCAAACAGCCACAGAGAGAAGACCAAATAACTGTTGCTAGTGTTAGCTTGATACTCTTGTGTATGGTGCTGATAGCTAATTACCATGAGTCAACTTAAATGATATTTTAATACAACTCACCATTAGCATATGCCTGCCCTGTCCCTGTCCCGTTCTGGGAGTTGAACCCCGCTGTTGACATCTTGAAATAGACACCAGAATCCAAGTTAGAGGTGCTTGGTTGGCGAATAGGTAGCTGCGTCTTTAGCTAGCCTCCTAGCTCGTAGTCCCGGGTTAGGTGTTTAAACCTGTGGCTCTAACGATGTGGCGTTTTGGTCAAATCGACGTCAACAGTCCTCTGCCAATATCTTATAAAAATTAATTAGCCCGCCTGATGGCGATCACAGGGCCATGACTTACACAGAAAACCCCGTCAACTCTTCTACGGGGTGGTTAACGACAGGCCTTGTCAGAGTAATCGTGTGAAACACTTCTCCTCTTTCAACCGGAAGTTGGGATCACCCAGCAGGATCAACGTCAAAATCGTCGGGCATGCGCAGTATGTACACGTGGCATTTCCTCTGGTGTCCTGGATTTTGTAGTGTACTAGAAACAAGAGTGGAGACCGGGAGACCTCTAACACAGACTACATTCACCGCGTTTATGTACGATGAAGTATTTCCCCCAAAATTAAATATAGAGTGACCTTCTTAATGTAGTCTAATCTATTCGTGCAGAGTTCAAACGACCATAAAACAGACTGCCAACAGTCGAAATAAGTGACATTAATTTATTCTACAAAGTGAATTTTCATGACGGCACAGTTTGAAAAATCCACTACAGTGGATTGTAGTGAAGAACTAGAGAAAGTTATTTATGTAATCCAGTCATACTTACTAAAATACATATTGTATGAAAAAAAAATCCACTACAGTGTAAAGAACTAGAGAAAGCTGTTTAAGTAATCCAGTCAAATTTACTAAAATACATATTGTATGAAAAAAAAATTCACTACAGTGTAAAGAACTAGAGAAAGTTATTTATGTAATCCAGTCATACTTACTAAAATACATATTGTATGAAAAAAAAATCCACTACAGTATAAAGAACTAGAGAAAGTTATTTATGTAATCCAGTCATACTTACTAAAATACATATTGTATGAAAAAAAATCCACTACAGTATAAAGAACTAGAGAAAGTTGTTTAAGTAATCCAGTCATACTTACTAAAATATATATTGTATGAAAGAAAAATCCACTACAGTATAAAGAACTAGAGAAAGTTATTTATGTAATCCAGTCATACTTACTAAAATACATATTGTATGAAAAAAAATCCACTACAGTATAAAGAACTAGAGAAAGTTGTTTAAGTAATCCAGTCATACTTACTAAAATACATATTGTATGAAAAAAAAATTCACTACAGTGTAAAGAACTAGAGAAAGTTGTTTAAGTAATCCAGTCAAATTTACTAAAATACATATTGTATGAAAAAAAAAATCCACTACAGTATAAAGAACTACAGAAAGCTGTTTAAGTAATCCAGTCATACTTACTAAAATACATATACATATATAATCTGATACATATTGTATGAAGAAAAAAAAAATCCAGTGAATTACATGAATGAAAACTATCAATAGAGGAAAATTGATCCTCTTTCTAAATCAGTTCACCTGTCGGAAAGAAGATTGTGAAACATAAACAGGAAGCGGCAGAGTTTTGGGGAGTAGTTGGACAGCCATTGCAGTGTCGTGGCTTCAGTAACAAAACACGAAAAGAGAGAGGAAGGCTTTTCGCAGGCTCTCTTTTTTCGACTAGGGGACCAATTTACATGACTATTAGAGCAAACACGTTGGGTTAATTAGTCTACACCTAAACAACGGGTAAGTGTTGATACATTTCCTCATTAATGATATAAAAAAAGAGGCTCTTACGTGAATGATCTCGGCTATAGCACGTTAACCCCGGCTCCTAGCGACGCTACGTTAGCATCGCGAAAACCAAGTTGGCTTACTTGGTTATTATCAAATAGACACAATCTGAATGTTTACTGAACCAGGTGTGATTGTGTTTTTAACATTCGTGTTTATTATTGGGGATATGATACACTCTTTAAATGTCCAGTTTCGTTTTCATCAGTACGTCCTTTTCTTTTTTTTTTTTTGGTTTTCTGTAGCTAACTTAGCTTCGAGCTAGTAGCCGCTTGATGCAACGTCGCCTGTTCCAGAAGATGACACGTAGCTGCTAGCCAGCGTAACTACCCGACCTGACCCAAGCTGTGTATCATCACGCACAGTGTACAACCTTACTTGTATAGTTTTTTTTTAAATAAATGTTAAAATTATATTTGGACATTTCTTTTTCTTTTATTTGCAAAAGATCAACCCTCCATGTGAAGGTAAAGGTTAGCTAACTTCGCTGCTACGTTGACAGCGGTCGTAAATGCGAGACTCGTTTGACAGACAGAGAAACCAGGGACAGTGTTTTGGTTTAATTATCTTGAAATGACATGAACGCTATTTCAGAAGCCCTTCCTGACAGGTTTATGAAAACGATATCGACAGAGACTAAATATTCTGAAGGGAAATTGTCATAGTAAAGCTGATAAACTTTGAACAAGTGATTAATTGCTTAAAAAACCGACTTTTTAAATGTTCTGTTATTATTCAATTAGTTATTATGTAAACAGCGGCCAGTCCCCCCCCCCCCCCCCAGATATTTAAAAACCAGTTTAGGGTAAAGGCATTTTTTAATCATGCAAAAGAGTCTGTGGTGTTTAAATATGACAGTGTTTAGAAAGTTCAGACTTTGCTCCTCCACACTCACTGTCTCTGGGAGCAGATCATGGTGAATTAGATCCAGGTAAAGATCAGATTATGTTGTTTAGTAAGGATGGCAAACGTTTGTTATAGCGTTGAAGTTTGAGCATGTGAACTCCTAATTATTCTTTAACATTTTTGTCCAAGTGTCTTTTATAAATGGGCATGTCCCTGTGTGATAGATTTACGTGATATCAGATGTCTCATTCAGTTTATCTATCATCTTGTTGAGTTTACATAATCTGAGCTCTGTATCACACCTGTAGCTTCACTGTGATGGTTGTGGTTTTTATTTGCTTCCACATTTGAAGCCTGTTCACAACTGCTACATTAATCAAGTTAGGTTTCCCCTCTTTTGTGTGCTATGATCTTTAAACAGATGTTTCTATTTGTCTGACTGTGACTGACAACAATCATGGGCAAATGTGGTTCCATATTCACAGCAGCGTTTAACCCCACGTGGAGCATCAATCAGAAATGCCAGCCCACAGCGTCATAGCAGCCAGTTTGAGCAGTGAACTGTAGCAACAGCTGACGTGTAGTTCAGCTGTATTTGCGTGTTCTTGAACTTCATACCTACCGTACACTTCAGCCTCTGTGTTGTTTGCATGTTACGTAACAAGTACTTGAGGTCAGCGGCACTAGCGTACCTTGTTCTGGTTAACTTTGGCTGTCGCAGAGTAAAGTCTTGGGAATTTAAATAATGTGTAAAGCAGAATTAATTTGACCAGCATAGCAAACATCATGGTGTGATGTGGGAATAAAATTGAGGTTACAAAAATGTTGTCTTTTGGTTTCAGTGAGAGGAAGTCTGTGCTTTTTTTACTCCCCTTCTCAGACTTTTATGTCCATGACTGTAGCTGAAACTGCTGATCACATCATTTTAGAAAAAAATGAGCTTGTGTGAAGTAGAATAACAAATGAACAAAGCTAGAAACAATCTGTGGCATGTGTTCTGTCAGAGAGCTGTTTGATGTCACACAGTAACAGCAGGTCCTATCTCAGATTCATTGTTTTTCGATTGAAATACAATCTACCCAGCTTATCATGAAAGACTAAGACTAGGCTGTATTTCCAAGGTCCTTGCAGATGGGTTGTTGAGGAGCTGTCAGATGCTATCTGATCAGTACTCGGAGTCTCCTGTCCTGCTGTTGAAAGATTACTACTAGAGCAAGCTTATCATTGGATGTGGACCACCAGTCATTGTTCTTACCATGAAATGCAGATATCATCTGATAGATTAAGGCAGTCCACACACTCTTAGAGCTGATTGCTGACACTTTTGTAAGAATTGTGATGGGGCATGCTGGTTGGTTTCTATTGATCTTACTCTTTGTCTCCTATTTTGTTAATATTTCTAATTTGTATCTCGCTTTGGTTACTATCCCCTGAAAGAGCTTTCCAACAATGTTCCACTGCAAATTAAAAGTGGTGTCGTCATCTTCAGATTTGGATTTGAAAACTGTGTTCTCATTCATAGCACAAAAAGTAATCAGCCCAATGTGAACAGGAATTTACTAATTTATCCTTGTTTCCCAGAGATATTGAATCTCAGATCTCAATATTAAATAAAAAGTTAAAACATGTTTAACATACCATCCTGTGATTTTTAGGATTTGAAGAATAATGAAAACAAACTGTCCAGCACTTTAATAAGTGTGCCATTTAAGCAGCTATCGTAAAAACTCTTCCACGTGTGGATTTTGTTTTGCTGGGGATGTAAGAGTGCAGCTTTCCGATGCCACAATAAGTTATCCTTCATCTAGAGGAAAAGAGACCCTGTGGGTAGCATCAGTGACAGCCTGCATACAAATGTTACTGATAAAATAACCACTTGGAAAGAAATGCTCAAACAAGATGACCTTACCTGGACAGTTCAACGTGCAATGCTTAAATTTGGCTAATGATATTTATGATGATGATGATGGATATTGCTGACAAAATAACATGTTACAGCTCCTCTCTTTCCTGTTCTCTTCTCCATGCATTACAAACTTCTTACCTCTTCTTTTCTGTTTTCTGTTTTCTTGTTTTTAGGACTCAACAGCTCCGGATATGTCATTCATATTTGACTGGGTTTATCACAGTTTCAATAGTGTGCTACAGTTGTTCGGTGAGTATAAGTGAACACACACTCTGAAGCACAAAGCTTTTTTCCTTTTTTTCTTTAGAGTTTTTCTCTGACATGATGCACAGAACTTTTAGTTCAAGATGATTTACTGTGCCTAAAGTCTCATTTATTTGATCACAACAACTTACATTGAAACAACAACTGGTCTGTGTAGCACCACAGCCCTAAAGTCTTCTTGGTGGAAAGCTGCGTCTTACAGTGTAGTTAACAATAGTGGGCTTTGTTCCTGCCATCCTTGTTGTAGTAAAAGCTTGAAGGAAAATGTAGAGTTTCTTTACAAGTTCTGATCTATGTTGTGCCCTGCAGACTCAAATCTGAAACGCAAGTACTCTGACAGTTCACTTCAGTTGGCAATTCTTGAAATTCTAATCTGTACTTAAAGATTTAAAACACTAAACATTATCAGCCTAGGCCATTGTTCTTTCATCTTATGTAGTAATCATCAAAACATGTAAGATAAATGAATTTCTTAAAAAAAATGTTATGTACCTCTAAATGGATTATTTGTGAATCTCCTGTTTGAGCATTAACAGAAGATGGATTACGGGTTTTATTCTCTTTGGGGCAAAACATGCATCCCATAATGTGTCTGTATAGTGGTGTGGCTAAAGGCTTACATTACATTGCACATGTTACGTCAGCTTTTGCTTGCTGGCAACGGCAGATTGGTAATTGACCAGAGGAATACTCAGGGTTTTCCCTCTTGACTTTCTGGATATAAATTATTCTTAAAACCTCTACATTATAGATAACTCTAGCGGAGTGGTATGTCTGTGAGACTTCTATTACAGTATGTTACTGTTTTTTGAGCAAAGGTGATCTTATTTAAAAGGTAGAATTTCAATGTTATCTGAAAATGAAAGTGACAAAGGAAATCTATCTCATTGAGACATGACGTGATAATTCACCACAGCTTTTGTATCCATATGAAATCTGATGGAAAGTCTTGTTAGGAGGTTTGCTGTTCCACCGTTGTGTGTCAGAGCTCCTCCTGTGAAGCAGTCGGCCCTGTTCTACCTGTCAGACAGGTAGCATAGTGCTCTTGTGAGTATAGTGATGTCTGGTGGAGCTGACTCAGTCAGAAATTTCACAAATCTGGGTATCACTATGCTGACTCAGAGGGTGGTAAACAGAAAGCCTTGTTATCTTGTCACAAGTGTTAAGGAAGGAGAAGCCTTAGTTACACCTTTTCTCCTCTGTTTTGTCTGTCAGTCAATACACCATCTGACAGAACTGCCAATAAAACCGTGTCAGGCTTGAAGCAGTTGTCAGAGGATCTGTTATTTATCTATTGGACTTAATGTCCCTCAGCTTCCCAAATAAAGAATACAAGGCCGGGGTGCTGGTGGCGCAGTGTTTAGTGTGCACGCCCCATGTATGGAGGATCCAACCTGTGGCTCCTTTCCCACAGGAAAGTAACGGCTACCGTTGAAAACCCTGTAGAAGTGCATCACGGGCTGTTATTTTAACATATCCTATAAACGACACATGTTTACATCACCTAACAACCATAGCGAAATTTTGTATATCTCATAAGTAATTTTGACATTATGATAATACAAAGAGGCATTTGTTAGGACACTTTCAGTTGCGTTTGTCTGAAAGTCATCAGTTAACATGGTCACTCTTTTAACCGTAACACCAGAACGTAACTTAAGTGATATTGCTGATATTTAGAGGAGAATCCCTCTCCTTACATCGCTGTAGGATGAATGTCTAAAAACATACAGGCAGCTTTATGTATTATTGATCGGTCTGGGTCGATAATGCTGCTGTTTGAGAAGTGAAGGGCAAGAAATTCCTCATCATTCAAGCATCAGTGAGTGCTAATTAGCTAAGATTAGCTAGTTTGCGTAAGCTAGCGATAGTATCAGGATAGTATCAGCTGTCAATTTTAGTGTTCTGGGGCAGTAATTTGAGTTAACGGCAAGAATATTTAGAATTAGTCAACACTATAATTGATGTCAGGATGAGGAGAAGTCTGATGTTTCCCCTCACAGGGGCCGCGGAGCGTCAGGGCATTAATCCACAAACGTCCTCCTTTCTGTTTTCTTTTTTTTCTCGGATTAAATTCTGTAGAAGCAAAACTCAGGCTCGTCTCCTTGTCGATTCGTGTATCATATTAAACACCACCTGTATTTCATTTGAAAAAAATAAAACCGATAAAAAGACGTAGGGGGGCAGCTGAGACCAGTAACTTCTCAGTAGCGTACAGTGGTAGAGAGCCTTTCTTGCCCTCCAGGTGGGCGGTTCCATAAGAGTGTGAAGTCACGTGAAATTAATACCCAGCTCTACTTTTCATGTGTTCATTTTGAATCAAATAACCTGTTTGGTTGTACAAGATATCCAGTAGATGGCAGAGAACAAATCTGAGCTCAGCAACTCTTTTGTCAAAAGTAATTTATTTTACTTTAATTATTTTTTTCTTCCAAACTTTTTAACCCTTCACATATGACAGGCCTTTAGTGCCACCTGACTGGTCAACTGTGATGACATGTATTTTTACCTTAGTTCAAAAGATAAAACATTCTTTCACATCTGAATAGGTTGATTTATTGTGTCATGGCCTGTGTTCTATAATTCTTTGGGTTTTCTTTCAGGACTGTACAAGAAATGCGGCAAGTTAGTATTTCTTGGCCTTGACAATGCTGGCAAAACGACGCTACTGCACATGCTTAAAGATGACAGATTGGGACAGCATGTGCCAACTTTACATCCAAGTGAGTTGTTGCCACTCTCCCACACACATGGGATTCTTGAATGTGTTAAATAATGTGTTCAATTTGGCAAAAAGAAATGAATGCTGTATAAATGTATTATAAGATTTGTGGGGTTTGTCAGTGTATTTAAGCTACCTGACTTTTTCCTTTTCTGTTCTCTTCCTCCAGCCTCGGAAGAGCTGACGATCGCTGGCATGACTTTCACCACCTTTGACCTTGGAGGCCACGCACAAGGTTTGTGTATGTGTGCGTGCGTGTGCGTGGGAGGGGGGAGTTAAGGAAAGTATTGGGCTTGCATTGTACTCGGTATGTGTAAGTGAAGCACCGATACCACTTTTTCGAGTGCTCGTTGAATTCAGGAAAACAATTATTGAGTTAACAGTTTTTTTTTTATCAGTCAGGATTCATAACCGCCATGACAGGGAATACAACAGGGAATTTGTCGTTCAAGAAGTTCTGATGTTTTGTTGATACTGTTGCTGAACAAGGCAAATAGGATGGAGCAATAGACATGACTGAAATGCGTGTCAGGCTGCACTGTAAACTCACATATTTGTTTTTTGTATTTGTGTGTTTTTTTTGTTTACACAGCACGCAGAGTATGGAAAAACTACCTCCCTGCCATTAACGGCATTGTCTTCCTCGTGGATTGTGCTGACCTCATCAGGTTGGCTGAATCAAAAGCAGAACTTGATGTAAGTAGCAGCTACATGCCTCGTCACAGTAACACTTTAGGGTGGTTATTTTGCATTCAGAGCTAAATACTACTTTAGCTGTGAGGTCCTGATGCAGTCTAAACTGCCCTCTAACCCCTAACACAACAGACCTTGTTACAGTTGTTTGCACATCTTGTCTAAATGTATGTAATATAAAAGCTAAGCTCCTGTTTATTGGCTCATCAAGTTGAATGTAAATAGATGACGTCATGTGTTTTGTTATGTGCAGTGTACAAACTGGTGATGGAACAGTGTGTCCTCAAGCTGGCCGTGGTTGATAATTGTTTGTATTATCTTGTACAAATCAATCTAAAAAACAAAAGCTAGAGAAAAACTGTAAACAAATTGAATGGCGTAAATATCTAGTGGAATTAAGGGATATCATTGTGAAGATATTTGAAGAAATGACATCACAATCAGCCTTAATAAAGTGGGCACTGCAATGAGAGTTCATTTGCTGTTTCTAGAATAATTGTTAAACATAAAGCCAAAGCAGAGATGAAAGCCCACACTTAAAAAAAAAAAGTAAGAAGCATTTTTAATATCAAACACTTTGACTCGATGTTAGTGGCAGTTGTATCGGTGTACATCTATCGGTCGGGTGCATGAAATCATTTTTGCAAAGGATGATTTTATGCACAGACATACTATGTTAGTCCGTCCCTTTAGAAACAGAGCAATTGTTTTTTTTACTTTAACTTTCAACCATTTTTCTCTATTAAGGTCATGAAAATACTCTGCACTGTCTAATACTATATTTTTTATTCTTTAAGCTTGCAGCACTCAACACGACAAATGACTCACTTACCATCCCTACTAAAACATCTAACTCTGGAATTTTTCTCAACCAACTACTATATAGGAAATAATACGTTTTCTTAGTTCATTGGAAATGCTGAAAATGTTGGGAATGAGGTATTAGTTGATGTATACATGCGTTAAAATGAATCCATCCTCGAAGGATCCAAATAAGATGTGTCATGACTTTAACATAGAGATATGAGTTTCTTATCACCTTCTCTTCTCCTCCCAGGCATTAATGACAGACGAAACCATTGGAAATGTGCCTATCCTGATCCTGGGCAACAAGATCGACAGAAATGACGCCATCAGTGAGGAGAAGCTGAGGGAAATGTTTGGATTGTACGGACAGACAACAGGCAAAGTGAGTAGAGAAGTCCATCCTACCACAAATCTAACAGAGAGCCTCTTTTCAAACATCTGACCCCAGCAAGTAATTAAAACAGAAGAAAAAAGAAATATCACTTTTTATTGTTGCAAAAAAGAAATTGCATTCATTCCAACATGTGCTACTACAGGATGATGAGCCCCCGCCACATTCACTAAGACTGAAAAGTGATTGTGTCAAGACAGGCTCTAGTAGCTGCATGGTTCAATGAATTACTCCTGGCTTGTCCATTTGTCAGCTTAACCTTTATTTAACGTCCATCAGACATAAAATGTAAGATTCCAAGGTCAAATATATTTATGCAAGAGTTCCCTTCTCTGTCTTCTTCAACATATTCAATCATTTCTTGTATACACGGGGCCCCTTCTTTTTCAAAATCCAAAGTCACCAGGCCACAGGAGTTTAAATCTGTAGAACAAGGGCATCGGTTCCAGGTTATGACATTACCTTCTCTTGTGTGATAACATATTTTGATTCTATGCTGACCACAGCCATAGCCCGGAGGTACCATATTTTTGGGAATTCTCTCTATGCAACAAAGTCTCTTGCTTGTGAATATGATTCTCTTAATTTCGCTCAAATGTTCACTTGGATTCATGAACTCTCAATAAACATTTTTGGCTCATCCGTCCACTCACTGGACTCACTAATGTCTAATAGGTAAGAGTAACATTTTGATACCCAAAAGGTTTAAAAAAATAATAATAATTAATGTGAAACTTGATTCTTACAGCATAATGTTTTTTTCAGGCTATTCTTCTGTCCCCATTCTCCTGAATTTACTGTAAATATCTTTGAAAGGGAAGGAATATCTTTACATTTCACCACAACAAATTCAGGAAGAAGTGTTTAGATTGGAGTAGTTCCGGTCCTGAGATTCTATGTGTCCAATTCTCATGAACACAATATCTCATTAACACTAGAAGATCATTTTCTTATTGTTATTACTATAATTCTACCTGAGAAAACAAAATCATCCAAGTGTTGTTGGTACATAATCTCCCTTTGCGCTTTTTGCTTACAGGGTCTGCTGACGATCACACGCTCTGCAAATGAATGAGCAGAGAACGAGAACACTTCACTCGTATTATTTTCCTTCCTGTAAATAATTTTAGTTCAACCTCTCCTGTTTAATATAGGGAAACTGGTGCTTATTTATTTTAGGGTAATATATTCTTTAAAAGAATAATTTATTAAGTATAGAAGCCTCTGTGCTGGCCACAGTAGCTGGCCCTGAAGTATTTGAACTGCACTTTCCCCATTTGCCAAGGCATACAAACTCAAGATGGTTTTTCTAGCTTGTCAAGAGAATAACTTCTGCTCTGGGGGAAAAAAAGAAATCGGACACAATGTGACTTGGTTTCTTGTTTTACTCGCAGGGCAACGTTGCCATGAAGGAGCTGAACACGAGACCACTGGAGGTGTTCATGTGCAGTGTGTTGAAGAGGCAGGGCTATGGCGATGGATTCCGCTGGCTCTCCCAATACATCGATTAAAGCAGTCAAGCCCTGTAATACACCACCACCACCACCACCACCGGGGGGGTGGGGCGCAAAACCCAACCACTCAAGACACCCATCGTTGCCACCAGTACCATCTTACTCAGCCCCATGTTTGGTTAACAAGTCTGCCTCCACCTTCAGAGAAACCAGTACAACTTGATCCCAATAGACTTTTATTGGTCGAACATTTGGTTCTGCACTTACAGAAATCATACCTGTACTCACACACACAGACACACACACACACAAACACACACACACACACACACACACACACACACACAGACACACACAAACTCTTATTCATGTTTTTCTAAGAGAGTAACATAGCATTGGTTCCACTGCAAAGGGTGTTTAAATTCAAACGGATGAATCTTTTCTATATTGTGTCTGTCATCTTCTGCCCTCACCCCCGCCCCCCCCCCCAAACTCCCATCCTGCCATCAGTTGAGTGTGATGATAGATGCATTATAACTGTAAATCTGTATATGATTTCATTGGTATATCAACAATCCTGATGCCTATGTCCCCTCTTAAACTCATTTTGAGCAATGAGAGTGAGCCACATAGTTGCATACATTGCAGTAGACTTTTTTAACAGTAAAGACATTCATTCGACATTGTATTTAATCGACAGTTTGGTTTGTCCCACTTTCTTTTCTTTCTTTTTTTTTCTTTTTTTTACATTTAAATTAATAACAGTGTGGCCATGTATACAGCCCTCACTATAGACGCATGGCTTTTTCACCCGTTAATTAGATGGACCAGTGCATTTAACTTAGTGTTTCAGAAAGGAAAAAAAAAAACAACTTGTTCCAGACTTTTCTATCTTGTGAGCACAGTTGCATTGAATGGATTATGGATTATTAATGGATAATCTGTGGGTTCCCCTTTTAAAGATGTCATGGGGTGGTAGTATAGCAGATGGGATCTGATTTTTAATAGAAATAATAAAGGCTATAAACCAGGAAAAGTGTGTCATGGTGCGGAAGGCACATGGGTCAGTTGATGCAAAGAAACACATTTAAAGAAATGAAACTTTGGGATCCATAGCTTGATAGTAACATGCAGTAAGACATGAAAGAACGAAACAGATGGTTATAACATCTAGTAATTGTCAATATTGGAAATCCATCCTTCAGATGTATTTTCCAGCGCAGACCTTTTTACAGGGTGAATCTAGTGACCAAGTGTAGATAACAGAGGCCACAGTCCCTCAGTGGGAACAGGTAGGTAGGCCTTAGTAGCCTCTAAGAAAAGGGACCATATATGTATATGAAATGTACATGAACACCGTACATGGATTTTGTATTAATAAGTGGTATCCTTTGACTCGTGCATTACCAGAAACTATTATGCATGCCTTGTTCTTTTTGATTTTGAATGACCAATATTCCAGAGTGAACAACAGGAGGGGAAAAGATGCCAAAATTTACCATAAGAGCTGATTATCATGTTTTTTTTTTTTTTAACAGAAACAATGGAATTGCGCTTAATACACGTTTTTTTTCTGTCCCCTTGTGTCTATTTCATTCCCTCATGACTACGTGATCGAGCTGTTCCAACAAGGGTGGGACTTGCTGTTGTTTGCATCATAAAAAAAAATGTAATAAATGTTTTCAATGAATAACAGACTTAAACATTGATCCAAAATGCTTTTTTACTACCACTGCAAGGTAGTCCTGCATTCAAATTATGTGAAAGTACACAAGTCTCAGGAAAATGTTGGAGAAAGTACACAAACTAAAAGTGGCAGAAATTTCCTCCATTATGTATATTTTCAACTGTCAATATTGATTATTATTATAATTGTGATGTAGTTGGTCAGTCAACAAAAAAAGAAGTCTAAATTCTAAATTTGGTATGATGAAGAGAAAAGCTGTTCTTTCACATACATTATGTAAATAGACCTCCCTCTCCATGCCTTAAACAGTGAAGTGAATGAAACCATGGGAAAACCCATGATCAATTTCAAACATTACAAACAATCACAATCATGACAAAAACACACAAAAAATTAAGTTTCAATCAGAAAAGTAACAAGAACAGCTCAAATACCCACTGATAAAATGTAGAAGTAAAAAAGCGAAGTTGTAAACAAGTACTGAAGTACTTGAGTAATCATTCATATTTTTCAAGACTGGGGCTCATAATCTGACACTTGAAGTTTCAATCTACTTGACTGTTTAAATGTTCATATAAAGAAATAGTAAACCAAATAATTTAGTTTCAATACAAACATTGTATTTGCATTGGGCCACTGGCTGGTGTACATGACATAATATTTATGAGAAGATTTTTTGGAGTTTTTATGACAGCAAATAAAGAGAAAAAGTTGTTTAAGTTCACCGACATCAGTGGACCACATCATGACAAACAACCTTTTATTGTATCTCAAAGGTTATGTCTATTTTAATTCAGTAAGCTTTATTGACGTGACAATATTGCCGAAACATATAATTACAAAGAATACAATAATACTATTGATTAATTAATAATTCAATAGTAATAGTTTTGTTTACAAATAAATCATCAAATGAATGTTCTTTGAAGATTAAGTTCCAAGAAGCCCTGCTTTCATTTTAAGATGATCTGTGTTGCTTTGAGGTTCATAACTGGTTTATTGCAGCAATGCTGTAGACTGATGGTGTCACTGTTTGTCTTTAAACATCCTGTAAATACAACAACATTAGACAGCCACATGACTTTAACATTGCAAAATTGGAAGGAAGTTCACTAATAACACTTTAAATAGTCTCCACTATCAATTTCATAGAGTTCTGAAAAGAACTAAAAACTATGGGATTGTTCACTTATTGCAAAAGTGATTCTAAGGTCTAAATATTTATGGTGGGTGTCAGAACCTCTTCCTGATGCCTAAAGCCATACTTACTGGCTTATGTCAACATTGACTTCCAATTGTTTGTATGACCAAGAACAGAGTAGTTGCTTGGCAGTCTTGATGTGTTTAAAGCATCAAAACATTGAGCTCCCTGGCCCGTATAAGGGGCTGTGGTGTCCTTGATTTACCATTAGGCAACTGAAGGTAGGTAATTGCCCAGGGCCTCATGCCCAAAGGGGCCTCAAGGTAGGCGATATACGGTCACCCAGGATGTCAACCTCCTTGGGGGATTGGGGGTGGAGACACTTTGCATCTCTCTCTCTCTCTCTCTCTCTCTCTCTCTCTCTCGCTCTTTATCTTAATTTAATTTCTATTTATAAAGCTCAATTTGAATGTTACATATGAATGGTAATGTTAATGGTAAACAGTGCAGACACTACAGTATATTGTCTGTAGGCTGTAGGAAAATGTGTATAGTAATATTGCAATAAGCGAATGTTTGCAGAAATGCACTTATTCTCCAACTCCATCATCAAATTATTATTAATAGCAGGTGTGCATCAAATGTGAAGAACACATCTCAAATTATTTTCAGTGATGAAGGTGTGTATTTTGAATGTAAATAAGGTGCCCAGAGTGCATTAAAAAGTATCAAGATAGATGTTGATTATGTGATTAAAAATACGCTGGGAATGACCTCTTGGACCTCATACTGTAACATCGAGCCCTCAGAAAACTTCAAAATGTGTTCATATTCAAGCAAATTAAAATGAATTTGTGGATTACTTTGTGGCAAAATGGCATGCTGTAAAAAGAAGATTTGTAGAAGAACTGATACTACACCAATAATATTCCTATAGTCTATACTTTGTATGACGCCTCGTCTAGACTTTTTTTTTTAAACTATTAGAATGTTACTTTAAGTTAACTATGATGCTCCTCTAATAGGTTAAGAGTATTGTACTGGTGGTTATGTTTGTGTTTATGTATAATTCATATTTAGTATAACCAAAAGCTGCCACCAGTGGGAGATGGAGAGTGTACTGTATAGCGGTCAAATGTTTAATAGGTAGTGCCATTTGTTGTGGAAACAGTGCGGGCTACAATTTTTAAAGAATTAGCAGCTAATGGAAATAAAAAAAAAGGTTTGAGCCTGATGGGCTAAGTTAAAGCTCCCCTGCTATAATTTGCTTTAATGCATATATGAAACACTACAGACCTTTGTCTGGTTATTTTGATTGACAGGCATTAAGCTGTCTTACTAGGGATGTTAAAGTCATACATTTGGTGTATGCACTATTGTCATGTTTTTATTAAATGAGTTTTAGTTGTATCATGTAAAATAGTTTTTTTCTTTTTTACAAAAAAAAAAGAATTGCCATTTAAAAAAATTGGAATTATTTTCCTTTAACCATCAATCCATTGATTTATTTATCAGCTTGAATCCTGCTGCAAAGCTTTTTACATGATGTGATGCTGGTCTGAGGTAAGGAAATTAATTTAAGGAGCACATTTGTTTTATATTTTGAAATTCTCTTCACATCATGACAGCATCAATGACTGAAATACATGAAAAAATACATTATCTTTTATTATTGCTTTCATTTAACAAGTCAATGCATTTATCTTATACATAATGAATGAAATAATAGTTGGCTTACCTGCCTGTAGACCTGCTCACCTGTGAATGCGCTGCCCATGCAGTCTTTGTAATGACCAGAATCTTCCATATCTTCCATATCAAACTCTCAAGTTTGTTGAAGAAGAATGACAGAAACATCTTTACAGTAAGCCCCGACTATCTGCTGCACTCACATCTCCCCAATACACTCATCCTGCACCATAAGTGAGGCAGAGAGTGTTCATATGTTGGTAAATGTGGCTTAAGCAGTTTTGCAAGTGGAAAAACTCCAAATCTTGAATACTTCCTGTCTCTAAGAGCATCCCAAATCCAGCTTTAAAGTTATTATTCTGATGTGTTAACTTAATGTTTTGTGTCCTCACCTTCTCTTCACCTATGCTTCATTTTGTATTCTAAAACATTTTCTGCCATAGTCTCTCTGCCTCTCTGCCTCTGTGTCTCTTTCACCTTCCTTTAATGAAAGGGTAAATATCTCTTCAAGGGGGGATAACACAAATACACACACACACACATTGGAAGCTATTTATAGCAGATTGCAAAGGGGAAAGGTACAGAGGCCATGGAGATGTGTCCTTCACTGCTGCTGTGATCAACTTTGCCTGCCAGACTCACAAACAAATACAAAGAACAGCCAAAAAGAAATAAGAAAGAACAGTTCACTGTTATTTCACCAAGGGGACAATCAAGTGTCTGAAAATCGAATGGTATGGTATAGTATCGTGTGGTATCACATCACATTGCATCGTATCGTATTAGTGTCCTATCATGTCATATACCCTATCTTATCATATTCATTCAACTGACATCAAACATTACACAGTCACTCAGAGAGGGTAGGACAACGTGGCTCCATGTGTCCATAAGATTTGGCTCTTTGTGTAGTCTCCATTAAGATCATGAGGATGTAAACATAAATGAATCTTATTTTCCAAGGTGTTAATAAAAAACTGAGAATTAACTATTTAGTAGTTTGTGCTCAATATATTTAAACTGGCTTAGAGTTTAAAAATATATATTTATTGGACCATCCTATTTATTTATTTTAAATGGTAAACTTTTATAGTCCACATAGGCTAATTTTCACCAATATGTAAGTGTTAATTCTTACAAAGGTACCTGGAGTACCAAATTGTGTAGCTCTTTTCAGAAGAGGTCTTAGGAATGAAAAAGATATGTTAACCTTTACCTAACCTCTCAAGTCAGTGTAAATCAAAATCAGAAACTGGTTTCTAAACACACTATATATGTTGGAAAAAAAGTTGCTGTCAGCATCTGAAAAGACTGAGAACTATGTTTGACTGAATTATGGATTTAGACTTTTAGAAAGTTTTCATCACTTTTAGGTTCAGGTTTTTTGGGGAGGGGCAAACGGCCAAACATGCACCGAGGCCCCTCAGAATAACCTCCCTAAGCTATGCTTTCGTTACACAAGTACATCTTGCCTTGATGCCAGAATTGGAAGATTTTGAGTTCCAGTTTTTTAGAAGCTTCTTTCTGTGAATGGGCAGAGTTTTGGCCCATTCAATGGACCCGCCCACAGCATATACTGTATATATTTTTTAAACTTAATTTTATATCGTCAATATTTTCTCATAACTGGCCTAGTGGTTAATGACAGTCTTCTGTTACATAACAAACTGGAAATGCATGTTTTAATGCTTTACACATATTTAGTTTGGAAAGTCTTTTACAGTGAGACTATGACAATGACATGTGTTTGTCTTTCACTCAATTTTATGTTACGCAGTCCTTTATAATTTAAGTGCAAGTGCATTACAAATCTGTTAGCCACAGCAGTGGTCTATTTAAAAACTGCTTTAGCACTTACTGTAATTGGAAGTGCAGGTGTTTGTAATGGCTCTGTGGTGCAATTCAGCTATTCAGTTGTTTCATATCATGCCACCAGAGGGCAGTACAGTAAGGCAGCTGAGGGTCTCTGAGAAAGTCTATACATCTCTGAAGTCCCTTTTCCTTCTGTTTGCAGAAGAAACAGACTTTAAGAAAAATGTTTTTCCAAAGCATCAACCCCTGAAGTGTCACAGGACAGGAAAAATGAGAAACACTTTATAACATCAGCTACTTCCTACTAAGAGGATGTATAAAAATAATCCATATCATTATCTTTAGTTATTGGTCTGACTAAAGTAATTGCAGTTTCAGGTCCTGTTTCAGTTGGTCATTTGCTGCTGTAACTTTATTTCTGCTTTCTTGTGACTTTTACAAGCTGCTCTGACATATAACTGTGTATAACACAGTTTGATAATCGATACCCGAGAAAACTCATCTTGTTTTTGATGGCGTTGTCACTATAGTTAATTACATTTCTGAGATAAGTGTTTTTTTATAAAATATTATAGTTAAAGCTCCTGTGTGGAGTTTTGAACTGGAACTTAAACAGACTGAAACTAATACTGATGTCTCTATATGACATACAGAACCAAAGAAGACAATTAACAACAAGATCTATTCATTCCAATACCTGATATCGCTGCTGCTTGGTAGGTGTCAGACGAGGTGGTTAACAGCAACTTGCAAAAACAGTCTTTTTGTACAACCTCCAAAGATTCACTGGTATGTTTCACTGTTCGGCGATTGACCGGCCTGTGACAGGAATCAGTCGATTAACAGCCTGTTTGGATATGGTTGCCGACCGGCATGTCCTATCAAGTATATCCAATTTGAAGTCAATCTCAGATTAACATGCATGAGCCGCAAAATTCATGACATGCATGCACACACACACACACACACACAAGCTTACATGTTGGCAGTGTGAATGTGAGGTGCCCATCTGGGCAGTTCTACCTAAACACTGTTAACCTGCACAGGACTTGCTCACAAGACAGCTGTCACTTTCATTAAGGGAAGGTGAACAGAGACTGCATTATGCTTCATTGACATCACAGAGGGTTGCAATACGCAAGGCTTCATTAATAAATGACCACTTTTTGTTTTGCATCCTGGCTGTCTATATGTAGGCGTATGTCCTCTCCCCCTCTCTCTCTTTTGCTTCTCTGGGCTCGGGTAATAGGCTACTGTACGTTAAAAGATTGTTGTATTAATCTTTTTGTAATGTTATTTTGTAACAGTGAATTTAGACTAAATGATAAAACCTCAGCATGCGAGAGTGTGATTAAAAAGTTTGAGCTGCCGTGAGACGTTTCACTTTTCTAGAAATATTACAGATGAACACATGTAAAAAATTTGAATATAAAACAAGATAATAACTCTTTGCAGCGTTTCCTCCTTTCTGACTCTACTAAGTATTTACAGAGGTCTTGTACGGGAAGGGATTTGCCACTTACTGCAGAGTTTGTTGGATCCAGACCAAAAAGGAACAAAAAAACAACTTTTTTTTAATGCCCACAGGATCTTGTGCTTTTCTTTCTTCTTTATAAAGCCAAGCCCTCTACTGAGCCTTTTGTTTGTTGATGTTGGAGGAGCTAGATAATTTATAATTTATCAGGAACATTCTAAACCCCAGTGGCCTCTTGACATTTCAACCTGCTATTGTACTGAATGGTTTTAAACACCTCACAAGTGAAAAAACTGGTCTGGCGTCAACGTATCGTCGGTGGAGTGAGGCTCTCAAGGGAGCAGGGAATAAAAGAAAATATAAGAGCATGTGTCAGGAGGACTATGATCTGCTTGTGTGGGACTATGTTGTCAGTGTGCGTATGTGCAGGACAGTCTATCAGATTATAACAGATACAATTGTTCAACCACCCCGAGCAGAGCCGCCCACCTCCTTCCTCTGACTGTTCCTGGACGTCCTGAAACTAATGTGGATTTCACGGTTTCACAGTGGTGGATGTCATCTGCCAACAGTTTATCCTAACAGTCTTCTGCTCTCTATCGATTTTTCTACAATGTGTCAGATTAACTTGCTGCCAGCACAAAAGGCTGTTAAATGGATGCCTTGACATTTTGATTTTTTTGTCTGTCATTTTTTTCTTTGCCAGACGCTTGTCACATCATGCAGGAAAGTACGTTCTGCCCCGTGTCTTTTGGACTGAGAAAAAAAAGCTTATCAGCACTCCTCATGGAGCATGTGTGTTTGATAGCAAGCTAATGAGCTAGCTGATGATGCGTAATACTTTGCATTGCTTGCTGACACTTGGGAAGACAGTTAGCTGTAAAGATTAGTACAATCACAGCAGATCAGTTCAAATTCCCCCCCCCCCCGGGATTAATAAGGTATTTCTGATTCTGATAAGCTTTCCTGAATTCCCTGAAATGTCACACCAGTGAAACTTAATATCTTGCATGATATGACAAATTTCTTAATGATGCCCTTAAAGCATTCAAATGTTTTTTTTTTTTAATTCAATGCGGGATGTGGCAGTGGCAAGTGATAGTTGTTTCAAATTAAATCCAAGCATCCATCATCACCAAAGCCTCTTTAACTCACTCAAACTGTCTTCACTTACCAGCTGGTGATCCTGGGAGATGTCTTTCATGTTTCTGCCATTTCAGTCAGTCAGGCTTAAATCTTTGAGCTGTGGGTGAAAAGCATCAGTTGATAATGTTTGAGATGCCCTCAGGAAAATTAATGAAGTCTCAAAATGACTTGCAAATCTAGTATAGGAAGAGAATCACAAACAGTTAAGACTAATACAAAACTGCAAAATTAATCAAGACAACCCCTCTTTCTGGAAGAAGAAGACACACTTTATTAAACCTGCGAGGGGAAATTCAATTTTACACTGTTGTTGAACATGCTACACACAAATTGGCTGAAATACACACACACACACACATGCACACGTGCACACACACACACACACACACGCACACACACACATGCACAAACAGGATCTTATGGGCATGCACTAATGGAGAGATGTCAGAGTGAGGGGGGGCGCTCCTGACCTGGTGGAGGGGTGGTCAGTGCCTTGTTCAATGGCACCTCGGCAGTGCTCAGGGAGTGAACTGGCACCTCTCCAGCTCCCAGACCAATTTCCAGACTTGGTCCGCACCAAGACTTGATTTGGCGACCCTCCGGTTCCCAACCCAAGCCCCTACAGACTGAACTTGATGTAGATATGTATAGAAAGATGGTTGGATTTGAACACAACAGTATCCAGACAAAGACAACCTTTCTATAAGAATAAATAATCATACAAAACATTGTCTTTCTCTCGATGTTTTCATACTGTCTTTGTATGTTTCATAATGTTTTTCCGTTTCGGTTTGCATTCAGACTCCGGGTGGACTCTCAGTGTGATCACTGCTCTTTACTCAAAGTTCACCTCACAGAACGTAAAGCACTAGGAGCAGAAAGTTAGGTTGGATGTTTCTGCAGTTATGCTTGAAAACTTTTTTTAAATTATAAAAAAAACTTGCTTACCACAGCTTTAATAACTGCTGTTTGTAAAAGCACTGTAGCAGGTGCGTGAAAAAGTTAGCTTGAGTCCTCTGAGGCACACTTAGCTCTGAAACTTCTTCCTGCTGCTTCCCAAACACCACAACATGTGGACTATAGGATGGCAGGCACATGAAACAAAACCATGAATTTATTCTAGAGAAATGGTATCTAGCTCATTTTTTTAAAGTTGCAGTGGGATATTTTGTTTACAGTGTAACTGCTGAGTGGATTGAACTAGTTAAACCTTCATAATAGGCTGGCAAAATAAAAAAACAGAAGTGAGATAGAATACAGCAGGAGGAAGTAATCAGATTAGGAGGAAAATCACACTAGAGCTAACGAAAACCCGAAAAGGATGAGTAGGTAATAATCAATCCTTGTTTCAAGCTGGGAGGCCCTGAAATAAACAAACAAGAACAGAGTCTGTAACTGTGCCTCCATGAAGTATTTAAAGAGCCTGTCTTTGGCCCGAAGTTTATGTTCCACTGCCTCAATATCACAAAAAAATGCTTCTACATACCTCTGAAAAGAAAGCAGACATACAAATCAGGGGATGTGTAATGAGAGACAACAAAAGCAAATAGTGTGCTTAAGATAATCAGGAATAAATGATCCCATTCAAGCAAAAACACCTAATACTTATAGTTCAAACCCCATCATGTTATGATTATGAGAGCACTGAGAGTAAATCATCAGAGGTCCAGAAAACCAAAATAACAAGATGACAAGTGCAAAACTTTCCATTAAGGAGAGATAACTTTGTGGGTGCGTCATAGACACCAATATCACATTGCACTTTGTAATTTGATCTTAAAAATAAAGAATGACGATTCATATAACTTCAGTTTATTCAAGTTTTGTAAAAAAAAAAAAAAAGAAAAGAAAAAGAAAATACATCTGCATCAGGACGGAATATTTGGATTTTGCTGACATGGCTGAATCTTCCAAGTCATTGCACAGATTTTCTCTGAAATTCAAATCTCGGTTTTGGGACTACAGAATGACTTTCACATTCTTGTTGAGAAGCCTCTCTAAAGATTCTTTGGCAGCTTGTTAAAGTCGTGCTGGAGAATAAATTTGTTGGCCCTACTCTCAGGCCTTTGGCACTGAGAAACTGTGCTCTCCTTGAAATGTGCCTGTTTGGATCTCTGCATTGTTCCTCTGAACCTCTGGCGGAGAGTCTCCCTACACACACAGGCCAAGTCTGAAGCTTCAACGTCGAGGTATGGCTGGTGTTAGAGGGCGGATAAAATCTGCCCTTCCAGTACAAACAACCCTTTGCATCAGCTATGACGTTTTGGATTTGGTTTCATCAGACCACAGAGTCTTTTGCATCATGCCTTCAGTCTCATGTCTCTTGACAAACTCCTGGTTTCTAACATGTGGTGGGTTTTTATTTTAAGGAGAGGTATTTTTACGCACTTGAAAGCCTATACTGACAGTAACTACCTGACAATGCAAGTTCTGATATCCCAAATATTGCCTTTCTGATCAAAGTCTGTCTTCGCAGGTGGCTGTTTAGTCTTGACTTTTCTCTTGGCAAAGCCATGAGTCAGAAGCTTTGCTAAAAGATCAATACATTTACATGGATGAACACATAATTGGTGCAGATATCCAAGGTGCCAGGAAATGAATAAGAATGACATCTGAGAACTTCCAGTTCTTCATGCACCACCAGTTGATTAAAGTTTTTGTCATAAATTTGTCTTTGTTAAATGTCTCAAAATGATGAAATACGGTGTTTATATTTGTATATATGAGATTCTATATATGAGACCTGTCAAGGATAATGTAGATTACTTAAAATCAAATATTAAAAATAATTCAGATGTATTTCTTAAAATATGGGATGTGTTAACCCAGGATTTTTTTTTTTTTTTTTTTAAATCAATGTAGGTGCCTGTTAAACAGGAAAGAAGTGGTAAATGAGACGTCCGTTTGTGTGTTAGTGTGATAGACAGAGAGGCAGAGAGGTTTGTGTACACAGAAAGCACTGCTTTATTGACTGCACTGGACTGGACTGGATCAGGTGGAACTGGGACTCCATCAGTTGGGTAGGAGTTGGAGGGGGGGGGGGGGGGCGGATTTGGAGGAAACAGGTTGGAGTTGGGTGGGTTGAAAGTGGGTTGCAGCCATCATTAAGGCAACACAAACAGCATGCAGATACAGTCACAGGAAACATCATCATCATCATATTGCTTTTCAAAGTCTCGCTTAAAACATCGAAATTGTACAAAAAGGAAGAAAATAGGTTTTTCGCACTAATGAAAAATACATTTTTTTATATTCCCTCCTACAAAGAAGATTCTAATACAAGAAAATAAATATAGCAAAAAAAGCCAAAAAATAATTTAAAATAGCTCTTCTTTGTCATATATGTTCAATAGTTCTCTTTGCTATTAACAAATGGCACAACATTCTTTGAAACAAAGAATACAGAAGAATTAACTCCTGCAACATTCATATTATTGTATTGAACAGCCGATGCAGAGTGGAGGAGACGCTGGACACCAGATTTGAACACCTTTATAAAGACAAATAAGACAGGAGGAGGAGGAGAAACCTGTGTCCAGCTCTGCTTTGATTGGACTATGCTGATTGGTATTCAAATAGTGCCTAAATATGACCAATGTGATGCCAAACAATCTAATTTTGCAGAATGATGACCAGTAATGTAAAAAAATAATCATGAGAGAGAGAGAGAGCAGAGTGAAGGGAGAGAAATAGATTAATCTAAAAAAAATTGGATATACATACTGTAAGTGCTTATAGGAGTAAGTACAGAATTAAATAACAGGAAAAACACGTTGCTCAAATTTTGAAAACCAAACCGTCTCTACGTGATAACTCACAATGTGTTTTAAACCTGAGGGAGAAAACTCTGGATTACAGGTCAGGCAAGAAAGGAACGTTTTTTTTTTAGTTATCAATGAGGGTCTGAAAACACTTATTCTGCACTGAGGAGCGACATGGAGAAAGACGGGAGGAGAAAAAGGGAAAGAGAGAGACATGAAGTGGATGAAAGAGACATTAAATGCCACGGCAACACAAAGACTATAAACAGGGAGGTTATGCATAAAAGTACACCCAAAGGATTCTGTTATGGCTCTTTGTCCACATTCAGCCAGTGTTTTTCTTAATCAAAACTGCAGCTTTTTAAAAACCTGTCACCAAAAATGGATTTATTCCAGCCTTGTTATGCAATAGATGAGACTTGTAAAAAATGGTTATTTCCATCTGCGGGCTTTGCTGTTTCATTGATAGGAAAAGTGGATTAGCATCTGTCATAGAAGTTGAAAGAAGGCTTACTGACATGCAGTGACTTAAATGCATGTAAAAAAAACTGAATGTATTAATATGGCTAAATATTATGGATGACACATTTGCCTGAAATGTGACTCATTAGGGTTAATGAAACCAATTACAAAGGGTACATTCATACTGGTTTTTTATACTGGGACGTTAAATAAGAACAAATATGAGAATTTGGCTATGGAATAGCACACATAAACGCTGGTCACAGAGAGCAAGAGGGGACTCAACAGATGTTGAAACTGCAGAGCCTCAGCATCGTAGTACCCAGAAAATGTGCTCTTTTTCTGATTTCTGATTTTCTTTTTATCTCTCCAGAATGGATTGTTTCTGTTTCTTTTTTAGGCATTTCAGTGTAGACAGAGATCTCAGGGAATACGAGATATAAAAAAGGCTAGTGTTGACTTGTTGGGGTTTTCAAAATAAGGGAGCTTTTAGTGTGGACGTAGCCTAATGGAAGAGGAGAAAGACGGGAGACCAGTTTACCTGCTGGATTGATGCAGCTACTTTTAACCCAAACTCTGTCTCACCTTGCACACACTAACTTTATTCCTCTAATACCTGTAACTACAGACATCCACACCTGTCTGCACACACAATCTTTTATAAGACACACACATACCGAGAGACTGCATATCCTCAAGTAACATAATCCAAAATATTCCCTTCCCCCAAATAAATACATATTTTCCTTTGAGAATTTGCCATGTGTGTGCTAAAGACAAAACGAAGTCCAATTATAAAAGCAGTGGAGGAGAACAGTGAACAATGAAATAAAATGACAGAAACCAGGAGAGAGAAATAAATCAGAGACAGATAGAGAAATGTAATTAAAGTAGGTGACAAAACAGAGACAGAAATACGATACAGAGGGCCTCTTTATATGGTCTTAACCTGCAGAGTCAATTTAAATTTTGACTAGAGACATGATTTATTGACTTTGCATTCACACCTGGAAGTGAAGTGTCTCCAGTGTCTGCTGAAATAACTCTTTTTCCCTCCAATGACAGATTCCTACTCGTGTCCCTTTGTTGTATTTATACTTTGTGTACAGTTCCCAGCCGAGCTCAAATTAAATGTTACCAAATGTTGCTTGACCACCAGTGGGAGACGGTGGCTTTTGCCAAATTGATCTTCCGTGTGTCTCGGTTGCTTTTACAACTCAATTTGTCTGCAGTGATGTATGTATGTCTGAGTGTGAACCTCCCAGGAGCCTAATGCTTAAACCAGATGGAAAGGGAGGCTGAGTACACCTCTCAGAGTGTGAGGGAGGAACCAGAAAATGGACTCGAGCCATGTTTCTATCACTACTTCAAGTTCAATTGGCAAAAAAATCTATAAATGGATTCAGCTTCAAGACTTGATTGCATTGGTCAAATTTATAATCTTATCTTGATAAAAATGCACACAATCACTGAGTATTAACAGATGGGTGATGTATTTTGACATTTTAGTGATGAAGCTGGTGTTACTTGTTATTCTTTTTAAGATTATCAAATCTGGACCAACACCAGAAATGTGTTCACCTGTCATGTCAATACTCAGCAACATCCCTCCCATGTCGCAATCAGTTATTTCTCGATTAATAACATTTGATCACGACTACATTGAAGGGCTAAGCATGGACAAAGTGTAATCTGCAAAAAGTTCAGTCAACTCCCCAGTGCTTAAACTCTCTCATATGTAAACAAATTCAGCAAAAACTAATTATTTTCAGTCTTTCCTTTCATTACAAGTTAGCAATCTGTAGTCACCACAGGCCCATAAACTAGTGCAGGTGTGCATGAAGATGGCATTTTCACTTTACACTTTCAAGGACTGTTGTTCCTCAAGACAGTCCTTGTTGTCAGTTTTTATCTTTGTTACTTTGTACAGAAAAAGTAACTTTTGTGCATGTTTTAGAAAGGCTGAATTTTTTTGTGTTTCATTGGATTAAAGAATCAAATAAGTCATCCCTAGCAAAGGCAAAAAAAAAAAAGACACCAAGAAGATGTCCTGCATTATGTCATTATGGCTTGTTATTATCAGGACTCACGTAGTAATGTTGGCTGAGTTACATGTAATCTAACAAAAACATCAGCCGACAATATATATCAACAGAGGATGATTTTTATGGGAAAATAATGTTGGTTATAGAATACTGAATGCTTCTCAAGGCCAAATGTGTTATTTAATGACCAGTCTTCAAAGTTTCTGCACTGCTATCCTGATTCAGTTGTTTCAGTTTGTGAAGGAAACACCTGTATAGAGACCTGACTGTACAGAGAGAGAGGGAGAGAGTGGAGAAAGTACAGGGGGTTGAAAGAGAGAGGCAGATATGAGGAGGCAAGAGGGCAGCAGAAGGGAAGGGCCTGGTGTTGTTTATATTAGCTGCTTGTTAACTCAACTGTGTAGACGGGCTGCAAACAGAACGCAGGGGAAAGAACAAGTTGTTCTCTTTCTCTGCTTGCTTCTCTGGCTTCGGTTCAGGTAATGTCTCCCTCCTCTCCTCTCTCTATCCATCTCTCTCTCTCTATCTCTCTTTCAGCAACCCAGAGCAAAGCAGAGTGAAACGTTTTCCCCTCCTCACATGTACATCCACAAGATGTGCCTGTCATTATTTGTCCTTAAAGCTACAGACATCCTTTTTTCATTTCATATTAAAAAGAAGAAGAAATTTGATCTTCCTATGCTTTAACAGAGATTCCAAAAGTGCCACTTGGGCCAAGGAGGCTGATAACTGGACAGGAGAGAAAAAGGAGGAGTTATCAACATTGGAGGGGGGGGGGGGTTAAGGATGGAGGAGGGGAGGGGAGATGGCTAATGAGCAGGGAGGAGGGAGATGTTGGAAGATGAAGGCAGAGAAAGGTGCACAGTTTGAGCAGACGGGAGCTTTAGTTTAAAAGAGATTTCTCAGAGCTGCTATTGAGGCAGATACATCATAATCTCACTGTGTTGAGCTTCAGTGGGCAGAGCCAAAGAGTGTTTTTGGCAAAGAGATTTTGGACTGATGCCCCAATGAAACAGTCATAATAAAACTAAAGGAAGTGTATTATAAGGACAAGTTCTTTTCAAATTTCCTTTAACTTAACATGGCTGCTATTCTTTCATGAAAAATTCCTTTAAGATTGAGAAATGTCGACTCAGGAAAAGATTAAGCTGAAACAATTAGCCAATAAATTGATAGAAAAGGAGACAATACATTGTCTCTTCAACTGTTATGTTTGATTAATGGTTACAGGTAATTTTTCTAACAAAAATGGCAAACCACACATCACGTTTGTTTTGGAATTTTGGTCGGAATAAATAGGCATCTTATAAATCTTTTTTACATTTCACACAGGATTGCAAATTTAGTTTTTTCAAATCTTAGAAAACAAATCACTCCAAGTAACCTTAGAGTACTTTTTGTAGATATAGTTTTATATTCGTGATTGACTGAAATTCTCAGCTGCTGAAAAGCTTTTGTTTGTTTTGGACCAACTTATATCCTCCAACATTAAAGCAAAAAAAATATTTAAACTATTTTTGTTTTTATTTCTCACAGTACAGGTATAAATCTTCATATATATGTTTTGGTCAGCCAATAGTTACAGTGTCAAGACTTTGACAAAACAGTTGCCATTTTTGCTGAAAGAAAATAAAAACGGAAACCACAATCCATCTGTGTGCCAGTTAATGACCTCCAAATCCTAAAAGAATAACCGAAGGCTTCTTGACTTAAATCAGTTTTGTTCTTTGACTCCACCAATCTTGACTTTGTTTCTGCCTCCACAACAGCCCAGTTTGTATTACTAAACCTCCAATCAATGCAGCGTGTCTGAGTAGTGGATTTTGAGCCTTTACTTTGCTGTAACGAGAGGAGAGCAAAGCGCCAGTAAAACAGAGGAAGCAGATAATGACTCAGCTTTCTAGTTAGATACGAGCCACCGCGGCCAGAAAAAGCGTTACAAAAAAAAAAAAAAACAGCTTCCAAAACCTTTTCAAAACAAGGAAAATGAAAATGTCTCTATTAGTAGTAATAGTAGTAGTTGAACAGTATTATACATTATTGAAACTGTGAAGAACTCCAGTGGTACGCAGGTAGAGGGGTTGGTTTGTATGGCTGGTGTAAGACAGTAAAGAAAGGTCTCGGCAATGATATCAGGAAGCACTGAGCAGTCATCGGGCCAGTCTGCATTTCCAAATCATATAAACAAACTAATGAATTCAACTTCGGTCAAGACTTCTCTTCTATCACTTCATTTTGAGAAATCTAAATCTCATGTAGATCACATGCAACAAGCTCTGTGCCCATTTCCAACTCATCTTTGTCAGAGAGAGAGAAGTGATTTTAGTTGAGCCCAGCAGACATTCAGTGCCTAGACTTGTGTAACTATATTCTGTATTATCACAATAAAAGCAGCCTGATAGAGAAGTCGAGGCATCATGTTTAATGTATCGTCAATACAAATCTTGAGAACTTGCCAACCCTGGCTTTACTGACCTTAGGACAGCCTCAAACCACTTTCCAATTGGATGACGGCTCAAACACAAAGTAGGAGAGACAAACTATGAGCAGTCTCCTAATGTCCTCCCCGTTCCTGAAAGCCACCTCAGGGCAACAATCAGTTTTTCATTTTTCAAAACCCATAAGTTCCACTTGTTAAAACAAATGGAACTTATGGGGTCTTCCTGTTCAAACAAAAACTGGGTGTTGTTGCACAAAATGGCTTGTTAAGACAGAATTTACCAACATGTTTCTTGCTGGATATACTGCTGACCTGCCTCTCTGCTCCAAACATGATCGTTGCTAAGCTGAGGCAGTTCTCAGGCACCCAGCCTGGCTGGTGCAGTGATGTCTTTCCAAGGAGACTAACAACAGTGTCTGTACAGTCGTTAGCCGCTGTGTGAAGTACAGGAGAGTTGCCAATTGCCTGCAGAAATCAGTGTTGGCCTTTAACTATCTTTTCAGAAGAAGTCTAGGTGGGATGCTTCACTTTGTGTAGGTGTGTTTCTGACCTGCCATTAAGTGCACAATGCCCACCAGTTTATTTCTGGGCTGAGGCATTTGTTCCAATTCCAATGCAGGGGGTTGCTCTCACGCGTGCCATAACTCACCATTTAGAGAACTGTATGATTGTATAGTTATCCATAATTTGTTCATCATGAAGTGCAGATGGTAGGCTTACCCAGAAGAACATAACCTCATTAGGCCTCCTGATCTTCTGCTGACACTGATGCTACATGATACAACTAGATCTCATATCATGCGGATATCTGACCTGACACAGTTGCAAAATTCAAAAAGATCATCAGAGCACATTTTGGGCTGTGAGCCAACACCCACACCAGCGTACCACACGGAGGACGGTGATGCTTTGAAGTTGCATTCTAGTTGATAAAAAAAAAAAAAAATGAAGAAAACGATCCTGCAAGAGACTGCAGTCTACAGTATCTACGGAACAGAAGGAGAGGGCATTGAAGCCACACTGTAAATATAGAATAACAACCAGTTTGTGTATGCCAAGGCTGCACAGTATCAAGGTTAACAAAAATTCCAAAACCAAATTGACTGAGATGGTATCATAGTGCGGTCTTCAGGTAAACTGCTGTTCACAATAATGAGAAGAGTTTTTAACCTAACTACCGCCATAACTTTCAGTAGGGGTAGTGCAGCCATTTCTTCTGCCTATGCTGTGCAGCCTTAGCATTTGCTACTACATGTAAAGGCCGTTAATGAGAGGCCTTGTCTAATACCACTGTCTACAAAGTCAGGCTACTCCAAACATTGAATATTGAAACCAAGATTACATTTTTCTGTATTACCAATACATGAATGGTAACAGCAACCCAGTGCCGGGTTCTGTGAGCAGTAATACGTCCACAAAAACCTCACTTCAAGCTTTGTTGCTGTTACTGTTGTGTGTGTGTGTGTTATCTTGATCAGTTTCCATTAGGGGTGTAATAACTATAGCCGTTGTAGAAGTCCAAATCCCTCTGCCTTTCTTTGCAAAGTTTGACACGTAGCCCTGCCTTAAAAAAAGAGGGATTTTCCTGACTTTGCCTCTTCATGTTAAAGAACAGACAAGTGAGGAGACTTCTACGGTTGCTACACCTGAAGGACAGAGATGCTTCTCTGTCACCTGTAATAATACTTTCCTGCTATTAGGGGGGTGTTTCCCTCTGAGTAAGCTCATTCTTCCTGATGCAGTCAGGACCACACATACGTAAAAAACTAGTCATCTTGAACATTACATTAACCCTGTTATACCAGCTCTGGTGTGTGTGTGTGTGTGTGTGTGTGTGTGTGTGTGTGTGTGTGTGTGTGTGTGTGTGTATAGATGCGTGCTGGAGCTGTATACAATGTGTGTGTTCAGTTCAGCAGCATTTGGCTTCTTCTGAAGGGGGTTAACATGTGTGAGTCTGCATTTAAGGGCAGTCCTGTGGAAGCAGGCTTTTTCCAATGTGAACCCAGTGAATGCAGATCTCGGAGAGAATCCAGGTAATGTTGGCGTCTGGATTAAACCATGCTGGCCATGACAGCGCTGTAACAGTTGTGTAACATCCTTATCTAGCATTCATCACGTAGAAGGCCAGAGAAGGAGCGGAGTGTGTTTGTGTGTTGCTGTAGATAAGATGTAAAATATGCTGCCTTGATACATAGATCTGTTCTTTGGCGTGGTCACTTAGAAGACAGGTTACATAACTGTCCATATGGAGAAAACAAAAGGAAGTAGATCAAACACTTTTTAAGTGTTGGTTCATCAGGCCTGGGTCAAGCAGCCCTTAAAATCACGCTTGATGCTTTGTTTAAGCCTCATTTGAAACCTGATTGATTAGGTATCAAAGTTCTTAGAAATCAGATGAGCATTGATTATTGTTTGGAACAACTGAACCCAGGGCTGATGGTTATACCATCATACTGAGAGAGGCAAAATGCTCAGTAGTAGTCGTGTAGGAGTTCAAACAGTGAAGATCGCCAAATAAGGAAGTATCTAGACATACACAAATCACTTCATATACATATATATATATATACTGTATGATATAAAATATGTTTGTATATATATATTTATCTATGTCTGGCGTCACTTTTTCCATACATTTTCAACCTTTTATTCTTTTTTCAAAAGATTTCTTTTTAACCCCTGAGAATAACACGGACTGCTTTAGGTACAAAATACAACTCTCTGAGAGAACAAAAAAAAAGAAGAAAAGAGAAAACTAATTTACAAACAACTCAATTCAAGAACTGAAGATCGCAGGCCTCTGAAGCTGACTATAACATTGTCATCATTCATGTAACAGGAGAACAGGTGCAGCAAGCAGAGCCATCGGTTACCAGAACTCATCCAGGCCAAACTCAAGTGGCAGCCATGTTGGTATCATAAACCTGCTCAATGCGTAACTTAAAAAGAACTGTGTTGAGCATCATTCTACCCTCCTGATGCCTGAAGCCTTTACTCTTTCAATTTTACTGGGGACCTGGGCGATCTTGTATAGTAACGAGATACATGTTTGATTTTTGAGGACCGAGAAAATTTTTAAAGTTACTGCAAATTAGATGCTAATTTGTAACTACCTAAACTCTTTGTATTGATGGCTCTGGACTGCAGAGATCTATTTGGGTTGGGGGGGCACAGAACAGTAAGCAGCTCTTTGCACTGCATGTCTCTGCTTTGCTAACAGTTGCAGAGGATTTGTTTGATTAATGAAAAATGCTGCATTTACATCCTTGTTTCAGGCACTAGATAATTGTTAAGGTGACAAGGAGCCCAATGCTGGCTACACTCTGTAACCAATCCAACAATGGTTTGATTGTTACAAGTCCGATTGAGATACGACTGATTGATCTGCTTAATGATTGTTGGTTGAGTGATAAGGTTTTCGGGGTTAAGGGGGCTGGGGCACAGGGTAAGCGACAGAAGGCACAGAGTTCTATGATGATTTTTCGTCTAAGAGTCAGGCTTGAAAGACTTGAAAGACTTGAAAACAAAAACTCAGAATCAGGAAGAATTTGAAAATAGCTGTCAAAAGTCAGGTCAACATTTCAGCAATTGCTGTTGTATGAGCAAAGGGATTTGCTCATGGTCATATGCGTGTCAGTGTGTCAGTATGTCTGTGTGTCTGTGTGATAATCCCAATGAGCACCAGGGTTGGGGTCAAATCAAAAACTGGAAAACACTGAAATCTGTAATTTTAGTCGGTCAAGATAAAGTGGAGAGTGACAGCTTAGGACAAAATATTACAGCTGAGTCAATGTGATGAGAATTGACCCCAATCCTGAATGAGCATCTATTATACACACAAGTGCTTACAATACAGCTCTTACGACTAGCTAGTTGTGCTTTTCAAGGCTGAATACATGTTGTTCCATGTCACCCTCTATACATATTCAGTCCAGCACTGGTGTGAAATCATCTTTCCAATGAACATATTCAAGGAAACAAGGACTCATTGGATGCATCTCAGGCCACAAAGGCCAGGGGCGAAGCAGACCCTGAAACCAGCTTGAATAACAATAATATTAATGCCCCAAAGTGTTTGTTCCCAAGTCTGGCAGATATCACAGACATGAGGCCAGAATAGGGTTCTCTAAACGCCCAGAAACAAAAATGAATCTGAAATACAAAACAGAAAAAAAGACTGAAGGTAATGTTTGTTTCCTATTCATTGAATGTTCAGCATTTTGTGGTTGGGGTCCGATGGATAACGATTCTGAACGACAGGCAAACAGCTACATTCAAAATCATCTCAAAAACAAAGCAGGTCAGAGCTGAAGAGATTTCCCTCTGGTTAACGTGAGAGGGATTTGGTTGAACAAAGCCATCCAGCCATGTTTTTGTAGAATGTCTACACAGATGGTGAAACAACTAGCCAGCAGGAATTTGTTTGGATTACTATGTGTGTGTGTTTGTTTTTAGTCAATTCTTTAGGATGCCAGCACGCTCCGTCTTAGCAAGTCCTCATTCCCAGAATGCAACTGCGACAGGCGGAGTTTGCGTCCAGCAGAGCGTGTGTCTGTGTCACTCTGCTCGCCATCGGAGAAGTACCCATCGGTCTCTGCAGCATCCAGCAGAGACGTGTCTTTTCCTGTGAGCTGCATGTCTACAGACTCCAGCCCTCCTATACCTCCACCTCCACTGAATCCTCGATTTCTGGATTTACCCTGGCGGGACAGGCGGAGCCGTGATGGCCCACCACGAAGAATGTCAGGCATCATGGGCCCTGGGCTAGAGGCTGGGGTAGGAGATGAGCTTGTGGTGAAACCAGAACCAGCCCCTGATGCAACACCATTCCCAATAAGAACGCTATCCCAGCGGTCGCGGTCCTCAGAAATGTGACATGAATCCATTTTTGAAATGGGAGGCTGTGGTGGTGGGTCCTTGTGCAGGTCTGAGCTCCTGGTCTGGTGGTGATGAAGGTGGTGGTGATGCAGGACCTTGGAAGTGCCCCTAGACTTTTCCACTTTTCTACCTGCAAAGCTTTGCTTATCCTCTGCCACGCTGGACCAGAAGCTCTTGGCAGTGGAGGGACTGCTGACGATGGAAGCAGCCCCTGCAGGCAGAAGTATCTGGGCTTCAGTGGTGGTGGTGGACTGCGGATGTCCCCGAGCACGGGCCTTGCTGCTCCCTCTTGGTTTGCGACCTAGCTGGGGTGTTTTCCAAGTAGACTGCATGGAGTTCTCCATCATGAGGTTAAGCAGGCTCTCCTCCCCTTGCTGGAGCTGGATGAGAGAAGAAAGAGAAGAGAAGAATTGAGAACAGAAAAAAAAAAGGCATTAGAGATCAAAATTAGATGGGAGTGTAAAAAATAAAGACGAGATAAGAAAAAGTCAAAAGCAAAAACCCATACTTAAAATGTAAAAGTTTTACAGAAGACGTTATTTGTGCAGGGATGCGGTAAGTAGTGGTGCTGAGGATGTTGCAGCACCCTCTTAAATCAGGCACAATTAAAAAAGCCGCTTGTGAGAAACTGTACCCTTTTGTTTCCCCTCGTTTTATGGGATATGTAAATGTGGTAACCTACACCATAATGTTTAATGGCTTTTTTTCCCCCTGTTTACTATTATAGTCCATAACTTGTTTATCATACTTCCTGCAGAGTGCATATTAAGTCACAATAAATCTGCATGCTGCTTGCCATTCTGTTTTTCTCACATTCTTGCCTGTTATCATTTGGAAACAAACTCTCCTCCCACTTTGAGCAACTATGTCACATGCAAAAATAGGTAAAGAAAAATCTGACTTATTGTAGGAGTAGTTTGACTTAAAATCAGCCTTATGCCGCACTTCCTTAGGTTATTTATAATACTACTTTAGTCTGTTTTACTTAGTAACAACAGGGTTCATGTTGTTTCTTCTTCTTTCCTTCACACATTGTTAAACATGTGAACAATAACAACAAGTTATATATATACTGCATATATCATGCATTCTGGTTGGAGCCCCCTGCGAATAAATTCACAAACAGGGCAGGTTCCTGAGGAGAACAGCAGGCCAGCCACAGTACAGCTCGACTCTGTCCATCAGCTCTCTCATCAAACTGGTTAACCCACAGTCAGAGGAGAGCAGAACTCATGCCACTCACAAAAGAGAAAAGCAATTAAAAGGATTTAATTATGAGTCAAAATAATTCTAAATGTAAGGTTCTTTCAGGTATGAAGGTTGTTTTGTCGTCTCAAAAAACAAACACTATATGTTGATGATATTCAGTTCAGGGAAATTAATATCTTTTACAATAAATAAACATTCAGTTAAACTTGTACCAATGTATACTAAGAGCAGAGAGGGGGAGCACCTGCAGAAAGAAACTCTGTGGTCAAAACACTATTTTGACTTTAAGTTAAGTTACTTACAGGAGCTTTAATGTCAGGGGCTTTAATCTCACAATAAAAGTTATAGCTCACTTTTTTTAATGCATATTCGTTTTTAAAGCATTTGCTTTTGAAGTTATTTGACAGTAATTAATAAAAATTTCCAACCAGCATAGAAGCAGAACTCGATTTTACAAGTCAGTTAACACTTAAAACATGATATCAAGGGAAAGGCGTTTACACGTTACTTACTAAATATCACCAACCCGTGTGTCTGTGGTTAAGTTGTTTGCACACAACAGGAAGAGAAATAATTGTGATTGATTAGGACAAATACTTATTTTCTTGCAAAGAGTAGTTCTCAAAGATTCCCACAATACATATGTTTTGCTTTTACAGATTCACTTAGCCTGCATTTTGGCCTTATGGCACCCATGCACACGCCAGCTCCCTCTTTGAATAAGAAGATGTTGTTAGTTTGGATGTCCTGTTAAATCCTGTCTGTAGCCAGGACAGTTTCTAATTTGGCTCCAGGCACTTGGTTTGTCTTCAAGTGAAGTGGACTGGGATTCAGTTCAAGAGGTGATGGATTGACTCTGGTGATTACTTCAGCTGTTTGTATTTTGCCATGTGTGCTGCTGTTCACTGCCAAGAGCCAGTTGGCAATCCATTTCATATAATCCCCCTTTTTCTAAACTCGACTGATCTATGCACTGTCTGCTTGTACTGATGCTGAAATGATGTTAAGCTTCTGATAACTTTTTGAATGAGTGGAAATCCATGTTTGAATCAATCCATGCAGCAACAACTCTGAACTAGCTGCTGAAGACCTACCTGGTCGGAAAGCAGGCTGCCACTCTTGTCCCGATGTTGGGCGCCTAGAGCCCACTGACTCAGCATGTCATCAGCTGTGATCTGAACCGACTGGGCGAGCCAGCTGTCGAACAAAGAGTTGTCCAATGGGAAGGACTTTGACAAACCTAGAGGAAGGAAATAGGTCAAAAACAGTGAGAAAGAAGCATTCAGGGTGATGACGGATGATAAAGAAAAACAGATGGTAGAAATGAAGAGGGATGAACGGAGGAAAAGACAGGGAGGGAGAAGGGGGGGGGGGCAGACATGTGAGAAGTGCTGCTCATTCATTTTTCATAAGTAGAAAACGCATAAAAGTTGTAATGATCACAGAGTGAGAGAAACGAGGCTTTTCAAAAATGCAATGCTTGACTTCTGTGTCAACTCTTAAATGCCACACTAAGGTTAAATACAGGGTTTGCTTCATTCACTCATTTCATATCATCCAAGAGTGATACTTTAATTAAAGTAGTGATGATGTTTCATTTTAAACTGGCAATGATAAAAACCCATGAAAGCTCTCTCCTGTGTATTTTAGTTTATTGCCCTGCCTAGGTTGTGTTTTTCCCTGATCCATGTTAATAATATGAGCTCTGTGATGAAGAAATATCCATGCATGGTCCCATGTAGCTTTGCAACATGAATGTCTACCATGATGTCACCTGTATACACCGAAGAAGCTGCCCACATTTTTGCTGAACAATGTCATCATCGCAAATGAGAAAGAATAACGTTGTGGTTTGCAGCAATCAAATTGTCCCAATATGTCAGTAAACAGCCAGAAAAAACATCAACCTCTGCACACTAGCAGTCTGTCATGTCCAATGTGGGGAACAGCTGCTGCTTCTTAACAAGTTAGAGGACCATATCATATCTGCAGAGATTATATTCACAACAACAACTTGCACACAAATAGCTTGTAGAAAATACAGACCAGACTTTAAGGTGTGAGCTTCTTTTTTCTCAACTGTCTTTCTAGCCTCCCAGTAAATCAGTGACTATAATGATCTGCCAAGTAGGACTGCAGGAGGTGCTGTTCAGGTGTGTTTCACACCAGCTAACATCACACACACACACACACACACACACACACCAAGTCGGTCGTTTCCATGACGCAGCATGTCTCTGCAGGAGTCGAGAGAGCTCTGAGGGAGGGGATAAATGACGGAGCAGAGAAAAGGGGCAATGAAGTAGTGTGAGGAAAATGGGAGGTGATGATGGAGGAGAGGAGGGAGTAACAGAGTTCAAACAGAGGTAGAGAAGATCTAAACCTGAAACATACCACTCTGTAGTCGAAATATATAAACAAGTATATGAGTTCACAGCCGTGCTACAGCTTGTTTTCAGCTTAACATCAGCCTGCTAATATTTTCCATTTATACTATAATATTATTTTTTGTTTAGGAAGCATCATGTTCAACAAATTAGTTTAGTATGACAACATGCAAATATCTGTAAAGCTAATTGACCCTTTGTCAAGCCCCGCCCACCTTGGTTACTGTTTCTAAGATAGTCAAAATCTCTTTTCGCCGGGCTCCTCCCAGAGATTTGACAGACTTTTATCTGTATTTAATTGATTTGATTATTTTGGAAAGTACAGATATACAGTAGGGTGTATGAGGATAACTCAAAATCTCTCATAAATCTAAAAAAATCATTTAAAGCATGATCGATGTCTGATGCTAACTTTAGCTGTCCTCCCGTGGCTGCTAGCCCTCTCAGTGACCATCTCAATGAACATTTCTGGAGCCAGAGGTCTGAAATATCCTCTAAATGTCAGCAACAGGGCCTCCAATACGCAGCTGAGAGTTATGTGCACAATTTGACAATCACAGCAACATCAATTATTGCTAAATGCTACAGATCCATGGAAAAACGACAGAAGCCTCATTTACTGTCTCTGAAAATGACTGCCAATGGAGCTGTCACAGGGCAGAACTGCTCATATACTGCTGGGTAGGAAAGTGAATAAAGCAAACTAAATAGTTTATTTTGACAGATTATAGCTAGACCTACTACACATCTACTAAATATCCGTCATAAAACCAATAACATAAAAAAAACATTTGTTCGGTTTAGGGAACGGAATGACACCTGGATAACGATATTTTGAGTCACCCTTACTGACACCAAGCACACATTTTAACCATGTTAACCATGCCACACTAAGGTTAAATACAGGGTTTGCTTCATTCACTCATTTCATATCATCCAAGAGTGATACTTTAATTAAAGTAGTGATGATGTTTCATTTTAAACTGGCAATGATAAAAACCCATGAAAGCTCTCTCCTGTGTATTTTATTTTATTGCCCTGCCTAGGTTGTGTTTTTCCCTGATCCATGTTAATAATATGAACCATGTTTTTAAGGTCACAACCATGAACCATGTTTTTAAGGTCACAATGTTTTTAAGGTCACAATTTCATTGCGATGCACTTAAAAGACTTTGCCCAGCATGGTTGCTATTACAGGGAGCTCTCTGATAGGTGGTCAGCGGACCAATCAGAGAGCCAACACAGGGTCAATTTGCACTGAACACAAAGTATAGCTGAAGCTGATGGGAATGTCCAGATTCGAGGATGATTGGTAGTGATCTGAATTAAGACAAAATAAAATTGTAAACTTCTTCTAATGGCCATCCGTGAAAGTGACCTGAAAACATATTTAGTTACTTTCCAGATTTGTAAGTCAGACTTTAGACTGACTTTAATAATGCACTAACTCAGTAAGTAACTGAGTTACTTTTTGATAGTAGTAGTAACTAGTAACTGTAACTAGTTACTTATTTTCAGTAACATGCCCAACACTACATCTGTCCATCTGGTAGTTAGTGTGATGTTATATTGTTACATCATGTTGCAACAAACAATGTTTAAAACTATCCTGATGTCACATTATTGTTGAATATGTATCTCCAGGGTTTAGGAAATGACAGCAATGCAATGCTGTAGGAGGTTAATATGAGTGCTAAACATCTACATTTTGTCTTTGAGAACAAAAATCCTTTTTGTTGGAGAAAAAGGGGGACATTTATTTTTCGGTGGACTTCTTTTTTTTTGCACAGTTTTAAAAGTAATAAGTAGAAAGATATTCTAAAAGAAGTAATAGTGAAAAAAGTTTCTTTTGAAGAACTCTTCTGAAGAAACCGATCAATATTTGCCTCATCAAAATGGAGCTGTCTCTTTAAAAACAGTTCTTTTGCTTACACTCACAGGTCTGAAAAGGGACACTGTAGGCTAATGCTAATGTGTCAGAAGGTCTATTAAAGCTATTGCTTAAGGCTGTGCAATGTGACGCAGCAGTTTGGAGAACAGCTGGCCTCTTCACACGTGCACACTAGTCTCACAGGAGAAAAAGAAAAATATAAACACAGGTTGCCATCACAGAACAAATGATTTTGTAGCAGTGAGCAGTGATTTTCTAGCAAGCACTACTGGAGCAGTGAATGGTAAGGAATGTGCTAGAAGTAGGACTTGGCCAAGACCAGGCCTGTGCATGAGAGCAAGAGAGAGGGTGAGAAAGAGAGAGAGAGACAAGAGTGAGTGTGTGTTGCAAGCTCTAAAGCCCTCACTACAGTCTAAGGATTGTTCTCAGGTGCCAACAGTGTGCCTGGAAACTCAGAGATTAAAAAAAATAAACTAAAAGAGAGCTAAGGTGGAGGAGGAAGTGCAGCAGGCAGAAAAAGAGCACACTTAACACTGCACTAAAATGAGTACATGGACAAGACACAATAACATCCAGACTAAAAAAACTCTACAGTTTGTAAGAGTAACTTAACAAACGTCTAAAAGCCTTGTCTTGCTGACCTTAATAAAAGCCGGAAGACTCTTGTGTTTGCTCACACACAGGCTCTCTTGTACTCAACAGTGATGTCACAGGGTCCTTGTTTTCTTCTGTACACTTTGCAGCAGCATGCATGCTTTATTGGACCTCTCTCATTGTAGTACGGTGGGGCTCACAGGACATTTGCCACGCTTACAGATGTCACCGAAAGTGAATTCACTTCGCGGATGATTTGCGTTATTTCTTAATGGCATTATGTCAACCACTATGAAATTGCTGTTGCAAAGAAATCGCTGACTGAGTTATCCACCATATGATCAAAGCTCTCTCAAATTCAACAGCTCATTTTCTGTGGGTGTTTTTCATTTGATGCAAATTCATCTCAAACCACTCAAACATGCAGATTTGATTAGAGTTTGACTGAAATGTGTTCCAGATCTCAGTTTTGAAGGTGAAAGCTCCTCAGTGAGTATGAGGAGACACGAGGAGGATTTAAAAAAAACAAACCAAAAAAAAAAACAATCTTCCTTTTTCCAAATCACCAGCACCATATGGGCCCAGTAATCAAACTGTGGGGATAGGGGACAGTAGATCTGAGGATGAGTTCTGCTACATATCTGTCATCTTGATCCCAGAACACAAAGAGGAAGACAAAGCCGGGGGAGTCAGGACCAGACCCCGACAGAGAACAGATGGCCTGACACAAAACACACACACACACACACACACACACACACACACACACACACACACACACACACACACACACACACACACACACACACACACACACACACACACACACACACACTTAGACTGTGAGATATGAACGCAAACGCCTTGAACAAACAAACACACAGATGACATGCTGACAGGAACGATACATATATAAAACACTGGGGACAGCATACATGCACATGGACGTTCACTACACACAGGCACGGTTGTTTGTCATGGAAACACAACGTGAGTGATGATCTCCCATCGACTATTCTACATGTAGTTAGTTCTTTTTCCTCATCACTCCGATAGAAAGAGTGAAACAGAAAAAGAGAGATCTACAGAATGAGTGATATTAATGAGTGATATAACTGAGAGAGATGTCTTTTGTTATTGTCGCTCTGTTTATTAATCAAATTCAGTTGGACAGGAAAATGGTGTTTGGCTCTGTGACCCTCAGCTCTGGTTGAAAAAAGAAATGAGAAAAAGTCATGTGTCATCGCTGACTGTGTGTGTGGGTGAACAGCTCCACACAGCTCTGCCACTTTAGTGGATACAAAAGTACAAATGCTAATGCACAAACTATGTCCTGCATACTGTACTGAACGTATGCACTACAGTTCATTGTTCTAAAACAAATAGGAGACAGTAATTTGATAACAAATCTTTCTCTGTTGACTTTTTGAATTAAACAAATATGGAACAGTCCTCCAAACTTTCTCAGCTGTTTTGTTTGGTTTAATGGCGTTCTTGTTTAAATAGCTGAACTGCTATATTTAGTTACCAAAAAGGAACCCTAAGGAATTTGAAGTTTCAAGATGGAGATCGCTTTACCTACCACTCAAGGCTCAATCCCACTATAATAACGAAGATAGCTTTATGGCTAACCTAAATGATTATGAGTGGAAATAATGTGAATAATGACCAGTAATGTGAGTACACACACAGAGCATTGAACCACAAATTAAATAAGTTAGTTGATTAAACATAGTGTTTTCATATAATGTATAATGAGAAAACTGAGTGGATTAAATCTTTTTCATATATGCTTTTGGCTATCAAACTAATTGCCACCATTTCCTGTCATGGACTTGCGATGGTATGAGTCGATGTTCTGGGCAAAAAGTTTTGTTTTAGCCGCAGTGGAGCAGAGTGGATGGAAGTGGTAACTACAAAGACCATAATCCTTTGCGCTCTGCTTAGTTTAGTGAAAATGACAGATACCTGTGTAAGTGGGAAAGGAGAACAGAGAGACTATTTTGAAATCTTGGATGCTACAGGGGCTCCTAGGATGATGCTGTCGTATAGGACATATAATTGACGTTTTTTACGAAATCACCTCTAAAAATAGAACGGTACAATGTAGTGACGTGCTGTCAAATCAACTCATTTTGTGGGATCGGCAGCTTTCCGCGGATAAATTCTGTGTTTCTGCGACATCCAGTGACTTTTCTATTCCACTGAGAAGATCAAAGTCTTTTTGTGAGTAGGACTTGTTTAGTTCAGAAGGTCCAGATTTAAAAAATAATTGGACCCATACTTATATGCATATTATTTTTCCTATTAAGTTACTATCCCGATCACAATGGGTAGCAAGGCAAACTAAATACTCATCATAATGGGTAAGATATTTTATTTACATGAAAAGGAGGATGAATTACGCTTAGGTAAACAGCTATTCATCCGATTTCATGATCTGCTTTCAGATATTTATCAGAAAGTGTCCTTGCAACCCACAGCTTTTTGCAGAAAGTTACTGCAGGGATATTCACAAGTTATTAGATGTGGAAACCAATAAACAAGGATTGTATAAGGCTACAAAACCACCCACTTGATGTCCTACATAAAGATGCTTTTTACTGCAAGAGGAGCTTGTTTTTAGACGAGGCCTGAAGATATGGAGGACTTTATTTTCTACTTACTACGCCCACACAAACATACAGTATATAACAAGTTGAGTGTTTCTTTGGTTCTTTTTTCTGGAGGTTCATTATTTATTTTCTGACACATTATAATCCAAAAGTTCATTTCCATTTTCGATAGTTCTCCGACTTAAACTTCAGAAGCTTCAATCTCATTAGTTTGTAATGGAACTTGTCATAGAAGTTATAATGGTCACCACTATTTAAATATATCTTCATACAACTACATTGATCTGTTTTAAAACAATGTCAAAAACTACTGCTGGATGGAATTTTCAAATCTCAAATGTAGTCAGTTATTTAAAATAGAGTACTTTTCAGAGGCAGCAGGGAAACTATTTGGACAAAAAGGTTTTCTTTTTTGCAGACCATACTGATAAAAAAATAATAACTTCAGCATGAATTTCAAAGTCGTCTTTTATCTCTCAAAGCAGCTTTTACTCTATCTTTGTGCTTTCAACCACTTAATGTGCGTGGTCTTTTACATTTCTTGGAATGGCTGTTAATGGCTAAGTCATATTGTAGGGAATAATGAGAGCTTAAAAGCTGTATTCTGAATAAGCAGATACACTGGGTTTGATCGTGACAGTGCGCCCTGGTTCTGCTACGTCAACAGCACCAGATTCCATCAAACTGTCAGCTCTACTCTCCCATGAAGCTCCTGCATCTGAGAAAAAGACTAAGGTTGTTTTCAAGGTATCGACAGCTGTAGAGGAGCTGCCAACACTCTAAACAAGCGCATCTGACTACAGGAATGCGGATAGAGATGTAAACAAATCAATAGCAGTATATGAAGAATTTTTGAGAGAAATTGAGAGGCTTTGGTATCTGAATGCGTTATTGACATATCAGTCAACATATTTCTAGCCTCACTTATAGATCATGTTTTTGAACTCTGATGTCAACTTGTTCCCTTGTAGTCCAGCAGGTGGCTTGTGTTGTGTAGTCAGCTTATAAACTACAGATTCATTCACCACAGCTGCCAGTATGCGTGACCATCAACAGTCTTTCATCTGTCTTTCATTTCCTCACTACAAGTCACCATTGACACGAGTGTCAACCAATTCGTTTGTTCCTGTTTTTATTATACGTATGTTGTATTTTGTTGTCATTGTGACCTGTCTTTGAAAAGTGCAATATAAATAAACTTTACTTACTTACTTATAATGGTCGATACTCCAACACATTTCAAAATATTAAATTCTAAACGCAAAATTTTGCACTTAGTACATGTCGTCTAAGCGTTAAACGTCGCTGTATTGAAAAGTAGTGGGGATTCTGTTAAGCGTTAACTTCACAGTGAAACTGCTTTTGCATGACATGAAACTAAACTAGACTTCCTCTTAATCTTCCCGCTGCAGAAAAAAAACTGAAGCGCTACTGACATACACATGAGCAACATCCCCGCATTATTGAAAGGTTTTTCATAATCAGGGATGCACCCAATGATTACATGATTACATTCATTGAAGGCAGTTTTGTTACTGTTCCAAAAAGTTGTTAGTTAGAATCAACAAACAACGGTTCAAGTAGAATCAAATCCTTCCTGTTCCAAAAGTCAGAGCTGAAGTTTGTTGCTCCTTTTACTTGAAATGAAATTACAAGAGCTCTCATCGTCTCACTGGATGCTGAGGATACTGAATGAATTGGAAGCAGACACATCTGGCTGTAGATGTTCTGCTGCCTGATGTGTTTGTGGCGATCTTAAAAAAGATTTGCTGTTTAAATGTGTTAATTTATGTATTTTAATGTTTTATAATTATGTATTTTCTAATATCTTTGTATGGTCAGAAACTCTGTTAACTGTGCTGCTGCCTTCCTTGGCCAGGACACTCTTGAACAAGAGGATTTTTAATCTCAACAAGTTTTGTCCTGGTTAAAATTAGGTGAAATAATAAATCAAAATTACACTGACAATCTGACATTTGATCTACAATGAGTAGGACACAGACAATGTTTGACGACACAGACAATGTTTGACAGCACAGACAATGTTTGACAGCACAGACGTCTGAAATTAAAATAAAAGATGTTTCTGTGACATGAACTTGATGCATCAATCCTTATGTACAAATGTGTTTTTCTGACATATCCGCCGCCAGCACCGAGGGGCCACGCGGCCTCGGGTGCGGGGATCTCAAAACCGGTAACCGGTAACTCGGTGCTGGCGGCGGATATGTCAGAAAAACACATTTGTCTCCATTTGTCTACAAAGTTTTTCCAGTTCAAAATAAAAAAATATTATCCTATTATCCTTAACATTTTTTTTATGTTTTTTGATGCCAGCTCAGTACATCATTTTCACCCGTTGGTGCCAAAACACTCAGATGAATAATTGATGCATCAAGGATGAAAATTTGCTGCAACTTCAGTCAGCAGGTTCTTTCAAACTGATTTACAAACACACAAACTGTTCATAGCATATGTTCAGCCAGTACAGAGCATTTGACCAGGTTGGAAACACTACAGGGACATACTCCAACATACACACACACACACACACACACACACACACACACACACACACACACACACACACACACACACACACACACACACACACACACACACACACACACACACACACACACACACACACACACACACACACACACACACACACACACACACACACGCACGCACTCACACACACACAATGTACCTAGCTCTTTTAGCAGGGAACCGTTGTCTGACTTCAATCTCTCCTTTTTCTTCTCAGGACTACTCTTCCTCCTCTCCTTCCCTTTTTCCATTACGCCATTCTGCTTCCTCTTTTCTCCTTTCTGGCTTTTCTCTGCAAGGAGACACAGAAGGGATTAAGTGAATGTAATCAGTTCAAACTTCATTTTTTACTGGAAAATGTAACCGAGCCTCGGAAACTTCTTGTTTTAGGTGAAGTTTGAACGAGAAAAATACAGCACAAAAAGAAGTGTCATTTTTTGCTGACATTTGAGGCAATTATTTCATTTGCTACAATTCTGACTGAAACACACTTAAAGCTTATTTAAGATTTGCTAGAGAGTTAAAATATGTTTGACATAAAATGAACATGTTGCTAATAAGATTCAGAGTTCAGGAAATAAAGGAGGGAATGAGGAAAAGCTGTGAATAAAGAGAATTAAAGGCATTAAGAAGTCCAGTTTCCAGATTTAAAAAAAATTGTCATATCTTCTTTTTAAGTAAAATGTCTAAGAACTTCTGACCGACATTTTTAAGTGTGACATGTCGTTTCAGGACATCGCCTATCATAGGTGAGCACTCAGCTGAAGTAAAAGGAAAGCTGCCACTCGCCAAATGTGACTCAACTACAAATGAGCTTTGGTGATAGAGCTGTAGTTCATCTTCAGCGGCACATTTACCCTCCTGCCTCACCCAGATAAAAACCAAAGTGCATGGTATGCATGTTAATGCTTGTTGTCAAGGCTGTTAAGTATTCTAGTACAAAGTTGGAGGGATAGGCTGTAAGATCCAAGATCATTTCCCATTGATGAGGCAGACCTCAGTTAACCTCAGAGGTTTCAAAAAATGAATACTGACTTATGTCATGGGGTTCCTGCTTTTCTGAGAGTGCTGGAGAACTGCGTTATATGTCTTGTTTCTATTAGTCAAAACATGAAGCAAAATACACAACAGCATTAGAAGAATCAGAATCAGCTTGATTGGCCATGTATGCTTACAGACAAGGCAATTATACATTCAATTAAATATAAATATAAACATAATATGTAAGCAAGAAAGACTAATATATACAAAGCTAAATAATATAATATATGGCTGATATATATGAGGTAGAGAGTTTTTACAGTTTATACATTAAGCAGTGTGCATAGATTGATGAGGAGGATAATATTACAGTATTTACATGATTAAGTTATTGAACAGAAAAAAATGCTATAAATAGCCTTATTTACATTCGTGGTGGGTGTTCGATTACTTTTAGATATACTGTAGGATACTGCCCTTTAAGGAAAAAAACTATGCACAAAATGTGTATTCAACCACACACACACACACACACACACACACACACACACACACACCACACAAACATTAACACACGCATGCACAAAGTATAGCATGTAACAGATCCCTGCAGAGCGCCTCCCTGCAGCGAGCTGTCCTCTCACTCCAGGAGACTTCGCTCTCTCTCCCCAGCTGAGAGTGTGGCAGGTAACACACTAAACACCGACACATGAACATGTTCAAAGTCGAAATTACCAGCAAGAAAAACACCTGACATTTAATATGACCTCATACACTGCAGGAGGTAGTATATTACAACAGGTTTAAAAACTAATAACGCCAATGATACCAAGGGCTATAGAACCAATCAAGTTTATTTTACTTTAACTCTAATTTCCATTCCTTGGAGTTTTCAGTGAGTGGAGTAACCGTAGGTTGTTTCTCACTTCTTACAATTCTCCTCAGCCAAGGGAAAGCTACATCATTTACTAGTTACTACAAATGAATTTTACAGGAATCACAGGCATGAAGAGAGGGAGAGTAGATCAAAAGTTAAGCCAAACCAAAGTCCTTAAAAACCTAAATGTATTATGTTTTATCTTGACTTTCTTTGTCAACAGTGTCAGATAGTAAAGACAAAACATAAAACATTTGGTTAAACAGTTGTAAAAACAGCTGCAAATATATGTTTCTCCCTTTACCAATCTTTTAATGGATTTGTCATCTCTAAAATAAACTTCATTAATATTAACTATTTACTGAAATAAATAAATATGTATACTCAGCTCTGCATTTAAAAGAAACAAGCTTAACAGTAACACACATCTGCACACACAGACACACAGCATGTAAGGAAATGCTGCAGTCACACTCTGCTGAGTCTCACACACACACACACACACACACACACACACACACACACACACACACACACACACACACACACACACACACACACACACACACACACACACACACACACACACACACACACACAGCACAGTGAGGGTCTCTCCCCGTCTTTCTTTCCATGACATGGAAAGCCCTTATTGTTTGGTTGTCTTGTTGTTACAGGCTCCTGCTGTTTACACAAACACACAGTCCCGACTGCACGGCTCACTAACTCTACTACTGCTGTGTATCATGTTTGAATATTTTGTGTGTGTGTGTGTGTGTGTGTGTGTGTGTGTGTGTGTGTGTGTGTGTGTGTGTGTGTGTGCACTGGTACAGCAGGTGGCAGCTGCAGGTTCATTACAGATATACTGGGGTTTAGAAAGCTGGTGGTATTTGTTTATGTGTCACTCAGCAGTCACAGCAGGGTGATAGGCTGATACCCAAAGAAAAGTTTAACCGTGAGTCTCTGTGGAAAAATGTACTCCTTCAGTATTTTCCAAAATACAAAATGCATGAAAAATGTGTTACTAATGTGGCTGTTGACGACAAAAGGAACATTACATTATGAAGTACATCCATACACCAAAAAAATGTAAACAGAACTAGAACCGTTCTAGAGGTCTTGCAAGCATTGTTTTGCATTTTAGCGAGCTTTACAATGGCTTTACCCGTTTTTGTCTTGGACAATGAGAAATGAATCCAGATTTTTGTTACAAGATGAACGGTCAGCAATACCATAAGTATCGAGCTAAATGCAGAGATGTTTCACTTATATACTGTACTGTCAGCACTTACTGCGGCTTGGGCAGATGTCAATATCTTTTTTATCTTGGAAAAATAAAATATTTGACACTGATGCTTACACAAGACGAAGGCTCAGAAGATATCAGACATTTTAAAGCTGAATGCTGATGTCTTAAGGGTGTTTGCATTCCAATATTTGCTATTAACATTAACCTGGGCTGATGTATTTTTTCCAGGTATGTGTCACTGACAAATTCACATTTTGATCAGATGGTGGCACTAGATGAAGTGTCAGAAGATATCATTAGCATTGAGCTAAATGCTAACATGTATTTGGAGTGAGCTAGAATGCTTACATTTACCATAAAGCACTGAACTTTGACTGATGCTGTGGACATTAGTTTGGCAGGTGTGGTTTTTAAGTAAAGATTTTTTGGTTTCCTTTAGGTTCTTTTGCTGAACATGACCTCACTGTGTGTGTGTGTGTGTGTGTGTGTGTGTGTGTGTGTGTGTGTGTGTGTGTGTGTGTGTGTGGCTGTCATAGCCAGCAGTAGGCTGTCCTCATGCTTACTTTAGCATGGAGGAGCAGGACATGCATGAATGAAACTGAGAGAGACCAGAGTGTGTGTGTGTTTGTGTGTTTGTGTGTGTGTGTGTGTGTGTGTGTGTGTGTGTGTGTGTGTGTGTGTGTGTGTGTAAATCAGAAGTGAGCATAACAGCGGAAACTGTGAGACTATAGTTTATAAGGAGAACAATACTTCAAGAGGAGACGAATAAAAGAACATCTGTTCTTCAAACATCTCTTAAACTGCAGGTTTATCTCCCACTCCAGGACTAAACCGTTAGGTCAAGTTATAGAATATTAAAAACGCGGAGGACAACTTATTATAAAGATATCACTTATAATAGAGAAATAAATGAATCTGATCATGGCAGAAATCACCGGAGTACAGCCAAGAAATGCACATCTTGAATCTTACAAACAGTTTTGTTTACGTCCTTTGACTCTCCTACACAGAGGAGTTGGTCAGTCATCGAGCTTGTACTGTTGATAGGTTACATTTACATTCACAGATGGAGACTGTAAGCTTTACAACAACAAAAAATGTACCTCGAATCTTCTCCGGCTATACTGAATATGCAATACAACCAGAAGAAGCCATGGCTTAATTAAGTTCATTGGCTGTTATTACGTCGTGTTCAGTCTCTCTTTTTTTATGCTGACCTGATTTCTTTTCTTATTAACAACAATTACAAAGAACATGATTGTGTCCTTTAGTCTTTAGCATGCAATCACAGTCTCATGAAAAGAGCCACCGTTTTTGATCTTTTGTGCTTTGTATTATGTTCTTCAGATCATGAAAAGTGAACAAGAGATGTAGTTTGTGGGGGCTTTTTCCCAGGTCATAACCAATGACTATAAATGCATCATTTTGAGCTGTGCCAGTAAAACAGTAAAGCAGGACATTCCTGTTTGAAGCAGGAACCACGGTTGTGGAAAGCTCAAAGACTCTCTCCAGTAAGTGTTTGTCATATTTCTCTCGCCATTCCTCCTCTGCTCTGCTAATCTGGTGCACACAGCACTGCACACACCCATTTTTATAGCATCAAATAACTAATTAAATCCAAGCTTCTCTTTAATGACACGTAACATGTTTGAGAAAACATTATTTGATGTGCACTTTGATTTTATAGCTTGACCCATGTCTGATCTGCTAACATGGAGGAGGCAGAGTATATTACTTAAAATGTAGACATTATGTAGGGGGAGCTCTTGATGTTTTTAGCTTCTATTTTGGGGAGCTGTCATTTGAGCCATCTTTTTTTTATACAGTCTACGGTCCTTACTGGTAGACAAAGGGTCACTGCTGGGCAACACTTGCTGAAGTCAGAGTAGTATGTGAGCAAGGCTCCAGTTTGTAGTCTGGTGGTGTGATTCACTAAACACAGTGATGCAAACACTCTAAATCTGACTCACACATTTCCTAAAAGCTCATAAAGATGGTCAAAATTGAACAATACTGAACTCTGACTGCAGCCAGTTGTATCTTGCACCAGAATAGAAAATAAATCTTTGAATTTGTGTGTAGTGAGAGCCTTAATAAAAGTTAAAAAAAAAAAAAACCCTGAGTACTGCAGCCTTCCTGAGTGGTGAATAAGAGATGGAGTTCATATTTGTAGAATGTGAGTGTAATGTATTCGCACTAGTAATGGAACAAAATCTGAAATGGAAAGAGTGTGAAGGATGCAGATGTACTGCTTGACTGAATGAAACTTCTATGAAGAGGATTTGTAAGGGTGCATGCATCCCATCTAACTAACATCTCTTCCCCCTTTTCCAATTTATTTTATGGCTGTTCCTGAAATTGCTGAGGCCATTAATGCCAGGGGATCTTAAGAGGGAGCTCCCGGAGGAAAACGTTTTTTTCTCACAGCTCCTAAATTTTCATTTCTTTCTTCTTTTTTTTTTTTTTGTTTTGACAGGGGGGACTATCTTATTCTCTGATCTCATGGGGACAATTTTTTCGACATTTCTCCTCTTTCCCCTAATCTGATCTTGTTCTTTGAAATGTTCGACACCTTGGAAAATACAAGTCTTTGGGTTTTCAAGGACGCCTGCAGGCTCTGCTTGAACTCGTGGAAGCTTTTCCCCCTGTAGTTTGTAATCTTGGCACAAATCCAAATATCAGCAGTAGGAACCTTTTTAAACACTTTTTTTTTTTTTAGTCAGATCTGGGCCTTTTCTCTTCTTTTGTCTTTTAGCTTTTCTGTTGCATTTTTTTTTCCAGCTCTTCCTACGATTCCTCTTCCCTCTCATGTTTTGAAGGTGCAACAGCAGCAAGGGATTTGTCTTTTTGAAGTTTGTGATTAATTTCCTCTCTTTCTAGGTGCACTGAACTGCAGCCTGTGTGTGTGTGTGTGTGTGTGTGTGTGTGTGTGTGTGTGTGTGTGTGTGTAAAGCCACTGTAACCCATTTCTTACCTGAGCTCATTAGTGCAATGTGAGAAAGGATTTTTTCCTCCCCCACTGTCTCTCTCTCTCTGCACTTTTTCCTCTGTCCTCTCACTCTCCTCTCTCATCATCACTACTCACACTTGCTCATACTGCTCACACTTGCATCCTATTAACGTCTTGTCCCTTCCCATCCTTCCTCCTTGTTTTTCTCATCCTCCTCACTCTTAAACACACAGATACACACACACTTGCTGAGAGCAGATCAGAGAGGCCAACGCTAACCACTGTCAGCTTGTCACAGTTCAGTTTAAGCCAGAATGTAAATTTAGTGAGCTCCCTGCATAGCAATAATACTGTGTGTGTGTGTGTGTGTGTGTGTGTGTGTGTGTGTGTGTGTGTGTGTGTTACAGAAAGTCCTGCCTACAGTACAGAATATATCATTCTTCATATCAACATGTTCTCCATCCTTCCATCCATTATCTATACCGCTTATCTTGTTCTGGGTATTGGGGGGTTGGAGCCAATCACAGCTGTCATTGGAGGCGGGCTTAACGCTGGACTGGTCGCCAGTCATTCACAGGGCTAACATACAGAGACAAACAGTCACACTCACATTCCCACCTACTGGCAATTTAGAGTCACCAATTAACCTAAAGAGCATGTCTTTGGACTGTGGGAGGAAGCCGGAGTACTCGGAGGGAACCCATGCATGCACGGAGCACAGGGGGAACATGCAAACTTCACACAGAAAGTCCTGCTTCATGAGAATACAAACCAGGAACCTTCTTGCTGTGAGGCAGCAGTCCTCTGCACCACATGTTTTCTCAAAAGATATAGAAAACAGCCTGCCAGCATACTGTGCAACATCACAGCTACAACTCTAAATATACATGCATGTACATACTATAACTGTAGCACAGAATGAGCAATGGATGGATGGATGGAGCTTGAGCAATGTAAAAAGAATTTATCTTTTCGGAAATCAACCAAGTTTCTGGCAGTGAAGCATATCAAGAGTCTTCTGTTCATCTACAGCCACTCCAAGTCTTCCTTTGAAACTGCAGAGTGCAACTTTGGTCTCTGTCATTTCACATTCACTGTATTCCTACTTAATTATTCAAAGTCTTTACTTAACATGATCTATGAATCAGAGCATTACATTGCTGTGAATGATAATGAGACTAGTACTTAGAGAAAGAACAGCTTCCTAATGATTGATGCCGTGTGCATCATCACAAAGACTTCCCTCCTACCTCCATTATTATGCTTCTTTACAGGGATAATGCCTGCCTGTCCACTTCGGTGCTTACATGCTAGCATTCACAAAGCATGACGAGAGCAGCCCTAAACATGACAGACAGGCGTATAAACATGACAGACAGACAGGCAGAGTGGCATGGAGAAATTGGGACATGACAGATGAAGTACAATGAGAGACAGACAAGCAGACAGAGGTTTGGGGTTCTGTTCCAGCCTGGTGTGAGGAGAGATGTTTGTGTTTTCCACATGGAAACAAGCCCAGAGGGAGATGAGAGGAGAGGAGGGATACCTACCTAGAATTGGATGTTAGATAACTTAAACAGCAACATTTTTTTAAACACTGTCACTTCAACCTTTTCTAATATGGAGCCCCTACAAGGGCATGTATTCATACATTTTTATTTGCTCCTTTTTCCTGTGATAAATTATTGTAATAAATCTCTACTTATTTTCCCTGTTGTCTCCTGATAACAAAGCTGGGTTTCTCTTCATAATGGGATCATTTTGAGGCAATCTAGCAAACAAAACAATAGGCTGGTCACTGTGTTAGCCCAGACCACAGCACGCCATACTGCCAAGATAAATATGTTGAGATCTCATTTAAAAAAAACCCAAAAAACAGAGAAGTCGTATCATGGAAAAACAGAGTAAATAAAATGATTGGATGCAGGTCCGCTTAGGGGATACTCACATATTTTAAAGCAACATTAATTGCTGAATAGAAAATAAGGGCTTAAAATAATTTGTACCCTCCTTGTTATAGAAGGCAAAATGACTTTAATAATTCCCACTTGGCACTATAATGTCTGTGACTACACTATTCCAACTTGGATTTAGCAGGCATGATCTCACTTGAGAAGCTTGTCATGGCTTTCTGATGCAAAGCATTGAAGCTAAACTTTTCCTGTTATCTTTTAGTTTACATCACAGCTTTGATTGGATGTTGACGTTGAGAAAGTTAAGACGTTAAAAAAGTGAGTGTCTGAGCAACCGATTGGAGAGGAGTAAATCTCTTTCTGGTTATAAGGCTTCAGGTGAATTGCCTTAAGCCACTTTAAGACTTAGAATATTTATATATGTTTAAATTAAGTCAGCAGTCTGTTTACATTCAAGATACTCAACAGTCAGTAAATAGTAAACAACTGAATGGGCTACAAAGAGCGATGAGGGAGCCTGACACGTTGAAGACAAACCTCAAACAATGACTTGAGGCAAAGCGGATATACATACATACATACATACATAATGAATGCATGTTGTTGTTGGTAATTAGAGTCCACGCTAACCCTTGCATGTTTAAATATTGTAATTTTAACTATTTTTATTAATGTTTTCTCATCTTATTCTTTAGAAGTCGGTTAAATAAAATAGTCAGCCTGTTCAACTTTTGTGTTATGCTTGTTATACATTCGTATAAAAGCAAATTTGGGCTAGGATCAAAGTGGCATAAATTTAGCAACTTTTATTTTTTTTTGATAAATTAACTCTTAATTTAATGTAATAAAAAATAGGTCTGTGTTGCAAAATGGGAAAACTGACAGTCTGATTGGCTGACAGAAACAAAGCGTCCGATGATGAGACAAATCAAAACAGGACAGCGTAGGGAGAAAAGAAGAGAAGATATAACCCTTGAAGGGAATCATAAATGGGTGAGAAGGAAAGGGAGACACAGATTGAGTAAAACACAGATTAGTGAGGAGGATGAAGAGGAATGGAGTGTGGATAAAAGAGGCAGAGAAAAGAGGTAGATACAAGGTGATGGACATGGCAAATCATTATAACGGACAACCTCATCTTTCACTCTCTGCTGCTCTCACGCTCTCTCTCTCTCTCTCTCTCTCTCTCTCTCTCACATAAACACGCACACACATACACACACCAACCATCCTCTCTAATCTAGAGTGTGAATAGATATGGCTGTTTAGTGCCAGCAGCACAGCCTCCGGTACCTGATGGCAGCAATCTGCTGAGTCAGGATCTCTGCACTGCACTGTGTGTGTGTGTGTAGTTAGAGTACTCAATTTGCAGTCTTCACCTTTCCCAAAGAAGGCTGCACACACATCTATGCACTCCACTAAATCTTGCAAACACTTACATTCTCCCAATATCTTTAGATTTAAGCAACACACATACTCAAACACACGCACGCACGCGCACACACACACACACACACACACACACACACACACACACACACACACACACACACACACACACACACACACACACACACACACACACACACACACACACACACACACACACACACACACACACACACACACACACACACACACACAGGAGGACAGGAGTTCACTATCATAACAATGCTGGAGAGATGTCACTAGTATAACCATGACAATGATGATTCAACGATGATTCACAGAAGTCTCCATGGTAACTGCAGGTCACGACAGCTAGGACTACTTATATCATATCCAAGACATATATGATTAAGAATCATTCTTTTAATATACAAACTATCTAAACCATCATACACACATCTAAAGTTCACCGTCATCATTATTGATTTAACTTATCACTATCTACCCACCCCATCCCCTGATTTAGTGAATATAATGTATATATACACACACTGCTATTATTATTATGGCAATAAAGACCTATTACTTTAGAAGTTGTCTG